>NC_051307.1:240014410-240337922 GCF_015220235.1 Choloepus didactylus
GTTATCTCCATTTTCAGGTAAAGCTGTGGAGGCCCAGAGGTTAAATGGCTTGCCTGAGAGCACAGAGGGCCTTGGTCGGGGAGGACCAGAATGCGGGATCTTAAGACCACTCAGCCCTGAATCCCTTCCAGTCTGCCCTGCCTCCTGTGTCCACTGGGCCGCCTCCTCAGTACCTCCTGTTTTACAGAGGAAGAAACAGGCCCAGAGAAGTTAACTGAAGTCACAAGTAGCTGTTAGGCTGCTCCCTTTTAAAAATTTACTTTCCCCTCTTTTCTGTGAAGGTGGAGTGGCTGTCAAATGACATGATTGATTTTTTTTTTTTTTTTTTTTTTAGAGAACTTGGGTCCTTTCCTTCCCTGCCTTCAGTTAATAGTTTTTCCTCTTCTGCGCCTATGGGCAATGTGGGGTGGGCAGATTACCTGCACGTACTTCTTAGGGCCAGCGTGAGCTGCAGCCTGGAACTGCAGTGGGGTCGCGAGGCGGCTTGGTGACTGTTGGGGGGACCTGCTTTGCATGACTTGAAAACCCCCCTTCCCTCTTGCCCTTAGCGTTCCATCTGTTCAGTGTGTGGGGGTGGGGTAGGGTGGGGTGGGGTAGGACTTGGTCACAAAGTTCTTCTAGGTTTGAAACTCAATTTTAGGAGGAAAACTTTTTGGGGAGAGGGGGAAGCAAGAGGGGGGGCCCGAGTTGAGAGGGGTGGAGCCCTAGGAGGAGCGGAGGAGCGGGGTTTTGGCCTCAGCACATCCAGCTCACAGCCTGTGTGGCAGCCTCCACACCTCCCAGACATTGCAGACTTCTGATTCTAATTGAGGCTAGTGTAGGTGGGCCATTGCTTCCAGGGCCAGCTTTCATGGAAAGGAAACTCCCAGTCATCCCAGCCCTGCCTTGAGTCATCTCCGCTAAGACCCCTTCCCCTGTCCAGGCTACTTGCAGCAACTCTGGCTGGGGTGACTAGCAGTCTGGCTGCAGCTGGCAGTCTTCCCTGGAAAGTTTCCTGGTCTTTAGCTAAAGGATAGCAGACCCTTCAAATGCGCCACCGTTTGATGTGTGAGGATTGGAGGTTCTGGTGAGGAATGGAGAGAGCAAGGGCTTGGGAAGCTGTCTTTCCTTTAGAAGCTTGAGGCTGGTGTACATCTTTGATGGGAGAGGAGGGTGGCAAATAGCTAGAGGGAGGCCAAGGGAGGACACGCTTCAGCATGTTCTCGGGCAGGAAGAGGCCGCTGCAGGCCACTGTGCAGTCTCTCCCCCAGGCCTGTGTGGAGGAAGGGGCTTCAGGGGCTGGAGTCGGCCCTGGCTGAGGCCCACTCTGCCACTCACGGGCTGTGGTACCTCAGGCAAGCAAGTTTGCCTTTGAACTTCTGTTCCTTGTCTATAAAGTGGGGATAGCATGAGTCCTACTTTCCAAACAGATTGCTGGAGAGATTAAATGATATGTAATAAGGGTGAAATCATTTGTCAATTAAATCTTTGTACACAGGCACAGCAAAACGGCCATTAGTAAATGCCACGCCAGGGGAATTCTGCTTTAGCTGCAAAGAGATATCCCCACCTAAATGCTTGTAAGAGCCGTTCCTTTAACTGCAGCCACCCTTTCAGGAAGATTACACAGACAACTCCTAAAATTCCTGCACTCCCCACCCCCCCTTCCCAATTCTTGAGCTGTCTAAACTTTTTCCTTGTGCCACGCAAGATTTGCCAGAGCAAAAATGAACCTTAGAGAAGACCTGATTTGTCGCCTCCTCATCTCCAGGTGAGGGTTTAGCAAGGCCTGGCAGCCAGGTGACCTGTCCACTCAAGGTAAGGCCTTAGAGGCCCTGATTAAAACAAAAAATTGTCGGGGGAGAAACGCTTTTGGTCTGTGACCAGCTGTCAGTTCCTGGATGTCTTGCCCTGTTGGCACCGTATTTGCCATCTTTCCTTTAGAAGTACCTGGAGCCCTCCAGCACTCCCTCTCTGCTCATGCCTCCCGGGACAGCCCCGTTCTGTGGTAGTAAAGTGACTTCTAGACATTTGTCCTCATAGATCCCGGAGCAGAGCTCAGCTCGTCCAGTGCTCTTTGCTATTCCTTGAATAGCTTGTAAATGGGTCCCATTCATGGCTGTCTCCCTCCCTCTTCCCTCCAACTCCCACCACCACAAAAGCACAAAACTGCAGAGGGACCAACTTGGATTTCCAGCTCATCCTCTGCCCCTTCTGCCTGACGTTCATCCTCTGGGTGGGGCCAGCCTTCTATAGCCCGGGGCTGTGGTTTGGTCAGCAGCTTCTTGGACTCCTTTCTCTGCTGGAAAGAGATGTTCTGTATAGACCCTAAGCCCCGTTTCCTCTGGAAACAGAGTCAGGTGTGGGCTTGGGCTCATGCCTACAGGCCTGCTTTGTGCTCTTGGAGAAGGCTGAAACTCAGAGAGGTTGAGCCACTGCCCAGGGTCACCCAGCTGGTTGCTAAGCTGAAGGAAGATATCCTATCATCGGGAGGTGGGGCTTTGTGGGGAGAGGTCTGGGTTGGTGGGGGAGTTCTCACCTGGGCTTTCTGGTATTCGGGGCTTAGGAAGCTGGAGCCTGCCCTGGCCATGTTGGCCCAGAGCACAGTGAGGAGCAGCAGGCTGCAGAGGGTAGCTGGGGAGAGCATGGTCTCAGCTGGGCTGGATACGGAGTTACCTGGGGGAGAGAGGGGCCCCAGGCAGCAAGCCCTCTTCCACCCTCCATGTGCCTCAATTCACTTGGGTAGGAACCCGACAGGGTGAGGGGACTTGAGGACCTGCGATAGAGAAGCTCTTCCCGCCCCTGAGAGAGGGGCTCCATCTCCCTACCTCCGTTAAGGTAGGAGAGAATTGAAAGATAACGCATTCTGTCTTCCCCAAAACAGTCAGGGCTAGATTGGGAAAGGGATTTGACGGAGGTCATCCAATGTCATTTGTCCCAGGCCCTGAGGAGTTTGCACCAAGTTTCTTCACAAGGGACAGTGAAGTGGAACCAGCAAAGTCTGCTGGGGACTTGGTATGGTGGTGGTGGTAGGTGGCAGTTCCTGAACCAAACTTTGTCCCTGAACAGCCAGACTGCCCTAGGTTGTCCAACCTCCGCTTCACTTAGATGGGCCTGCTGAGAAGGTAAATGAATGGCCAGCGGCACAGTAAGTTAAACCTGTAAACAAACACAAAGTTGAGAGAGTGCTTACCTGGGACTCCTGGTGCAGATGGTGCTGGTGATGGTCTGGTCCTTATATATGAAGCCCGGTGTTTGTTTTAAACAAGCAGCCCCACCGCAGGGACAGCTTTGCTCCCAGGGGGCTACTTTACATTCCTTGGGAACCAAAAATGCTCACGTCCTCTGGTTAGAAATCAACAATGGAGGTCAAAATGCACCGGGAAATTGCTGGGTTGGCTTGAGTGGTGAATCTCCTCCAGCTGTCACTGGAAAACAGCATAGGGAGGGGCACCAAGTTTAGATGGGGAGGAGGAGAGTGTGAGTGCTAGGGTTTGGTGCTGGCTTTGCTGCTGTGTGATCTTGGCTAACACTTTACCCCTTTGTGGGAAAAGAAGATTATTGCCACAAGAGATCTCCAAGACCTGTGCAGTGCCGACACTCCACAGTTCTCTGTGGACTGATGTTGGTGTGGCTTCCATTTACCTCTTGAGCACCTTGAGCAAAAGGTGCTTTTGCCAAGCACTTAGCACACTCAGGTAATTCTCACTGTGCTCCACCAAGGGAAGTACCACTTTGCAGGCGAAGGGAGGATGCAGAGAGGTGCCACGACACATTCCTGACCACCCCCTCCAAGGAGCAGGTGGAGGCATCATTTGAAATAGTGAGTAAGCCCCAGTTGTTTCTTCTGGGTGATATGTGGTAACTCTGCTTGGCCTGGTGTTTCTTAGTGTGCCAGCCTGCCCTGAGCAGGATGCACTTGGGGCGGGGGAACAGTTAGGAGGATATTGGGATGGTACAACTGACGTCAGAGTAGGTTGGACTGTTGTAGAAGCTGTAGGGACAGTGAGGGCATAGGCTGTGCCGGATGAAGCCCTTATGTAGAATGTGGGTCACTTGAGGTCCTCCAGTTGAAAAACATCTCTTCACCAACCCACTGGTGGCTGAAATCCCACCTTTAGTGGCAACGGACTGTAAGCACGTCCCCAGCAGGCCTCAGTGGCCCTACTTGACAGCCTGAGCTTGGAACTCTTGGCCCCAGGACCCAGAGGGGCTGAAGGTGGAGAAATGTAGAGAAAAGTCTGGAGTCTCCAGAGAAGACTTATAGCTTTTTCAGAGCCACTCCCACCCTTCCGCACCTCCCCCAAAAAACAAAACAAAACCTCAACTATGGTGACCAGGCACCCATCCAAACATGAAGTCTTGCCTTAACCCTGACCCTGGAGGTCTCTGGGGCAGGAGCTGCCAGTGTTGATCTTAGATAACACAGGCGAGTAAACACCCACCTCTCGCTCACTGTGGTATCTTTGGGGAGCAGAAAGTTTCCATACAGGTTGGAAACCACCCTCACCACATAGCAGGGAGTCGAGGCTGGTTGTGGGAGGGAGGAAGAGCTGATGGGTGTAAGAAGCCCTGCAGGAGGAGGTGCCCAGCTCTGCCTCGTCAGACACAGAACATACATCATTGCCCATTCACAGTTGTGGAATGTGGGGATTGACATAAGTTGGGAAGTACATGCAAATCTGAATCCAAAGAGTTGGGGAAAGTGCAATTCAGAGAAAGGACTTATGTGTTGCTTATTTTCCTTCTCATTCCTTTCAAGTCCAGTTTGGCAACTCCCTGAGATTGGGGTTGTGAGCCCTGTACTGCATCCTTCTCATAACTTAATAGGTTCTTAGTGAACATGGTTCCTTTTTTTTTTTTTTTTTCTTTTTTAATTTAGTAGAGTAGCTCTTCTTTTTTTTTTTTTTTTAAAGTAGATTTTTTTTTATTTTGCTGAAATGCAGGTAAGTTAAAAATCATTGTAATGATTTTTAAGTGTACAATTCTGTACCATTAAGTATGTTGACAGTGTTGCATAACTTTCACAGTCTATTTCCAGAACATTTTCATCATTCTAAGGAGAAACTCATACCCATTAAGCAAGAAATTCTCATTCCCCAATTCCTTCTGCCCCTGGTAACCACTATTCTTTCTGCCTCTGAGTTTGCTTATTCTCAGTATTTTGTCGCAAAATCTACAATATTTGTCCTTTTGTGTCTGGCTGATTTCATTCAACATGATATCATCAAGGTTCATCCATGTTGTAGCATTCATCAGCAAATCATTTCTTTCCGCAGCTGAATAATATTCCATTGTAGGTATATACCATGTTTTGATTATCCGTTCTTCTGTTGATGGACAGTTGGGTTGCTTCCACCTTCTGACTCATAAAATAAATATCTCATAAAATAATATCTATTTCCATTCAGTACCTATAGATAATTAGTGAGCTTATTTTACTTTTTATGCATTCTCTCTTTCCTCCCCTGTTTGATAGTTACGTCTTCACTGCCAGAGCATATAACAGGTACATAGTGTTGGGTTCTCTTCAATAGCCATCATTTAGTCTTGATTCTACAGTTAAACAAATTCTTTGCCAACCATCAGTCCCTATTCATATTTGGTTGTTTAAAGCCTGTACTCTTCTAAGTTTCTAAGGAAGATTCATGTGAAAAATATACCCCGAGTTATTTCATGCTAATAACTGTTTTGTTATCTTTATAGTTGAAGATCATTTTTACTAGATGTAAAATCCTTGGCTCACATCTTTCTTTGAATATCTTAAAATGCACCTCAATTGTCTTTAGCAATGTAAAGTCTTGCTATCAAGAAGTCCAATCTCAGTTTTGATTTCTTTCCCACATAAGTGCCTTGGTGTTTTTGTCTGGGTTTCCTAAGGAGTTATTTATGTACTTATTTATTGAGTTGTACCATACATACAGTGAAGTGCACTAATCTCACGCGTATAGCATGATGAATCTTTTGCATATGGAAGACCATATAATCACCACCCAGATTTAAATATGGAACATTTCTAGCATCCCAGAAATCCCCCAGTACCCTTTTCCAGTCAGCCTGCCCTCACCCATCTCTCTGAGGTAATAACCTCTGTTTTGACTGTATTTTCCCTATTCTTGAACTTCAGAAAGATAAAAGTATGCAATAGGCATCCTTTTTTGTTGTTTTATTATTATTATTTTAATTGTGATTGTTCATACACCATACAATTATCCAAAGATCCATGGTGGACAATCAATTGCCCCGGTACCGTCATACAGCTGTGCATCCGTCACCACAGTTAATTTTTGTTCAATTTTTAGAACATTTGCTTTACTCCAGAAAAGAAAGACAAAGAATGAAAAAAAAAAAAAGAGAAAAAGAAAAAAGGAAACTCAAATCCTCAAATATCCCTAACCACCCCGCACTCCAAGGTTGACTCGTAGTATTGGCATGGTACATTTGTTACTGTTTATGAAAGAATGCTGAAATACTACTAACTGTACTGTATAGTCTGCAATAGATATATATATTTTTCCCTATATGCCCCTCTATTATTAACTTCTAGTTACATTGTCATACATTTGTTCTGGTTCATGAAAGAGATTTCTAATATAATCTTGGACATAGCCCACCACAAGGTTTACTGTTTTACACATTCATTCACATCTTTGAACCTCCAACTTTCCTTCTGGTGATGTACATGACTCTGAGCTTCCCCTTTCTACCACATTCATGCACCATTCAGCACTGTTAGTTATTCTCACAATGTACTACCATCACCTGTGTTCATTTCCAAACATTTAAGTTCATCCTAGATGAACATTCTGCTCATACTAAGCTACCGCTCCCCATTCTTTAGCCTCATTTTATATCTTGGTAACTTATATTTCATGTCTATGAGTTTACATATTATAAATAGTTCCTATCAGTGAGACCCTGCAATATTTGTCCTTATGTGTCTGGCTTATTTCACTCAGTATATTGCCCTCAAGTTTTCTTCATCAGCCCATTTTTTTTTTTAAAGATGGTTTTGTTCACACGCCATGCATTCCATCCTAAGTAAACGATCGATGGTTCCCTGTATAGTCACATATTTATGTGTTCACCACCCTCACCACTATCAATATAAGGACATCTACATTTCTTTCACAAAGCAGGAGGAAGAGTCAAAGAAGGTAGAGAGGCAAAAGAAAAAGAAAAAAAAAAAAACAAAAAGGAAAAACATGACAGCTAGGAAGCAGCAAAAGGAAAGATAACCTTAGATCATAGTAGATAAAGAGTCAGACAACACCACCAATGCCAAGAGTCTCACACCTCTCCCCTATGCCCGCCTTATCTGCATTTACCTTCATATATTGCCTTTGTTACATAAAAGAAAACATAATATAATGATTCTGTTAATTATAGTCTCTAGTTTATGTTGATTGTATTTTTCCCCCAATACCTCCCTATTTTTAATACCTTGCAAGGTTGACATTCGTTTGTTCTCTCTCGTGAAAAAAACATATTTGTATATTTTATCACAATTGTTGAACACTCTAGGTTTCACTGAGTTATACAGTCCCAGTCTTTATCTCTCCTGTTTTCTTTTGGTGTCCCACATGCTCCTGATCTTCCTCTTTCAAGTATATTCATAATTATCTTTGTTCAGTGTACTTATATTGTTGTGCTACCATCACCCAAAATTGTGTTCCAAACCTCTCATTCCTGTCTTTTCCTAAACAGTCTGTAGTGTTCCCTTTAGTATTTCCTGTAGAGCAGGTATCTTGTTCACAAACACTCTCATTGTCTGTTTGTCAGAGAATATTTTGAACTCTCCCTCGTATTTGAAGGATAGTTTTGCTGGATATAGGATTCTTGGTTGGCAATTATTTTCAGTATCTTAAATATATCACACCATTTCCTTCTGGCCTCCATGGTTTCTACTGAGAAATCTGCACATAGGCTTATTAAGCTTCCTTTTTATGTGATGGATTGCTTTTCTCTTGCTGCTTTCAGGATTTTCTCTTTGTCTTTGATGTTTGATAATCTGATTATTAAGTGTCTTGGCATAGGCCTATTCAGATCTCTTCTGTTTGGAGTGTGCTGTGCTTCTTGGATCTGTAATTTCCTGTCTTTCATAAGAGATAGGAAATTTTCATAGATTATTTCCTCTATTATTGCTTCTGCCCCTTTTCCCTTCTCTTCTTCTTCTGGGACACCAATGATAGTAGCTTCTTGTATTTCGTTTTGTCCTTAAGTTCCTGGAGATGTTGCTCATACTTTTCCATTCTTTTCTCTATCTGTTCTTTTGTGTGTAGGCTTTCAGGTGCCTTGTTCTGCAGTTCCTGAGTGTTTTCTTCTGCCTCTTGAGATCTGCTGTTGTATGTTTCCATTGTATTTTTTGTCTCTTGTGTTGTGCCTTTCATTTCCATAGATTCTGCCAGTTGTTTTTTTGAAGTTTCGATTTCTGCCTTAGGTACGCCCAGTGTTTTCGTTATAGCCTTTATCTCTTTTGCAATATCTTCTCTAAACTTTTTTAATTGATTTAGCATTAGTTGTTTAAATTCCTGTATCTCAGTTGAAGTGTAAGTTTGTTCCTTTGACTGGGTCATAGCTTCGTTTTTGTTAGTGTAGGTTGTAGTTTTCTGTTGTCTAGGCATCTGACCTCCTAGGCCACCCCAGTCAGGTTTTCCCAGATGAGAATAGGCTCAGGTTCCAGAAGGAGGAAATATTCAGTATCTGGTTTCCCTGATGGCGTGTCTTAGAGGACTGACACACCCTGTGCTTTTCTTCCCAGCAGGTGGCACCTGTCAGCCTGTCATGGGCTGGTGTAAGGAGGTGTGGCTCGTGGCTGTTTTCCCCCAGGCTCTGGGGTCTGGTTTTGAATGGAAGGCAGGTAATAGAGCTGGGCCCCACCTCTTTCCACTTGGGAAGACATGCCCACTAGAGAGAGGTCATTTGCATATAAGTAGATTCTTTGTTTCTCTGACTTTGCTATCTCCCCCCTTGTCTGGGTTATAGTGCTGCGAGTTTAAAATGGCTGAGGCTTTCTCTACTGCAGAGCACTGCGAGCTGAAAACGGTTGAGGCTTTCTCCACTGAGCTGCCCAGGTTGAGAGAGAGAGAGGGACAGGAAGCTCCCAGATTCACCCATCGGCCAGAGATAGCACCCTATCCTTTGGGCTTCCTGTCCCGAGATACATATGTCCCAACTCTCCAAGGTCAGTTGTCACCAAAAGCCTCTGTCGGCTTGTTGGGTATTCGTAGTCTGTATTGAGTGGTTAACATTAAAACTCCAGTTGGAGCTGGGCTGAGGTATATTTGCTTGTTCAGCAAGTGCTGCTCTCTTGCACTGCGAAGCTGTGCAGTTCAGGCTTCCGTGAAGGAGGGGCTCTCGGCGTGGGTCCGCAGTTTTTACTTACAGATTTTATGCTGTGATCTTGGGCATTCCTCCCAATCCAGGTTGGTGGATGATGAGTGGACAGTCACGTTGTCTCCCTGCAGTTATTCCAGGTTATTTACTAGTTTTTCCTGTTGTTTGTTAGTTGTTCCAGGGGGACTAACTAGCTTCCATTTCTTTCTATGCTGCCATCCTAGCTCCTCTGCATCCTTTTTAAATTAAGGACTTTAGAATATATCCTTAAAGTCCAGTGGTTTCATAGATCGTATTGTCAGTATTGACTATACTGAATCAGTTTTCCCAGTGCATGGCATGCCCTTTGAAAAGTGGGTTCAAGTCCTCTTTTATTTACAGGGAGCTTTTCTTGAAATTATATTTTCAGTATTTGTTTTGTTCCATTACTTTGGTTTTCTTATTTGTGGACTCCTATTGTGTGTGTAATATATATGTAACATAATCTAGCTTCTAGAGCTATCATTTTCTCTTGAATCCTTTTTGTCCCTTCTTTATTCCTCTTTTTTTTTGGGGGGGGGGGATTGCATTGACTGTTTATTAAATTTTTTTAAATCTTCATTTTATTGAGATATATTCACATACCACGCAGTCATACAAAACAAATCGTACATTCGATTGTTCACAGTACCATTATGTAGTTGTACATTCATCACCTAAATCAATCCCTGACACCTTCATTAGCACACACACAAAAATAATAAGAATAATAATTAAAGTGAAAAAGAGCACTTTATTCCTCTTTGATTTGAATAAATTTCCCGTTTTCTAAAAACCTTTCTTTTATTGTACTTTACATGGTCTTTGCATTTGTTTTCTTCCAGTTTTTTTTTTAAAGTTCTGAAATAATTCCTCTTGTATTTCTAATTGTTCCTTTTGTCATTTTGTTGTTTCCAGCCATCTAATTTTTGAGATTTTATTTTATGTTCTTTAATATAGCTTCTATCATGTTTTTAATTTCAACTCATTTTAAAACATGAAGTTTTTTTTTCCAAACTGAAGATTTATTGAATTGAAAAAACAAACAGAAAACCATTACAGACTCCAACCTCTTCAGGGTTTTTCATACATTTCTAACCTTAAAGAGTTCTTTTGAGAATGCTGTGTATTTCAAGACGAAATATTTATTTGGAATTCAGCAATTCCTTGGGTTTCAAGTAAAGTTATCAACGTGCTATAAAAATTAAAAAATAGCATCCAGAGAAGGATCCCGTTTTTTTAAATCAGATTTTTAAATTGTGGAATATAACTTACATACATAGAAGTGATAACTTTCTAAGTGCAGTTTAACAACTAGTTAACAAATTTCAAAGGATATTATAGGTCACAGTTCCACAGTTTTTGGTTATTTCCTTATTATGAAATATATATACAGGAAGGTAATATCTTTAAAAGTACGATTTAAAAGTAGATATATAGGAAATTTCCAAAGTTGTCATGAGTTATAGGACCATAGTTTGTTATTCCTTATTGTAAAATCTATATACAAAAAGGTGTAGCTTTCAACTTAGAATTTAACAAGTAGCTGTAGAACAAATTTGTGTAGGGTTTTCAGGACTACTGTTGACAGGCTTATCATACTGTAGTCTTTTGGCATATCTAGGTGAGGCTTGCGTAGGGGTAACCTCCAGGATAGCCTCTTGACTCTATTTGAATTCTTTTAGCCACTAAAACCTTAATTTGTTGCCTTTCTTTTTCCCCTTTTTGTCAGAAAGACATTCTCAATACCTTGATGCCAGAGTCAGGCTCATTCCCGGAATCCATGTCACACGTCACCAGGAAGGCTCATTCATCTTGGGGGTCCTGTCCCACATCGGGGGGAGGGTGATGAATTTATTTGCAGAGTTAGGCTTAGAGAGAGAAAGTCCACATTTGAGCAACAAAACAGGTTCTCTGGAGGTGACTGCTAGGCAGAATTACAGGTGGGCTTAGCCTCCCCTCTACAACCATAAGTTTCATCCGAGCAAGTTTCAATATTGAGGGCTTGACTTATAAAGTAGGGGTTCCTAAGCTCACATAGCATATGTTATATCCACGATAATCCATCCATATCTCACAGTATCATCACTTAGTTGTACCACCTCATCACTCTCCATTTTAAACAATTCTCACAACCCAAACATCTTGTAGCTCTTGTCAGCCTTTAATTATTTGTCCCTAGTATTTGAGTAACACTAATATGGTATTTCTATTAATTATAGTATTCAATGTGTAGATTTTTCCCTTGTACCCTTCCATTGTCAACTCTCTGTATTAGATATGTACTAGTGTCATATCTTAGAAGTATATCATGTAGGTACCTATCTATATTTGTGGTGCTGATCTGTGGGAAACATGCCTTTAAACCTCTTTCAATCCTAATCGCCTTCAGTACAGCTCTGATACTTATGATCCCATTATCAAACAATCGTCACCCCTATCCATTACCACATCTTTGCATTCACCCTCATTAACATATCTGAGCATATTAGATTATCATTCTTGCTCACTGGCTACTGTTTATTATTAGGTCCCCAATATTCTATATTTATAAGACATTGACTTGACATTGTTCAGATAGTTTATTGAAGTGGTAACATACAGTAGCTCTCCTTTTGTGTCTGACTTATTTCACTCAGAAGTATATTTTCAAGGTTCATCCATGTTGCCATATGTTCCAGGACTTTGTTGCTTCTTCCTGCTGCATAGTATTCCATCGTATGTATATACCACATTTTGTTTATCTGCTTATCTGTTGAAGGACACTTGGGTTGTTTCCATCTCTTGGCAATTGTGAACAATGCTGCTATGAACATTGGTGTACAAATGTCCGTTTGTGTCACTGCTTTCAGATATTCTCGGTATATACCGAGAAGTGGGATTGCCAGATCATAGGGTAATTCAATATGTAGTTTTCTGAGAAACCACCAAACTGTCTTCCAGAGTGACTGTACCATTATACAGTCCTACCAGCAATGAATAAGAGTTCGAATTTCTCCACATCTTCTCCAGCATTTGTAGTATCCTGTTTGCTTAATGGCAGCCATTCTTATTGTGTGAGGTAAAATCCCATTGTGGTCTTGATTTGCTTTACCCTAATAGCTAGTGAAGATGAGCATTTTTTCATGTGATTCTTAGCCATTTGAAATTCCTCTTGGAGAAATGTCTTTTCATATCTTTTGCCCATTTTCTAAGTGGGCTGTTTGTACTATTGTCCTTGAGTTGTAGGATTTCTTTATATATGCAAGAGGTCAGTCTCTTATCAGATAACATGGTTTCCAAATATTTTTTCCCATTGCGTTGGCTGCCTCTTCATCCTTTTGACAAATTCCTTTGATGTACAGAAGCTTTTGATTTTGAGGAGTTACTGTGTATCTATTTTTTCTTTCATTGCTTGTGCTTTGGGTGTAAGGTCTAAGAAGCAACCTCCTAATATTAGGTCTTGAAGATGTTTCCCTATGTTATCTTCTAGGAGTTTTATGGTACTATCTCTTATATTGAGGTCTTTGACCCACTTTGAGTTAATTTTTGTATAGGGTATGAGGTAGGGGTCCTCTTTCATTCTTTTTGTTATGGCTGTACAGTTGTCCCAGCCCCATATTTGATGAAGAGACTGTTCTGTCCCAGTTCACTGGATTTCGGGGCCTTATCAAAAATCAGTTGACTGTATATCCAAGGATCTATTTCTGAACTCTCAATTTGATTCTTTTGACCAATATGTCTGTCTTTCTGCCAATACTATCCTGTTTAACCACTGAAACCTTATAGTAGGCTTCAAAATCTGGAAGTGTAAATCCTCCCACTTTGTTCCTTTTTAGGATGTTTTTAGCAATTTGAGGCCCCTTTCCCTTCCAAATAAATTTGATAACTAGCTTTTTCAAGTCTGCAAAGAAGGTTGTTGGAATTTTGATTGGAATTGCATTGAATGTGTATATCAGTTTGGGTAGGATTGACATCTTAACAATATTTAGTCTCCTATCCACGAGCATGGAAATTTTCCCACCTATTTAGGTCCATTTTTATTTCCTTTAGTAGAATTTTGTAATTTTCTGGGTAGAGGCCTTTTATGACCTTGATTATGTTTTATTGCTAGGTACTTGATGTTTTAGTTGCTATTGTGAGTGGAATTATTATTATTATTATTATTTTTTTGGATGGCCTCTTATGTTAGGTCATTACTAGTGTATAGGAACATTACTGACTCAATGTGCATTAATCTTATATCCTGCAATCCTGCTGAATTTATTAGCTCCAGTAGCTTTGTGGTCAAATTCTCAGGATTTTTCAAATATAAGATCATATCAACTGTAAATTCTCAGGATTTTTCAAATATAAGATCATATTGTCTGTAAATAATGACAGTTTTACTCCTTACTTTACAGTTTGGATACCTTTTATATCTTCATCTTGGTGAATTGCTCTGACTAGAACTTCTAGCATAATGTTGAATAATAGATGTGACAGTGGGCAACCTTGTGTCTTTCCTGATCTTAGGGGGAGGGCTTTTAAGTACTATGCTGGCTGTGGGTTTTTTATATATGCCCTTTATCATATCGAGGAAGGTTCTTTCAATTCCTACTTTTTGAAGTGTTTTTAATCAAAAAGGGATATTGAATTTTGTCAAATGCTTTTTTAGTGTCTATTGAAATGAACATTTGATTTTTGCCTTTTGATTTGTTAATGTGTTGAATTACATTAATTGATTTTCTTATGTTCAACCACCCTTGCATGCCAGGAATGAGCCCCACTTGGTCATGGTGTATAATTCTTTCAACGTGCCTTTGGGTTCGATTTGGAAGAATTTTGTTTAGGATTTTTGCATCTGTATTCATTAGGGAGATTGGCCTATAATTTTCATTTTTTGTAGTGTCTTTATCTGTTTTTTTTTTTATCAGAGTGATATTAACTGCAGAAAATGAGTTTCTTTTTCTTCAATTTTTTGAAAGAGTTTGAGCAGGAATGGTGTAGTTTGGTAAAATTCCCCTGTGAAGCCATCTGCCCTGGGCTTTTATTTGTAGGTAGATTTTTATTTTTATTTTTTTTATTTTGAAATAAATTCAAAGTTACATGAATAGCTGCAAAAACACTACTAGCCCCATACACAGAATTCCATCATACCCTGACCCCTCTCCCCCGATAGCTCAGTCCACCAACTTTAACATGCTGTCACATCGCTATTTCTTTCCCTCCCTATCTGTCATCCATCATATATTTCTCTGTCTTCTGAATATATGAGAGTTAGCTGCACACATCCTTGAACATACACTACAATCCACATATGTACTTCCCATGAACAAGAACATTGTTTTATGTAATTCCATTAAGCACAGCTAAGAAGTATAAGAGATTCAACACTGATACAATGCTTGCATTCCATATTTCCTTTTCCTTATGTCTCAACTGTGTCCCTTCGAGCCACCTGTCCTCCACCCTCCAATCCCATCCAAGTTCATCCTTAGCATTCAATTGTCGTCTAGTTAGACTCTCTTTTTTTTTTTTTTTCCTTTTTTCAATTGTGGAAACATATATACAGCCTAAATCTTCCCATTCCACCCCCTCCCTAGCCTTCCATTAGTGGGATTAATCACATTTAGAATGATGTTATGCTCTTTCCCACCATCCATTGCTAGAAATTTCCCTTCACCTCAAACAGCAACCCTACACTCCTTTCTTAACTTCCCTTTGCCCCTTCCCCCATTTGTCTTAACCCAAACTCTAATTTCATCTCTATGGTTATATTCTCTGATAATTTCTTTGTGTTTACTGTGGGGCTTAAAATTAACCTCTTAAATCCCTATCAATCTTGTTTTTCTTTGATACCACCTTCACTTCAATAGGGCACATAAACTATGTTCCTATACTCCTTCATTCCCCCACCTTTATATAGTGTCTAAAATTACATATTTTACATTGAGTTCAAAACCACTGATTTGTCCTTAGTGTTTGTGTATTTTTTATCATGTAGGAAGTAAACAGTGGAGTTACAGTTCAAAAATTATTGACTTCTATTTGTATTCCATTGTGTTTGGAGAATGTTCTTTGAGTATATTCAATTTTTTTTTTTTTTTTTTTAAATTTCTTGAGGCTTGTTTTATGTCCCAGCTTATGGTCCGTTCTGGAGAAAGATCTGTGATCACTAGAGAAAAATGAGTGTCCTGGTGATTTGGGATGTAAGGTACTATATGTGTCTGTTAAAATTCTCTATATCTCTTTCTCCTTTCTTTGTCTCTCTGTTGGTAGGGCTTCATTTAGAATCTGAAGTAGGGCAGGTCTTTTATTGGCAAAGTCTCTCAGCATTTGTTTGTCTGTGAAAAATTTAAGCTGTCCCTCAAGTTTGAAGGAGAGTTTTTCTGGATAAAGTATTCTTGGCTGGAAATTTTTCTCTCTCAGAATTTTAAATATGTCATGCCACTGCTTTCTCGCCTCCATAGTGGCCACTGAGTAGTCACTACTTAGTCTTATATTGTTTCCTTTGTATGTGGTGAACTGCTTTTCTCTTGTTGCTTTCAGAACTTGCTCCTTCTCTTCAGTATTTGACAGTCTGATCAGAATATGTCTTGGGGTGGGTTTATTTGGATTTATTCTATTTGGAGTTCACTGGGCATTTATGCTTTGTGTGTTTATATTGTGTAGAAGGTTGGGAAAGTTTTCCCCAACAATTTCTTTGAGACCTTTACCCTTCTCTTCCCCTTCTGGGACACCAATGAGTCTTAAGTTTGGACATTTTATTTTATCTATCGTATCCCTGAGATCCATTGCGATTTTTTCAATTTTTTTCTCCATTATTTCTTTTGTTCTTTCATTTTCTGTTCTGTGGATTTCTAGGACACTGAGATGTTGTTCAGCTTCCTCTGGTCTTGTATTGTGAATATCCAGAGTCTTTTTAATTTGGCCAACAGTTTCTTTTATTTCCATAAGATCTTCTATTTTTTTATTTACTCTTGCAATGTCTTCTTTATGCTCTTCTAGGGTCTTTTTTGTGGCGCTTATATCCTGGGCCATGGTCCTCTTGCTGTCCTTTAAATCCTTTGCCATGTTTTCATTCTTTGATTGTAGTTCTTTAATTAAATTTGTGAGATATAACGTTTCTTCCGAAATCTTGATTTGTGTGTTTGGAGCTGGATTCTCCATATCATCTGGTTTTATCATATGCATTAAGATTTTCTGTTGTTTTTGGCCTCTTGGCATTTGTTTTGCTTGATAGGGTTTTTTCAAGTTGTATCAAAAAAAAAAAGGGATATCGATCTAATTTTTCAGAGACACGGTTTGGTGATGTACACTTTCTCTAAGTAACCAGCAGATGGCGTCTGTGAGCCACCTATATCCCTCCAGTCAGTTCTCGCGTAGTGAGGGGAAATGATTCTTGTGTGTTCAGTTGGAGAGCTCAGCCTGGGCGCGCCACTGGAGTCGCCCGCCCTGAATGTGGGGCGCGCGCACGGGTGGCCAGGGAGGAAGGGCAGCTCTCTCTTGGTGTTCTGTAAACCACCGGACTTGGCATAGCGCCCCTGGGTTCTCCAAGCGGATCCCCCCTCCGAGTCGCGATCCTCCCTCAGCCGAGAGAAAATGCTGTGCTACGTCATCAGTGTGTGCCGTCCCTCTAGGGAAGCCCTGGGCTGCTTGGCTGTGCTGCAGGGCTCAGCTCGTTTCACAAAGCAGAATGTGTGAGGCTGTCTTTACTGCAATGCCTTGTTGGCTGAGAACAGCTGAGGTTTTCTCCACAGAGAGAGAGCGAGAGACAGAATATTTCCCCGGATTCTCCCAAGGTCAGTTGTCACCAAAAGCTTCTGCTTGTTGAGGATTCGCTGTTTGTATTGAGCGGTTATTATTAAAAGCTCACTTGGAGCTGGGCTGAGAAAGTGCACAGCGTGGCTTCCGTGAGGGAGGGGCTCCCGGCTCTAGGTTCTTGGCTCTCAGCGCGGGTCCACAATTTTACTTACAGATTTTATGCTGTGATCTTGGGCATTCCTCCCAATTCGTGTCAGTGGAAGTTCAGTGTACTGTCACGTTTGTCTCCCCGCTACCATTCCAGGTTATTTACTGGTTTTTTGTTCATTTATGAATTGTTCTGAGGGAGACTAAGTCTTCCACTTCTTTCTATGCTGCCATCTTCCCAGAATCCAGTGTAGGTAGATTTTTGATGACTGATTGGATCTCTTTGCTTGTGATTGGTTTGCTGAGTTCTTCTATTTCTTCTCTGGTTAGTCCTGGTTGCTCATGTGTTTCTAGAAAATTGTCCATTTCCTCTGAACTGTCTAGTTTATTGGCATACAGTTGTTCATAGTATCCTCTTGTGAATTTTTTTTTTTTCAAATTTTTATTTCTTTAGGGTCTGTAGTAATTATCCCTTTCTCATTTCTGATTCTGTTTATTTGGGTCTTCCCTCTTTTTGACTTTGTCAGTCTAGCTAAGGGTCTGTCAATCTTGCTGATCTTCTCAAAGAGCCAACTTTTGACTTTATTTATTTTCTGTTTTGTTCTCCAGCTCATTTACTTCTGCTGTAATCGTTGTTATTTGTTTTCATCTACTAGCTTTATGGTTAGTTTGCTGATCATTCTCTAGCCTCTTCAACCGTTCAGTTAGGTCTTTAGTTTTAGCTCTTTCTTACATTTTTTTTTTTTTTCTTTTTATTTAGGACTTCTTTAATTTCTCTCAGCAATTTTTTTTAACTTTTTATTTTGAAATAATTTCAACCTTACAGGACAGTTGGAAAAATAATACAAATCCCATACAGAGAACTCCAGCATACCCCCATCCCCCAGATACCCCAGATCCTCCAATTTTAACATTTTACTACCTTTGCTGTACCATTTTATCTATATATTTTCTGAACCTTTTGGAGCATGTTGTACACATCATACTCCTTGAACGCATAATAATTCCATATACGTTTCCTCTGAACAAAGATATCCACTTATATAGTCAACTTAAGTCAACTTTTAAGTGCAGTTATCAAGTTCAAGAAATTTAATATTGATATAAAAGTTACATTCTATATTCCAATTTTTTATTATGTCCTACTAATGTCCTTCTGAGCCTTTTTTTTTAATCATCATTTTATTGAGATATATTCACATACCACGCAGTCATACAAAACAAATTGTGCTTTCGATTGTTTACAGTACCATTACATAGTTGTACATTCATCACCTAAATCAATCCCTGACACCTTCATTAGCACACACACACAAATAACAAGAATAATAATTAGAGTGAAAAAGAGCAATTGAAGTAAAAAAGAACACTGGGTACCTTTGTCTGTTTGTTTCCTTCCCCTACTTTTCTACACATCCATCCATAAACTAGACAAAGTGGAGTTTGGTCCTTATGGCTTTCCCAATCCCATTGTCACCCCTCATAAGCTACATTTTTATACAATTGTCTTCGAGATTCATGGGTTCTGGGTTGTAGTTTGATAGTTTCAGGTATCCACCACCAGCTACCCCAATTCTTTAGAACCTAAAAAGGGTTGTCTAAAGTGTGCGTAAGAGTGCCCACCAGAGTGATCTCTCGGCTCCTTTTGGAATCTCTCTGCCACTGAAGCTTATTTCATTTCCTTTCACATCCCCCTTTTGGTCAAGAAGATGTTCTCCGTCCCACGATGCCGGGTCTACATTCCTCCCCGGGAGTCATATTCCACGTTCCAGGGAGATTCACTCCCCTGGGTGTCTGATCCCACGTAGGGGGGAGGGCAGTGATTTCACCTTTCAAGTTGGCTTAGCCAGAGAGAGAGGGCCACATCTGAGCAACAAAGAGGCATTCAGGAGGAGACTCTTAGGCACAAATATAGGGAGGCCTAGCCTCTCCTTTGCAGCAACCGTCTTCCCAAGGGTAAAACTTATGGTAGAGGGCTCAACCCATCAAACCACCAGTCCGCTATGTCTGTGGTCATGTTAGCAACCATGGAGGTGGGGTAGGCGAATACCCCTGCATTCTCCACAGGCTCCTCAAGGGGGCACTACATCATTTTTTTTCCTTGTTTTTCTTTTCTTTTCTTTTTTTTTTTAACTTTCCCTTCTTTTTTAAATCAACTGTATGAAAAAAAAAGTTAAAAAGAAAACAAACATACAATAAAAGAAAATTTCAAAGAGACCATAACAAGGGGGTAAGAAAAAGACAACTAACCTAAGATAACTGCTTAACTTCCAACATGTTCCTACTTTACCCCAAGAAAGTTACATAATATAGCAACATTTCTGTGAACTTGTTCCTACTATATCCATCAGAAATTAACAGACCATAGTCATTTCTGGGCATCCCCAGAACGTTAAATAGCTTATCTGTTCTTCTTGGATTATTGTTCCCCCTTCCTTAATTGCTCTCTACTGCTAGTTCCCCTACATTCTACATTATAAACCATTTGTTTTACATTTTTCAAAGTTCACATTAGTGGTAGCATATAATATTTCTCTTTTTGTGCTTGGCTTATTTCGCTCAGCATTATGTCTTAAAGGTTCATCCATGTTGTCATATGTTTCACGAGGTCGTTCCTTCTTACTGCCGTGTAGTATTCCATCGTGTGTATATACCACATTTTATTTATCCACTCATCTGTTGAAGGACATTTCGGTTGTTTCCATCTCTTGGCAATTGTGAATAATGCTGCTATGAACATTGGCGTGCAGATATCTGTTCGTGTCACTGCTTTCCGATCTTCCGGGTATATACCGAGAAGTGCAATCGCTGGATCGAATGGTAATTCTGTATCTAGTTTTCTAAGGAACTGCCAGACTGACTTCCAGAGTGGCTGAACCATTATACAGTCCCACCAA
Organism: Choloepus didactylus; assembly: GCF_015220235.1. Lineage (NCBI taxonomy): Eukaryota > Metazoa > Chordata > Mammalia > Pilosa > Megalonychidae > Choloepus > Choloepus didactylus. Next base: position 240,034,513 of record NC_051307.1, read on the forward strand.
CAATGAATGAGAGTTCCAATTTCTCCACATCCCCTCCAGCATTTGTAGTTTCCTGTTTGTTTAATGGCAGCCATTCTAACCGGTGTTAGATGGTATCTCATTGTGGTCTTAATTTGCATCTCTCTAATAGCTAGTGAAGCTGAACATTTTTTCATGTGTTTCTTGGCCATTTGTATTTCCTCTTCAGAGAACTGTCTTTTCATATCTTTTGCCCATTTTATAATTGGGCTGTCTGTACTATTGTCATTGAGTTGTAGGATTTCTTTGTATATGCAAGATATCAGTCTTTTGTCAGATACATGGTTTCCAAAAATTTTTTCCCATTGAGTTGGCTGCCTCTTTACCTTTTTGAGAAATTCCTTTGAGGTGCAGAAACTTCTAAGCTTGAGGAGTTCCCATTTATCTATTTTCTCTTTTGTTGCTTGTGCTTTGGTTGTAAAGTCTAGGAAGTGGCCGCCTAATGCAAGGTCTTGAAGATGTTTTCCTACATTATCTTCTAGGAGTTTTATGGTACTTTCTTTTATATTGAGATCTTTGGTCCATTTTGAGTTAATTTTTGTGTAGGGGGTGAGGTAGGGGTCCTCTTTCATTCTTTTGGATATGGATATCCAACTCTCCCAGCCCCATTTGTTGAAAAGACCATTATGACTCAGTTCGGTGACTTTGGGGGCCTTATCAAAGATCAGTCGGCCATAGATCTGAGGGTCTATTTCTGAATTCTCAATTCGATTCCATTGATCTATATGTCTATCTTTGTGCCAGTACCATGCTGTTTTGGCAACTGTGGCTTTATAATAAGCTTCAAAGTCGGAGTGTAAGTCCTCCCAATTCGTTTTTCTTTTTTAGAGTGTCTTTAGCAATTCGAGGCATCTTCCCTTTCCAAATAAATTTGATAACTAGCTTTTCCAAGTCTGCAAAGTAGGTTGTTGGAATTTTGATTGGGATTGCATTGAATCTGTAGATGAGTTTGGGTAGAATTGACATCTTAATGACATTTAGCCTTCCTATCCATGAACATGGAATATTTTTCCATCTTTTAAGGTTCCCTTCTATTTCTTTTAGTAGAGTTATGTAGTTTTCTTTGTATAGGTCTTTTACATCTTTGGTTAAGTTTATTCCTAGGTACTTGATTTTTTTAGTTGCTATTGAAAATGGTATCTTTTTCTTGAGTGTCTCTTCAGTTCATTTCTAGCATATAGAAACATTACTGACTTATGTGCATTAATCTTGTATCCCGCTACTTTGCTAAATTTGTTTATTAGCTCTAGTAGCTGTATCGTCGATTTCTCAGGGTTTTCTAGATATAAGATCATATCATCTGCAAACAATGACAGTTTTACTTCTTCTTTTCCAATTTGGATGCCTTTTATTTCTTTGTCTTGCCGGATTGCCCTGGCTAGCACTTCCAGCACAATGTTGAATAACAGTGGTGACAGCGGGAATCCTTGTCTTGTTCCTGATCTTAGAGGGAAGGCTTTCAGTCTCTCACCATTGAGTACTATGCTGGCTGTGGGTTTTTCATATATGCTCTTTATCATGTTGAGGAAGTTTCCTTCAATTCCTACCTTTTGAAGTGTTTTTATCAAAAAGGGATGTTGGATTTTGTCAAATGCTTTTTCAGCATCTATTGAGATGATCAATTTATTTTTCCCTTTCGAGTTTTTAATGTGTTGTAATACATTGATTGTTTTTCTTATGTTGAACCATCCTTGCATGCCTGGAATGAACCCCACTTGGTCATGGTGTATGATTTTTTTAATATGTCTTTGGAGTCGATTTGCAAGTATTTTGTTGAGGATTTTTGCATCTATATTCATTAGGGAGATTGGCCGGTAGTTTTCCTTTTTTGTAGCATCTTTGCCTGGTTTTGGTATTAGATTGATGTTAGCTTCATAAAATGAGTTAGGTAGTGTTCCATTTTCTTCAATGTTTTGAAAGAGTTTGAGTAAGATTGGTGTCAGTTCTTTCTGGAAAGTTTGGTAGAATTCCCCTGTGAAGCCATCTGGCCCTGGGCATTTATTTGTGGGAAGATTTTTGATGACTGATTGGATCTCTTTGCTTGTGATGGGTTGGTTGAGGTCTTCTGTTTCTTCTCTGGTCAGTCTAGGTTGTTCATATGTTTCCAGGAAATTGTCCATTTCTTCTACATTATCCAGTTTGTTGCCATACAGTTGTTCATAATATCCTCTTATAATTTTTTTAATTTCTTCAGGATCTGCAGTTATGTCACCTTTTTCATTCATTATTTTGTTTATATGGGTCTTCTCTCTTTTTGATTTTGTCAGTCTAGCTAGGGGCTTGTCAATCTTGTTGATCTTCTCAAAGAACCAACTTTTGGTGATATTTATCCTCTCTATTGTTTTTTTGTTCTCTATGTCATTTATTTCTGCTTTAATCCTTGTTATTTCTTTTCTTCTACTTGGTTTAGGATTGGTTTGCTGTTCATTTTCTAGCTTCTTCAGTTGATCCATTAGTTCTTTGATTTTGGCTCTTTCTTCCTTTTTAATATATGCGTTTAGTGCTATAAATTTCCCCCTTAGCACTGCTTTTGCTGCATCCCATAGGTTTTGGTATGTTGTGTTCTCATTTTCATTCGTCTCTATATATTTAGCAATTTCTCTTGCTATTTCTTCTTTAACCCACTGATTGTTTAGGAGTGTGTTGTTTAACCTCCAGGTATTTGTGAATTTTCTAAGTCTCTGATGGTTATTGACTTCTAATTGTATTCCATTGTGGTCAGAGAATGTGCTTTGAATAATTTCAATCTTTTTAAATTTATTGAGGCTTGTTTTATGTCCCAGCATATGATCTATTCTGGAGAAAGTTCCATGAGCACTAGAAAAGTATGTGTATCCTGGTGATTTGGGATGTAATGTCCTGTATATGTCTGTTAAATCTAATTCATTTATCAGATTGTTTAGGTTTTCAGTTTCCTTATTGGTCTTCTGTCTGGTTGATCTATCTATAGGAGAGAGTGATGTGTTGAAGTCTCCCACGATTATTGTGGAAACATCAATTGCTTCCTTTAGTTTTGCCAGTGTTTCTCTCATGTATTTTGTGGCACCTTGATTGGGTGCATAGACATTTACGATTGTTATTTCTTCTTGCTGAATTGCCCCTTTTATTAGTATGTAGTGGCCTTCTTTGTCTCTCAAAACATCCCTGCATTTGAAGTCTATTTTATCTGAGATTAATATTGCTACACCTGCTTTCTTTTGGCTGTAGCTTGCATGAAATATTTTTTTCCATCCTTTCACTTTCAGTTTCTTTGTGTCCCTGTGTCTAAGATGAGTCTCTTGTATGCAACATATTGATGGTTCATTTTTTTTGATCCATTCTGCGAATCTATATCTTTTAATTAGGGAGTTTAATCCTCTTACATTTTGATGTATGCATTTAGAGCTATAAATTTTCCTTTCAGCACTGCCTTCACTACATCCCACAAATTTTGATATGTTGTTTTTTCATTTTCCTTCATCTCTAGATATTTACCAATTTCTTTTGCAATTTCTTCTTTGACCCACTGGTTGTTTAGGAGTATGTTATTTAACCTCCATCTATTTGTGAAAGATCTGGTTCTTTGGTGGTTGCTGATTTCTGGTTGCATTCCATTGTGGTCAGAGAATATGCTTTGAATAATTTCAGTCTTTTTAAATTTATTAAGACTTGTTGTATGCCCCAGCATATGATCTATCCTGGGAAACATTCTATGAGCTGGAACATATACTAGAGAAGAATATGTATCCTGGTACTTTGGGATGTAACAATATATAGATGTCTGTTAAGTCTCTTTCATCTATCATGTTGTTTAGCTTCTCAATTTCTTTATTGGTCCTCTGTCTAGTTCTGTCTATAGAAAAGAGTGGTGTGTTGAAGTCTCCCACTATTATTCTAGATGTGTCTATTGCTCCCTTTAGTTTTGCCAATATTTGTCTCATGAATTTTGGAACTCCTGATTGGGTGCATGAAGATTTATAATTGTTACTGCTTCTTGGTGTATTATCCCTTTTATTAATATATAGTGTTCTTCTTGGTCTCTTCTGACATCTTTGCATTTAAAGTCTGTTTTGTCTGATATTCATATAGCTACCCCAGCTTTTTTTTTTTTTTTTAACTGAGATTGTTGACATACCATACAGTTATCCAAAGATCCAAAGTGTACAATCAGTTGCCCATGGTACCATTATACAGCTGTGTATCCATCACCACAATTAATTTTTGTTTTTCAATTTTTTGAACATTTTTATTACTCCAGAAAAGAAATAAGTACAAAAAAAGGAAACTCAAATCCTCCCATACCCCTAACCACCCCCCTCCATTATTGATTCATAATATTGGTATAGTACGTTTGTTACTGTTGATGAAAATGTTAAAATACTACTAACTGTAGTATATAGTTTGCAATAGGTTTATTTTTTTTTCCTATATGGCCCTCTATTATTAACTTCTGATTATAGTGTCATACATTTGTTCTAGTTCATGAGAGAGATTTCTAATATTTGGACAGTTAATCATAGATATTGTCCACCACAAGATTCCGTTTTATACATTGCCATCTTTTAACCGCGAACTTTCCTTCTGGTGACATACGTGACTCTGAGCTTACCCTTTCCACCTCATTCACACACCATTCAGGACTGTTAGTTATTCTCACAACATGCTACCATCACCTCTGTCCATTTCCAAACGTTTGAGTTCACCCTAGTTGAACAATCTGCTCATAATAAGCAACTACTCCCCACTCTTTAGCCTTGTTCTATATCTTAGTAACTTATCTTTCATGTCTGAGTTTACATATTATAATTAGTTCCTATCAGTGAGACTCTGCAATATTTTTCCTCATGTGTCTGTCTTATTTCACTCAATATAGTGCCCTGAAGGTTTCTTCATCAACCCATTTTTTCTAAGATGGTTTTGTTCACACACATGCATTCCATCCTAAGTAAACAATCGATGGTTCCCTGTATAGTCACTTATTTATGTATTCACCACCATCACCACTATCAATAAAAGGACATCTCCATTTCTTCCACAAAGGAGGAGGAAGAGTCAAAGAAGATAGAGACAAAAGGAAAAGAAAAAGAGAAACAAACAAACAAAACATGACAGCTAGGAAGCAGCAAAAGGAAAGAAAGCATTAAGGTAAAGTAGAATAGAGTCAGAGAACATTACTAATGCCAAGAGTCCCATACTCCTCCCTTATGTTCCTCCCCCCATATGCATTTAGTGTTGGTGTATTGCCTTTGTTACATTAAAGGAAGCATAATAAGTTTCTGTTAATTATAGTCTGTAGTTTTCATTGATTGCATTTTTCACCAATCCCACCCTATTTTTAACACCTTGCGATGTTGACATTCATTTGTTCTCCCTCATGTAAAAACATTTGGACCTTTCATCACAATCATTGAGCATCCTAGGTTTCACTGAATTATACAGTCCCAGTCTAAATCTTTCCTGTTTCCTTCTGGTGTCCCACATGCTTGTAATCTTCCTCTTTCAACCACACTCACAGTTATCTTTGTTCAGTGTACTTACTTTGCTATGCTACTGTCTCCCAAAATTGTGTTCCAGACATCTCACTCCTGTGTTTTCCTTTCTGTCTATAGTGCTCCCTTTAGTGTTTCCTGTAGAGCACAAATTTGTTCACAAACTCTGTCATCTGTTTGTCAGAGAATATTTTAAGCTCTCCCTTATATTTGAAAGACAGTTTTCCTGGATACAGGATTCTTGGTTGGTGGTTTTTCTCTTTCAGTATCTTAAATATATCATCCCACTTTCTTCTTGCCTCCATAGTTCTTATTGAGAAATCCGCACATAATTTTATCAAGCTTCCTTTGTATGTGATGGATTGCTTTTCTCTTGGTGCGTTCAGGATTCTCTATCTTTGACATTTGATAATCTGATTATTAAGTGTCTTGGCATAGGCTTATTCAGATTTATTCTGTTCGGGGTACACTGCACTTCTTGGATCTGTAATTTTATGTCTTTCATAAGAGATAGGAAATTTTCATTTATTATTTCCTCTATTATTGCTTCTTCCCCTTTTCCTTCTCTTCTCTTTCTGGGACACCATGACACGTATATTACTGCATTTTGTGTTGTCATTCAATTCCCTGAGACGTTTCTCATATTTTTCCATTCTTTTCCCTATCTATTCTTTTGTGTGTAGGCTTTCAGGTATCTTGTTCTCCAGTTCCTGAGTGTTTCTTCTGCCTGTTGAGATCTGTTGTATGTCTCCATTGTGTCTTTCATCTTTTGTGTTGTCCCTTTCATTTCCGTAGATTCTGCCAGTTGTTTTTTTTTGAACTTTCAATTTCTACCTTATGTTCACCCAGTGTTGTCTTTATATGCTTCATCTCTTTTGCCATATCTTCCCTAAACTTTTTGAATTGATTTAGCATTAGTTGTTTCAATTCCTGTATCTCAGTTGAAGTATAAGTTTGTTCCTTTGACTGAGCCATAACTTCATTTTTCTTAGTGTAGGTTGTAGTTTTCTGTTGTCTAGGCATCTGATTTCCTTGGTTACCCCAATCAGGTTTTCCCAGACTAGAACGGGGTCAGGTCTCAGAAAGAGACAATAGTATCAGGTTTCTCTGAGAGTGTATCTTAGAAGATTGATACATCCTGTGAGGCCTCAAGCAGCTGTGCTTTTCTGCCCAGCAGGTGGCGCCTGTCAGCCTGTCACTCCAGACTGGTATAAGGAGGTGTGGCCCGTGTCTCTTTTCCCCCAGGCTCTGGGGTCTGGTTCTGAATGAAGGTGGGTAGTAGAGCTTGGCACCACCTCTTTCCTTTTAGGGAATATACACCTCCTAGGGAGATATTATTTACATTTGAATTGTCTCTCTGACTCTGTTATCTCCACCCGTCTGGGTCAGAGCGCTGGAAACTGAAAATGGCTGAGGGTTTCTCCACTGAGCCGAAAAAGGGACAGAAAGCCCCCCTTCAGGGCCAGTTCATGGCCACCCTCAGTTTTACCTGTTGGCCAGAGATAGCACCCCGTCCCCTGCGCTCCCCCTCCCTCCCAGAGAGGTCCTCCAGCTCTCCAAGGTCAGCTGTCACCAAAAGCCTGTCTGCTTGTGAGGGGTTCATAGCTTGTATTGAGTAGTCAACATTTGTTAATTAAAACCTCAGTCGGAGCTGGGCTGAGCTATATTCGCTTGTTCAGAGTGCTGCTCTCTAGCACAGCAAGGCTTTGAAGTTTGGGCTGCTGTGGGGGAGGGGCTCTTGGCGTGGGTCCGCAGTTTTTACTTATAGATTTTATGGTGCAGTGTCAGGCATTCCTCTCCATCCAGGTTGGTATATGTTGTGTGGACAGTCATGTTTTTCCCTCAGCAGTTATTCTAGATTATTTACTAGTTGTACCAGGTTATTAGTTGTTCCAGGCGGGCTAACTAGCTTCCACTCCTCTCTCTGCCACCATCTTCTTCCATCTGTCCTACCCAAGCTTTCTTTTGATTGCAGTTTGCGTAGAATATTTTTTTCCATCCTTTCACTTTCAGTCTCTTTGTTGCAGGGTCTAAGATGAGACTCATATAAGGAGCATAGTGCTGGGTCCTGTTTTTTAATCCATTCTCCCAGTCTGTATCTTTTAATTGGAGAGTTAAATCTATTCACATTCAACGTTATTACTGTGAAAGGCGTTCTTGAACCAGCCATGTGATTGTTTGGTTTTTAGTTGTTAGAGCTATTTTTTTTCCCCTCTTTTTTTTCCTTTAAGTTACCCTTAGTGATAACTTTCAGTTCTGTGCTCTTCTGCAAACTTCTCTCTCCTTTTTTTCTTAGCTGGTAGAAGACCTCCCTTTAGTATTTCTTGCAGTGCAGGTATCTTGTTAACAAATTCTGTCAGCATTTGTTTGGGGGAATTTTAAACTCTCAATTTTGAAGGAGAGCTTTGCTGGATAAAGAATTCTTGGCTGGCAATTTTTCTCTTTCAGAATGTGAAATATGTCATACCGCTGCCTTCTTGCCTCCATGTTGCCTGCTGAGTAGTCACGACTTAGTCTTACGTTGTTTTCCTTGTATGTGGTGAATTGCTTCTCTTTTGATGCTTTGAGTAGTTTCTCCTTCTCTTCAGCATTTGACAATCAGTGTATGTCTCCAGGTATGTTTATTTGGAATTATTATCTTCTTTCGGGATACTAATGATTCTTATTTCTGTTTATTTCATGTTGTCTATTTCTCTGCGATCCATTTGAAAAAAAATTTTTCCCCATTCTTTTATGTGCTCACGTTCATTTACTCTGTCCTCACTTATCCTTTGTTCTGCGTCTTCAAATCTGCTGTTCTGTCTCTCTAGTATATGTTTAATTTGAGCCACAGTTTCTTTTATTTCTATAAGGTCTGGTATTTTTTAAGTTTACACTGTCAAATTCTTCTTTATGCTCTTGTGGAGTCTTCTTGATTTCCCTTATGTCTTTAGCCACCTTGTTGAAGTTGTTTGGAAATTTGTTTGTACTTCTTTAATTAATTGCTCCAAAGTTCGTGTCTCTTCTGGCTTTTTAATTTTTCGTTTGGCTTGTCCATATCTTGTAGATCCTTCAAGTGCTGTGTTATTTTCTGTTGACATCTGGGCATTTGCTTGTCTTGATAGGTTTATTTTGGGAAGTGCAGAATTATTTCAGCATTTATATGTATTTTGGTTGGCTGGCATGCAGTTTCCCAATTCTACCAGCAGTTGGCGCTCTCGAGGCACAGCTTGCTGGGGTGCAGTTTCCCTTTCTACCCGCAGGTGGCACTCACAAGTAGCTCTTCCCTGGGGGAACTTCTCCTGGGTGGTGGGTGGAGTCCAAACCGGGTGGGAAACCAGTCAGTGCACTCAGTCTCCCTGTAAACTAGGGAATGCCTTTCCTGGGGCTGGGATCAGGCCCTGGGCAGGTAGGCAGGGAGTCTGATCAAGGGCATCCCAGAGATGGAATGTGGGCCCTGCCTACTGGTTCCCTGCCCGCCTTGCACCTGCAAGTCTCTGGGGTGTGGGAGGGACTCTTGATCGCTGGTATGGTGCCTTTCCCTTCCTGGCTTCTCCCCGCTGTCTGACTATGGAGGATCACCCCCAGGAAACTGTCAAAGTAGGTGCAACAGCGTTGAGAGCCACTGCCCACTCCCTTGCCTGGTGGCGGTTTGCTGCTGCCAGTTGGGAGGTTGTCTGATGGGAAGACACTCACTGCATCACTTGCGCTGCCATGTCTCTTCTGTTTTTGTGGTGTTCGCTCCACATATTGTGGGGGACCCTTTATGGCCAGTCACATCCCAAAACTGCGGTCTCTGGTGTCCTCTGGCCCCTTTCTAGTTACTTTCATGGAGGATAAGCCTCTTCATCTGTTTTGTAGGCAACATCTTACTGGAGAGCTTTAGTTGTCCGTCAATATTGTATTCAGGTTATTTTCCTCTCTTTTCTTACAGTGTTTCTCTGTGGAAAACAGAAAAGGTGCAATCCATTTCTCTTCATTTTTAAACAAAATGGGTCTTTCTGTGCTTTTAGGGGGAGGTTGCTGTGTAGGGAATAAGAATTGACTGTGTACCTTTTAACACTCAGGGTTCCTTCCTCTGATACCATGGTATGTTTTTAAATGGTCTGTGTAGGCTACCTCTAGAGTATATTCTGAAATCTGTCTTTTCTGCCAGATTTCATGTGGGAAATATTTCCTGAGTTATTCCCCTCTGTTAATATCTCATCTTTCTCCTTTATCTCCATTTGTTCTTGCCTTGTTTAACTTGAATTCTGCTCTCATTAGTTTTTCCTTAGGGTGGGGCTCTGCCTTTTTTGGATGGAAATGTATTTTTGAGTCTTGAATGCCTAGTGTATCCCAATACCGTCGACTTTCCTCAGCCCTTTGGTGGATTCCTTTCATCTTTTTCACGTCCTTTTTCTTTCTTTAAGAATATTTGCTAATATACCTTGTGTGGGGGATTTAATCATATCCCCTACAAAAGACATGCTCAAGTCCTAATCCCTGGTCCATTTGTAAATAGGCTCTTTGAATATATCAAGGTGAGTCAGAGTATGAATGTGAACACATTTGTGAATAAATGAGGCCAAATTTGAATCAAGATGGACCTGAATCCATATAATCTGGAGTCCTTACAGGTGAAGGAAATTTGGATGCAGCCAGGAGCCAGGAACAGGCACAAGGAGAGAGAGCCCCCCATGTGATGGAGGATTGCCAGAACAGACAGATTCTAGGAGAAAGCATGGCATTGCTGATAACCTTGATTTTGGATATTAGCTTCCGGAACTAAGAGACAATAAATTCCTGTTCTTTAAGCCAACCTCTGTGTGGTATTTGTCATAGCAGCTCTTGTAAACTGGGATACCTTGTGCTTTTTCTTCTGTGACCCCTGAGTTATGTAGAAGTGTATTGTTTAATTTCAGATATTTGTGGATTTTCCAAATATTTGTGAGTGATTTCTACTGTGATTCCATTATAAGTCAGAGAATATATTCTGTGTGACTTCAGGCCTTTTAAATTTGTTAAGATTTGTTTTAGGGACCAGGAACCCACCTATATCAGAGTATTCCAGGTGCCCTTGAGGGTGTTTTTTTTTTTTTTTACTGTTGTTGGGTAGAATATTCTATACATGCTAATTAGATCAAGTTGGGTGACAGGTTTGTGTGGTAGATTGAATTATGTCCTCCAGAAAAGACATGTACTTAATCTTAATCCACATTCCTGTAGGTGTGAGTTTATTATAGTATCTTTCAGTATGTTAAGATGAGTCAGGAGGCTGCAGGGAGAAGTCAGAAATCAGCAGAAACTAGAAGAGTGGACACGGGGAGATCAGGACATCGCTGTGCGATGGGAGGCAGAGATGCAAGCCAAGGAACCCCAGCGATTGCAGTGAGGCAGCCTCAGAATGCTACAGAATTCAGGAGAAAGCACAGCCTTGTCGATGTCTTATTTTGGACCTATACCCTTCCAAACTATGAGCAAGAAAAAGCCAATGCATTGTATGGTATTTGTCATAGCCATCTAGTAAACTAAGGCTGTTTGTTTCCGTCTTCTATATCCCTACTATTTTTGAGGGGTGTGGTGGGGTTGGGTGGAGGTTTATTGTTTTGAAAGAGAAGCGTTGATTTGAAAGAGAAGCGTTGAAATCTCCAACTATAATTGTAGATTACTCTTGTTTCTCAGTTCTGTCAGTTTTGTTTCATGAACTTTGAAGCTCAGCTATTAGGTGTATACACATTTAGAATTGTTATGCCTTCTTGATGAATTGACTCGTTTATTACTATATGCCTCTTTATGCCTGGAAATATTCCTTATTCTCTTATCTGTTTTTTTCTGCATTAAAATAGACACTTCAGCTTTCTTCTAATTAGTGTTTACAGTTTATCTTTCTCCATCATTTCCATTGTTTTAATCATTCTGCATTTTCACATTTAAAGTGAGTTTCATATAAATAGTATATAGTAGGATCTTTTTTTTTTAAATTCAGTCTGACAGTCTGCCTTTTAATTGGAGTGTTTAGATGAATTACATTTATTTTAATCACCTATATAGTTTGATTTCAATCTACCATCTTGCTATTTGTTTTCTATTTGTCCCATCTGTTCCGTCTTCTTTTTTTTCCTCTTTCCAGTGCACTCTTCGGTTGAATTTTTTTTACGATTTCATTTTATCTTCACTGGGGTTACTGGCTGTACTCTGACTCTTTTAGTGTTTGCTCTGGGTTTTACAGTATACAATTCTAAATGTATCGGTGTTCTTTCAACCAATATGATAACCTTTCATGTAGTGTAAGAACCTAATAGAATACTTTCATTTCCCCACTTCTGTCCTTTGTGTACTATTGTCATACATTTCATTTCTATGTGTTCTAAACCCCACAATAATTTGTTGCTATTTTTGCTTTAAGCAGTCAAGAGTTAAGAAATGCGTACAAGTCTTTTATATTTACCTACATATTTACTATTTCTAGCACTTTTTATTTCTTGTTGTAGACACAGATGAACATCTGGTATCATTTTCCTTCTGCCTGAAGAATTTCCTTTGACAATTCTTGTAATGCAGGTCTGCTGGTGATGACTTCTTTCAGCTTTTATTTGAAAAAGACTTTATTGCCCCTTCAATTTGAAAGGCATTTTCACTAGATATAGAATGCTAGGTCTACATTTTTCTCCTCTAGCACTTAAAAGATAATTTTCTTCTGGTTTGCATAATTTCTGACAAGGAGTCAGTTGCCATTCTTAGCTTTCTTTGTATGGGAAGTGTCTTTTTCTCTTTCTCTGGCTGCATTTATAATTTAATAGATTTGATTATGTGCATCTGTGTGTGCATTTTAATGTTTCCTTTAGGTTTCTTTCTTTTCTTGTATCTGTGGGTTATAGTTTTCTTCAAATTAGGAAATATTTGGCTGGTATTTCTTCAAATATATATATTTTGTTTCTCTGCCCTCCTTTTTTCTTGGACTCTCATTTCACATATTTTAGACTACTTGATGTTGTCCCACAGGGCACAGCTGCCTTGTTCATTTTTGTTTGTTTTTTCTCTCTGCTTCAGCTCATAATTTCTATTGCTGTCTTCAAATTCACTGGCCTTTCCTACTGCAATGTCCAATCTGCTCTTAACCCTATCCATTGTATTTTTCATTTCACATACTGAATTTTTCATTTTTTAGAAATTTCATTTACATCTTTTTGTATTTTCCATTTCTCTGTTTTTTCCATTTCCCTTTATATTCTTAAACATATTTATAATAGCTCTTTTAAAGGTATCTGCTAATTCCATGGTCTCTTGTCCTTTCTGGGCCTGTTTCTTTGAAATTTTTTTTTTCTCTCATGGCTATGGGTCTTATTTTCCTGCTTTTTTGCATGCCAGGTAACTTTGGATTGAATGCTGAACATTGTGGATTTTATGTTGTAAGTGCTGGATTTTATGTATTCCTTTATAAACATTGGATTTTAATGTGACACAGTGTTAAATTACTTGTGGGTCAGTTTGATCCTTTGGAGATTTACTTTTAAGGTCCAGAGTAACCTTTACTCTAGGGCTAATTTAAGGGATATTGTTAAGGCATAACCTTTCTTAGAAAATGCCCTATATATGATGTTGTTCCACTCTGGTAGTTTGGAACATGAACGATCCCCACCTTCCACCCACCCCCTATGTGAGTTCTAAGAATTGTTTGGCTACTGCTTTCTGATCATGTAGTTTTCTTCTTCATATATATGCAGATTAGTACTTGGTTAAAAACCCCAGGAGACACTTATGCAAATCTCTGCACCTCTCAGTTCCACCCCCATAAATTCTAGTTGCCTTGGTGTCCCTGAATGCTGATTCAGTCTCGTAAATTTTGGAAGACTGGTAGGCTGTGGTTTCCCTCTCCCTGCCCTTTGGTCTGAAAACTGCCTGTAGGCAGTAAGCTGGGGCAGTTGTGGTACTCCTCTAGTTTGTTTCCCTTTTCCCAGAAATTGCCTATTGTCTTATGTCTGAGAACAGTTGTTTCATGTATTTTGTTTGGTTTTGTAGTTGTTTATGGTGTAAGGAAAATTCCTAGAGCCTTCAGTCCTTTATGTGCAGAAGTGGAAGTATCCCCTTGGTCTCCTTGAACTCGCTTGCAAATGAAATCCTTTGAACCTCCTCTTGGTGTTGACAGTTGTTCTCACATTGGCTTGCTGAATTTTCTGTTCAGAATGGCAATATTTGATGGCAATTCCTGGGATCTCTGTCTCTTAGGACCATAAAAACTCCCCCTTTTCTCAACCCTGATCCTACTCAGGTATTGCTGCTATGGCTGGTTTGGTCCTACTCCTTCATGTTCACGGGTTTGAGGGACTACCTTAAAGAAAATGATGTCTCTGGGTTTGTTATCTTAGTTGCTTTGTTTTCATGAAATGTTAAAAAACAATGTAGCTGCTACCATCACCTTGCCCCAATTGTAACACTCTTCCCTTTCAAACTGCCTGTATCAGTGAGGATTTTCCACAGAAAATAGGATAGGATTTGCATGTGTTTAAGAGTATATAGAGAGATTAATTTTAAGGAATTAATGTGATGTTGGGGCAGGCTGGCAACTCAGAAAAGTTGATATTCTAGTCTTGAGGCAGAATTTCTTCTCTAGCCAACCTCAGCATTTTGCTCTTCGAGGCCTTCAGCTGATTGGATGGAGCCCACCCTTGTTATTTGAGGGGTGATCTGCCTCAATCAGCTGATTGTAGATGTTAATCACATCTACAAAATTCACAGCAATGTCTGGACTAGTGTTTGACCAAACAATTGGACACAGTAGCCTGGCCAAATATTCAGATAAAATAACCCTTACACTCATTGTCTTATTTGGGCTTGACAGCTGTGTAGGCTGAGTGACATGAAATGGTATTTCAGCCTGACTAGCCCACATGTGGTTAAAAAAGGGGGTGGGGTGGGTGGATTCTCTTACCTCAGGAATGGCTAATGACTGTTATCACTCTAAGCAGACTGTCCAGTCCATGGTGGTGGTCTTATTTTCCTCCAGATTATCTTAACTGCTCGTCACTGGTGTAAATTGCAAATAGAGCACGTGCTCAGGAGCCCAGTGACCTACCCTCCACCCACTGTGTGACACTGGATTACTCTCTTCTCATTACGCATTTGTTGAAGTTAGCAGGCACTGTAAGGAAGACCAGGCCTGTATTTGGGAAGCACAGAGCTTCTTACGGATGGCAGACATGTATATGAAGCAAAGCAGAATCAAGTGAGGCCTGTGTGCTGAGAAGTGTATACAAAGGTGCCTACTTTGGGCCTTTTTATCTAAAAAATGGAAAGAAGCAGTTTGCATATCATTCCCCAAGCCTTGGATTTGTGGAATGACTTGGGAGGCTGAGTGCGTTGGGCCTAGGCCTTTCTATCTTCACTTCAACCAAAGCATTCTACTTCTATTCACTTTATGTATTATGATCTAAGATATCTATCTTTCAAAAAAGGAGCTTTGTTGCTTAGAAAAGAAACCACTGGACTAGCTCATTTTTAAGAGGCTTTTCCTTGCGATTCCTGTGTTGAGTGAGTGATTACAGTGGTGGGGTTATACATGCCGTCTGCCTCTCTTGTGAGACTTCCCTCTTGTAGGACATGCGTGGCCACACATTCCATTTTCCCTTAAAGTTGCCAAGGGACCTTCTTTACCTCATTAAATATGTCTCTGGTCTGGAGCACCTTCTGTGTGCCAGATAATTTGAACAAGATCTTATCCTTCTCTTCAAGGGTTTACAATCCATTGGTGGATTTGGTCTGTGCCATACATTGGCTGTGAAAGACTGAAGGTGTTGTAGCACTTGTTTGGATATGTTTTTCCAGCAGGGATTCTGACCAGATTAGTGATACCTGCTACACAGGGGCTTGTGCTTTTGCAAAGGACAGCAACGGGGCACTCTCCTCTGGAACTTGATGCTCTTGTGACCCAAGTCATTTTCCTGTGGGGGCATGCAGATATTTAGTGGTAGGGTGGTTCACAAAAACACGTGCCCACTGTAGCAGAGGCTCTCACTATAACCTGAGTCACAAGGATGCCAGCTTTGGGTGTGAGGCAGCCAGGCCAACCCGGACTGTGCCTTGGTGAATGCCAAGCATAGCATAGAGCCTGCTGACCAGTGAAGTCAAGCTGGGCATTGTAGGGAGTTAGGGTACTACAGTAGCAGTTACAAGCAATATGATTTATTCAGGTACATTGGAAATAATACCCCCAATAACGTCAGAACCCAAAAGGTAAATAAAAACGGACAAAAATATTTTAAAACAATACTTTTAAAGATCACTTGTAGTTTTTTCTCCTCATAGCAAGAGTGCTTTCAGCTAGAATTAAGTTACAATCCATACCGAATCATGTTACAGCAGATGATCATTCTGTGGTTGCATTTGTAACTATTCGTAGGAAAATAAGGATGTTGTTCTTGGTTGTCTGGTCAGTTGACCCAGAAGGGGCAGTCCTGTCTTGTCACTGCTCGTTCTGCTGGCTCTCTGTGAACGAAGTTGACGTGGAGCCCTGGCCCTTGTTGACGTCACTGATGCACACCCACTGCCCGTCCACTGACTCCTTCCACAGGGTCACCTGCAAGTCAACGTGCACGGACTGTCAGGGGTCTGCTGCCACTTCCCTCCACTGTCCTCACCTCAGTGATTTCCTAAATAAGAGCTTCACCAAGACCACTGCTCAGAGGAATGTAGGGCAACAGAGCACTTACCTTGACTGCCCACTGAAATCCAATTGGCATGGAAGTAAAGGAGTACATTTTCCCAAAGGAAAAAGTAGTATGAATAATAGCAGCTGAGAGATGGCTGAATGATGATGTAAGCAGTGGATGCCGTTTTAACCAAGTTGATGTAGCATTAGTGAGATGATGGAGCTAGTACAGAGCAACATGTGTGCCCCAGATCACAGCATCTGCATGTCTGGGAGCTCATAAGACCTGCAAATTCTTGGGCCCCAGCCCACATCTACTGAGTCAGAAACTGGGGGTAGGATGGCAATCCGTATTTTAAGAAAGTTAATAATGTTAAAGCCTGAGAAGTACTGTGGTAGAGTAAGACACAGATCACTAAGTTATTTCTACATGGACGTAAACAGCACAAGAAATAGCAAAGAGTTGAAAAGGATTGCCCTTGGAAAATGAGAAATAGCCTTCATATTTAAAAAAATAACCTTACAAATACTGCGGAAAGAAGTCTACACTCGGACACATTATGATCAAACTGCCAAGGAATCTTGAAAACAGCAAGAGAGAAACGATAAATCACAGACAAGGGATCCTTAGGAAGATTAACATCCAATTTTTCATTTGAAATCATGGAGAGCAGAAGACAGTGGTAAGACAAAGTGATGAAAGAAACAATTGTTATCCAAAACTAATACTTGACAAAGCTATCCTTTAAAAGATGTTTCCTCATAAAGAAAACCTGTGGGGATTCATTACCACTTAGCCCTGCCTTTCAAAAAATGCTCAAGGGAGCATATGTTGAAAGGAAAGGATACTGAACAAGTAACTCAAAGCTGTACAAAGAACAAGACCTCTGGTATAGGTAACTATGGAGGTAAATATAAATGCCAATATTACTGCGTTTTTCCTTTGTGATGCTCTCTTACTACTTATATGGTTACAATTCAAATGCTTAAAAAGCAAGCACATACCCTAGTTACTGGGCATACAATGTAGAAAGATGTAATTTACAACAAGAGTGACAGAGGAGAGGGACAAAGGGATACAGTAAAGGTATGGATGTTGAAGTTAAAACTGTAATAGATCTAAGATGTTAAATGTGACCCCTAAAGAAAATACCTAAAAAATTTCTGCATGAGGAAATGAGAAGTGAAGTGATTAAAAATGGATCAATGTAAAATATCTTGTGAACAAAAAAGCAATGAGCAAAATGGGAGAAGTCATGCCTTATCAAATTTTAAACATAAATGGATTAAAAAGGCAGGACAGAACCAAACAGTAACCAAAATGGAGACAGGGTGGTTATACTAATATTAGACAAAACAGATTGCAAATAAAAAAAACTGTTACAAGAGACAAAGTAGTACAACAAGTTAGAAACAGATTCTTACATGATGATAAATGCAAAACCAATAAAAGAAACAATGAATTTGACCTCATCAAAGTTAAAAACTTGTGCACCACAAAGACATTATCAAGAAAGTCAAAATGTACCAATGTACCTACAGGATGGGAAAAAATAGATGCAAACCATTTACCAGATAGGGGCTTAATTTCTAGAATATATAAAAAACTTTTATACTGCAAAAACAAAACTATCATTTTCCCAGGAAAGATATACAAATGGCCAATAGGCATATGAAAAGATGCTCAACCTTATTAGCCTTTAGGGAAATCAAATGAAAACCAGGAGATACCACTTCACGCCACCAAGGACGGCTATTAAATAAAGAGAAAATATCAAGTGCTAGAGAAGTTTGTGGTGCATGTCACTGTGGAGAGCAATATGGCAGTTCCTCTAAAAGCTAAGTATACAATTACCATATTATCTGGACATATATACAGTGAAATACAATTAATAGGCTAAAAGAGTGAAGATTTGAGACATGCCACAACATGGAGGAACCTTGAAAACATGCTCAGTGAAACAGGGAAGACACAGTAAGAACAAATATTCCATAATGACACTTGCAGAGACAAAGTAGATAGAAGTTACTAGGGGATAAGGAGAGGGAAGGAAGGGAATGTATGTTTGATGGATATGGAGTATTTATAAATAAAATACAATGATTCTAAGAACTCCTGCTTTACGGACACTTTCTTCACTAACCATCTACTGTGCATAATGTTCTGGGACTGGAAACACAGTCCTTTTAGCTAGAGGATGCCATGGAAATAGCAATATACTTGAACTTTTTGTACCTTTTTGTACAATACAGGGTTATAAAGAAGAAAAGTATAAAAGCATGGTGAAAGCAGATCCCCAAATTGGGAAATGTGCAACCAGGCACTTGTTTGAGGCAAGTTGGGCCAGTTCTAGATGCCATCGAACCTGTATTCTAGTCCTGACCCTGGCACTCATGAAGAACTCATGAGGATCAGTTCTTTGAGGGCTGTTCTACTTCTATGGCTTCAAGACAGAGCCTTCTAGACTCTTCTGCGAACACCATGGACGAAGGGGACTTAGGCTGGAATAAAAGCTGGCTGCACAAAGGAAGAAATGAGAACCCCGATGCCAGCTGCCAAAGCCAAATTCTCCTGTAAGACAGAGAGGACCTGTATGTTTACAGGAGTGGTCATGATTCTTTAGGTACATCTGCTCAGCTTCTAAAGTGTTAACTTGGTTAGGGGCCCTCCAGCCCTCATTGCTCTCTCACTACCCTGCCATGTTACTCTTTGTTTCGCCAAGCTTTCCAGACACCATGTGGGCTCTGTCATACCTCTCCTTGGGGTGCCTCTCAGCACAGCAGGAAGAAGTACTGAGCAGGTGTAAGTACTCATGAACTGTACCGATTTTTAAAAAATAGGCCTCTTTAGTGTTTGGGGCCCCAAACCCCCATGTTCCTTCTTTTATGTGTGGGTTCTTCTTATGTGCTTGCTTTTTTGGGCAGAACTTATTGAAAATCACTATGACGACTTAAGGCAGGGGCTCTGTCACTGAAAATCACTATGACGACTTAAGGCAGGGGCTCTGTCACCTAATAGCTTTGTGACCTCCATGCAAGTCAAATGGCCTGTCAGCCTCTTTCCTCTTCTGTAAAAGGGGGGGCCACACCATCTCTCAGGGGATGGTGAGATTTAATGATGTAACAAAGAGATGCTCAAAATCACTCATTAAGGTTCCTTCCCAGCTGGAGATTAGATGGAAATGTCAATGGAGCTCTCTAGTGGGCAAAGTAAAAACAAGCAGGGCCCTGTCCCCTAGGTCACAGGCAGTAGGTGCATGTACCTTATTGTCTCCGCCTGAGACAGCCAGGATGTTGGCTGTGATAGACCAGCTGACGTGCCACACGACATCGTTGAACTTATGCAGCAGTTTGGGGGACCACGTATTGCCCGAAGCATCATCACAGGTCCAAATGAACACACGACCATCCTAGGAAAATGGAGTCTCAAGTCAGGAATCCTGTATTTGTGATGGCCTCCCAGTCTGGATTCATAGTGGATCTTCCCACCAGAGTAGGATAAGTAACAGGAAAGTAATAGTTTAGGACTGCGTAGGGTCCGCAGCTTTGAAGATCAGTTCTTCCTTTACCTCCAGGAACACACTTCTATCATTTGGGTTTCAGATATGGATGTTGTTTGCATTGTTAACTCTCAAATTTTCTCTCAGGTTTCCTCCTACCTGCGAAATCACTTAATTGTTTAGGTACCCTCTGGGGCTCTGTCTATACTTTCTCAACTGAATGGATATGGCTGTTTAAAATCCAGCTCAGAAAATGAAGGACAAGTTAAAAAAAAAAAAAACAAACACACACACAAAAATTCCCCTCAAATTTAGACCCAAACAAAATGGGCTTAAATGACATAAAAGACCTGGCTTACCTCTTATCTAGGTTGCAGGTAGTTCACAACTAAAGGCTTCTCCTTGGTTTCACTTTTGTGATCAGTCTAGAGAACAGTGGCTAAGTACATGAGTCTGCAGTCTTGGAACTTCCCAGTCCCCTGGTCTTTTTGCTTGGGAAACACTGTCAGAATTGTACCTGGGTATTTCCATTCACTACCTTAGTGTGAGGCAGGGAAACTGGTCCAGAATTTGGGCTCTTTTGGGGGCCTGTTTCCACTGTAATCATTTAGTCTCAGTGGAGACAAGCCATCTGTGCTTCTGACCAAGAATTTACCACACGATGACCTGACTCCATGCGTTCCTCCTCCTCTCTGCATTGAGCCAAAGGTGCCTAATGCTCTGCCCGTACCTTTCAAGAAGACTCTTCCACAAGAGGACCCTAAGGGCTGATGGGACTTACTAAAAACGAAACATGGAACTCTGAGGAGTCTGAGCTGACCTGGGAGCAGCTGGCAATGGTGCTGGTGGGCAGACCAATGGAGGGGGCCCAGGCCACGTCTCGAACCCAGTCGCTGTGAGCTTCCAGCTTCTGTTCCTCCTTCCATTGGCCATCCTCCTCCTCCCTAACGGGAGACAAGAGGGGCAGTTCGGCAGGTAGTAGCCCCAGGTGCCATTCCCACACCTGCATTCCTCCCCCACCCCGACCCTGGACACACAGACTCCACAAAGGGCCCAGAAGCCACTCCAGCTTTCTTATTTCATTCAGTGAGCCTGGAGAATTTTATTCCAGTCACCCAACAGCCAAAAAGTTGGCCCCAGGTTGGGAATTAGGTGAACAGTAAATAAGGCTGTCTTATGATAGACTGTCCACAGGATTTTATTGGCAGGAGGGATAAAGAAAGGTGACAGTTTCCTGTGAAATGTGGTTGAGGCATGTTAGGGAGTAAGAAGGGCCTCCCCTGGGGCAAAGTTCACACAACCCCACTTACTTCCAAAGCTTGATGAGGTTGTCACAACCGCCGGATGCAAATTTCTTGATGTAGTTGGGTTTCTGCCCCGATGGCTGGTCTATGAGGCTTCCGGGTACAACAGCAGGCGCCCAGCTGACAGCATTGCAGCCGATCTGTAAAGAGGGGACAGAGGACTTTGTCCTCGGGCCCTGGAATAGAACACGGTGCTTCTGCAGACCCAAGGCTTCTGTTTACATCCTCCTCAGTTCTCAGGGCTGGATTATGTAGGACAACAGATTTGATGAACCAAGGATTAGACACATTTTTTCCTCAAGTATTCCTAATTGTGTGTGTGTGTTACACCAGTATGTGTTTAAGGCAGGAATCAGGAACTCTGAGGAATTCCAGAAAAAGAACATTTTTTTCAAACACACGAGAGCACGTTGGGACCTACCTTTTAAGAATCTTTTCCACTGTAAAGTACAATAGATTCAGAAAACCACACAAAAAACATAAGGCTTAATGAATACTCCAAGGCAATCTTGTAACCACCACCAGGTCAAGAAATAGAACTCTGCTCCCTACCCAGGCAGTCATGTTATGAGTCCCCTCTAATCACTGTCCCTCTGTCCCCACCAGTAACCCCTGACCCATCTATTCCTTGTGTGTGTCACTCATATGTAAATCGCTAGACCCTATACTATTTCCCATTTTTAAAAACTGATGCTTTTTCACATCTCTTAATCTACGGACTCCCTCTCCAACCTCTTTGTTCCTTAGAGTTTTTCTGTTGAAAAACCAGTTATCTGACCTGTAGTCTCTCAGTCTGGATTCTGCTGTTGCATACTTAGTTCAGCATGTTCCTCTGAATTCCAGAAAACTGTCAGGACTACAGGTGGAGGTACATCCTTTCATCAGGAGGCACATAATGTCTGATTGTCTCTTTTTATGATATTAGCAGCTGTCAGTGCTTTATGCCTCTGTTACTTCATTGGGGGTTGTGAAATGGTGATATTGTAATTCTGTCATTTCTTTTTCATTTATTACATGGAATGCTCTAGATGGGGACAACTGTCCTTATTAACCATTTGGCTACCCAACAGTATAGGTAATATAGGAAAGGCAGGAGAAATGCTTGATTCTTTCTGAATTGGTTCCCTCTTACTGTCCAAAGATGTCCAGCTCTCTCTCTTTTAATATCATTATGAACGTATGAATTTAACCATATTTGATGGGTTTCAGTTCATTGTAACTATTCTCAGTTTTGACACTTAGGCTGCTGCTATTTGGCAGTCCGAGCCTGTTCCAAGTTGGCTCCTTCTGACATAACCCTAGTATGTCAAAGTATGTCTTTGATCACTGCTTTCCTATCTGGTAAGACAAGGTGTTCCAGGCTCACTTGTACATTCCCTGCTTCAGACCTGGGATCAGCCTTTTCTCCAAGAAGCCCTGGTTTCTTTTAGAGAGAAACTGTTTCAAGACTAACACAACAGTTTCAGAATAATGGCACTAATATTATTACTAAAATTAAAAACTATTTTTGTAAATGCTCTCCCATTCTCCATCACTGTGTTCAATAGTTGTACACTATCAGCACAGCATATGGCCACTACATACTAAACTCTGCCTTTTAGCCCTCATTTTGTTTTAGTTCTCCATAACTAACCATATATTTATGTTTATGTCTCTAAGTCATTTTTTGTTTTCTGAAGCTTGTTCTCTGGTAGATACCTGAGGAAGGATTCATGGGCAGAGTAGTTCCTGCGGTCTTATAATACTGATAACAGTTTGTGTTCTCTAGACTTCAAAATCAACTTTCAAAAATAGCTTTGAGAGTCAAATGACATACATTAACTTTGCCTAAAGTACAAAACTGGATAAATTTTGACATGGAAACTGTCTGACACCATAACCACAATCTAAATAATGAACATATCCATCATGTCCAGACGTTTCCTCACATCCCTTCATAATCCATCTCTACACATCCCCCTTCTCCAAAGCCAGCAACCAGGTATCTGTTGCCAGATAGTGATCTGCTATCACTATAGATTAGTTTATATTTTCTAGGATTTTATACATACTACAATTTGTTCAATCATTTATCTGGGATGGATATTTGGGTTGTTGCCTGTTTTGGGTCATTAAAGCTGTTATGAATGTGTTTTTTTTGTTTGTTTTTTTGCTTGAACTTTTGCATACAAGCCTTTGTGTGAACTTCAAGATCATTTCTGCTGGTTATAAATCCTTGGCTCACACTTTCTTTCCTCAGGTATCTTAAATGATTCACAGACGTGAAGTCTGACTACAATCTAATTTTCAAGTCACATGGCTCTTTTTTTTTAGATGTCCAAAGGATTTCTTTCTTTTTCTTAAAATCTAGTCATACTACTAGAATATGTCTTTGGGTGGTGATTCTGAAGTATAGGCAGTACTAGCACAGTATTTTAATTTCAAGTCTCTTTAATTTTAGAAAATTTTTCTTAAATTCTAGTTTGTAGTATTTGTTCTGTTTTCTTCTTTAGGGACTTCTATTATTTACATGTTTGATCGTCTTTTTTCAAAACCTTTTAATCTTATTTCACTTTTTGATTTTTAAAATTTCCCCTTTACATACTTGATTTCTTTTATTTGTTCTTGTATTCCTTCTAATTTAGTCTTTATTTCCAAAATAATTTTCTAATTCTTTATTAGGTTTTCACCTCATTTCTGAGTTCTTCTAATTATGGTTTACTATTATTTCAAATCATATAATTTTTAAAATGTCTCAGCTTGTTTTAAATAGTGGGCTACAGGTTTATTCTGTTTTGTGGGCCTGTCTTTCTAGTGTGCTTTCATCCTCTGCATGATGTTACTTTGCTTAGTTTCATTTTTCTTATAATAACTTTAAATAGGAAGTATTTAAAGTGAAATTGTATTCATTTTTATGATAAACTAGTTTTTCTAATGAAGTTGGGGTTCAAGGAAGCTTTTTTTAAGTTCAGAACTCTCTCATTTTTGTGTAGTGTTAAAAAAAAAAAAAAGGCACCTTGCTTTCTGGGATTTCCTGGCTCTGTTTCCCTCTCCCACTTTTGTCTGTATCTTCTCTTTCCTTTCTCTCTGTGTGACTAACCAGCTTAATTTTGATTTCACTCCCAGCAGTTTCACCTCATAAAGGGCCCAGATAAATGGAGCACTGGTGTGTCATAGGGGTCAGATTTCTCCAGCCCCTTTAGTTTGTCTTAAAACTCCTTGTATTTCAGAGTATTTAGAGTACAAAACCCCTTCCAGTCACATCTCAAAAGAGATGCACAAATGGCCAAGAAGAACATGAAAATGCCCAACACTAGTAATTACGGAAATGCAAACTCAAACCACAATAACAGAGGCAGTGGGGTTTGTGGTGGCTTCGTGCTCTGTTCCCCAGAAAAACTTAATCCATTCCTGTGAGTATGAATCCATTTTAAATAGGAGTTTTTGATGAGGTTATTTCAGTTTAGGTGTGGCTCACCTCAATCAGGATGGGTCTTAATCCTAATACTCAAGTCCTTTATAAGCAAAATGAAATTCGGGCACAGGGAGAAAGCCAGGGGAAGCAAGAAGCTGAAGGTCAGTAGAACCCAGAAGAGAAGGGAGAGGCCAGGAGAGGCCTCCATATGCATTGCCATATGACAGGGGAAACCAGGACCAAGGATCACCGGCAGTCGGCTCAAGAATGCCAGTCTTTAGAGAGAAAGCACTGCCTTGATAATGCCTTGATTTGCAATTTTTCCTAGCCTCAAAATTGTGCACCAATAAATTCCCATTGTTTAAGCCAAGCTATTGTATGGTATTTGCTTGAGCAGCCAAGGCAAACTAAATAGGGGTCAAGATGGCAGAGTGAGATGCTCCAGGACTCTGTCCCCCAACAGAAGCTTTAAGCAACAAACAAGACAAGACAGAACCATTTTTCTCAAAGTTCCAGAAAACAGAAGGATATCTCTTCAACAAACAGTGCTGGGGAAACCGATGCCCGCATACAAAACAATAGAAGTGGACCCCTACTTCACAGCCTATACAAAAGTTAACTCAAAAGGAATCAAAGACCTAAATATAAGAATAAAAGTATAAAACTCCTAAAAGAAAACATAGGAAAACATCTTCAAGACCTTGTATTAGGCAATAAATCCTTACACTTTAAAGCAAAAGCATAAGCAATAAACAAACAAAACAGAAAAGAGACATCATCAAAACTTTTGTGCAAAGGACATTATGAAAAAAGGTGAAGAGATAAGTATCTACAGGATGGGAGAAAACAGTTGCAAACCATATTTGACAGGGGTTTAGTATCTAGACTATAAAGAGAACTACAACTCAGTAAGACAAAAAAAAACACACCAAATTAAAAAATGGGAAAGGACTTGAATAAGATATTTCTCCAAAGAAAATATACAAATGCCCCCCCCCCCCCCAAAAAAAAAACCCACAAGAAAAGATGTTCAACATCATTAGCCATTAGGGAAATGTAAATCAAAACCACATTGAGATACCATTTCATATGACACTACTATGACCACTAACAAAAGAACAGAAAATAATAAGTATTGGTGAGCAGGGTGGCTTGAAACTGAATATATCCCGGAAAATCATGTTCTTGAAGCTAATCCATTCCTGTGGGTATATACCTATTTTAAGTAGGATTAAGGATTAAGACCCTCCCTGGTCCATGCCTTAACTGAAGCCCACAGGGTACACAACCTAGAGGCAAGGGTGCTGCATGGAAGTGCCAGGAATCCTCCGCCAATCCCAGAGACCCATGGGCACCCCACAGAGAGGGACTGTGGGGCATCTGAACGGGAGGGGGAGAGGTGTAGGTCTGCAGCCCCAGGGTACAACACCTGCAGCCACGGGAAAGGCTGGGATCACTGTGTCTTGAAGCGGGCTCCCTACCAAACTGCACAGGGCACACCCCCGACCCAAAGGGCAGGTGGTCCCCACTGCACATGGAAAATTAGTGCACTGATAGGACTTCCATATGGTTAGGACCCCACTCAGTGCATAGACAAAGTTGGGGAGAACTGGCTTGAGGGTAAGAGGTAGCTGAGGAGCGCAATCTGCTGATAGCTCAGGGAAAGTGCACTCTATTAAGCTGTAGCTCTAACAAATTATACGTAAGTATTCAAATAAGCCTGCATATCCTAAAAGAATCCTATCAAAATAAGCAAATGCCAAGAGGCCAAAAACAACAGAAAATTATAATGCATATGAAGAAATCACAAGATATGGATAATCCAAATGCCCAAGTAAAAAGCCAGAGGAGACACCGAATTTGGAGCAGTTAGTCAAAGAAGTACTCACCAATTTTAATATCTTGGCTCAAGATATAAAGGAGGAGAACCTAAGATTGCGGCTAGGTGAGACAGGGCAAAAAACACCTCCGTGAAAAATACTAGATAAAAACCAGAAGGTGACCCAGAACACCAGTTTCAGCGATGCACCAGCTGGACAAGGTCTGCTAAAACCACAGGGACCATGCACTTGGTGAAACCGGGAGTCTGCATTCTGAAACGAGTGAGTAAGCCGGCTGAAAGCCCCGCGGCTGCGCTGTGGTGTGGGGAAACCAGGGGTTGGTGTTTGGAGATGGACTAGTTCTCTTTAAAAAAAAAAAAAAACAAAAAACCCAGGAGCGGCTGCAGTTACCACGGTGAGAACCGCGCAGTGAAGCACGGCAGGAGCGGGCTGTGCCAACCTCTCGGGGTTCTGGTGTGGCAGATAGACCGCTGCTGATTCCCTCAGGGCCAGGAGGCAGAGGGGAGAGCCAAAAGGAGAAAGAAACTGCACCGCTTGCAGCCGGCTCCCCGGCAGGCTGGAGACACTCCTGCCTGGGGCTGTATCCACAGCCCAGAGCCGTGCCAGGAAAACCAGTGTGACGGGGAGTGTATCCCACCGCACCGTGCACACGCACAATATCGGCTGTGGACAGTGGCCTTGGGTGCATACACAGCTAGTTGTCCCAGAGCTGGGAAGGTGGAGCTCTGCGAAAAGGGGGGAGGGGGTTGAGATGCCCCATTCAGCCATCTTTGCATCAAGCTGGGAGCGCTCCTGCCCGGCCCAGCGGCCCAGGGCTTCCCTTGAGGGACGGTGCACACTTGTGACGTAGCACAGCCTTCCCTCAGCAGAGGTCCTGGAAGATCACAGCTGAGAAGGGGGGGCCCGCTCGGAAAACCCAGGGACACTATGTCAATGCTGGTGGTTTGTGGATCAGCGGCAGAGAAAATCTGATGGCTTAGACTCTTGCAACAGCCTTGAATCTCCAGGAACACCTGGGAGGTTTGATTATTAAAGCCGCCCTGCCTCCCTAACTACCCAGACACATGCCACACAAGTTGTATTTTTTACAACTTGAAAGAACCCTATCAAGCAAAGCAAATGCCAAGAGGCCAAAAACAACAGAAAATCTTAAAGCATATGATAAAACCAGACGATATGGAGAACCCAATCCCAAACACCCAAATCAAAATATCAGAAGAGATACAGTACTTGGTGCAATTAATCAGACTACAATCAAAGAATGAGAGCATGGCACAGGATATAAAGGACATGAAGAACATGGCACAGGATATAAAGGACATAAAGAAGACCCTAGAAGAGCATAAAGAAGAAATTGCAAGAGTAAATAAAAAAATAGAAGATCTTATGGAAATAAAAGAAACTGTTGGCTAAACTAAAAAGACTCTGGATACTCATAACACAAGATTAGAGGAAGTTGAACAACGACTCAGTGTCCTAGAGGACTACAGAATGGAAAATGAAAGAACAAAAGAATGGAGAAAAAAATAAAAAAAATTGAAATGGATCTCAGGGATATGATAGATAAAATAAAACATCCAAATTTAAGACTCATTGGTGTCCCAGAAGGGGAAGAGAAGGGTAAAGGTCTAGGAAGAGTATTCAAAGAAATTGTTGGGGAAAACTTCCCAAACCTTCTACACAATATAAATACACAAAGCATAAATGCCCAGCGAACTCCAAATAGAATAAATCCAAATAAACCCACTCCGAGACATATTCTGATGAGACTCAAATACTGAAGAGAAGGAGCAAGTTCTGAAAGCAGCAAGAGAAAAGCAATTCACCACATACAAAGGAAACAACATAAGACTAAGTAGTGACTACTCAGCGGCCACCATGAAGGCGAGAAGGCAGTGGCATGTCACATTTAAAATTCTGAGAGAGAAAAATTTCCAACCAAGAATACTTTATCCAGCAAAACTCTCCTTCAAATTTGAGGGAGAGCTTAAATTTTTCACAGACAAACAATGCTGAGTGATTTTGCCAATAAAAGACCCGCCCTACTTCAGATACTAAAGGGAGCCCTACCCACAGAGAAACAAAGAAAGGAGAGAGATAAAGACAATTTTAACAGACATATATAGAACCTTACATCCCAAATCACCAAGACACACATTTTTCTCTAGTGATCATGGATCTTTCTCCAGAATAGACCATATGCTGGGACATAAAACAAGCCTCAATAAATTAAAAAATAAAATTTGAATATATTCAAAGCACATTCTCTGACCACAATGGAATACAAATAGAAGTCAATAATTTTTGAATTGTAACTCCACTATTTACTTCCTACATGATATAAAATACACAAACTCTAATGACAAATCAGTGGTTTTGGACTCAATGTAAACTATGTAATTTTTGACAAGAACTATATAAAGGTGGGGGAATGGAGGAGTATAGGAACATAGTTTATGGGTCCTATTGAAGTTAAGTTGGTATCAAAGAAAAACAAGATCGTTATGGATTTAAGAGGTTAAATTTAAGCCCCACAGTAAACACAAAGAAATTATCAAAGAATATGACCATAGAGATGAAAAGTAGAGTATGGGTTATGAGAAGTGGGGGAGGGGCAATGGGGAGTTAAGAAATGAGTGTAGGGTTGCTGTTTGAGGTGAAGGGAAATTTCTAGTAATGGATGGTGGGAAGAAGATGGCATTACAACATTCAAATGTGATTAATCCCACTAGTGGAATGCTAGGGAGGGGGTGGAATGGGAAGATTTAGGCTGTATATATGTTTCCACAATTGGGGAAAGAAAAAAAAAAGACATTCTAAATAGATGACAATTGAATGCCAAGGATGATCCTGGATGGGATCTGAGGATGGAGACGGGGCTCAAAGTGACACAGTTGAGACATAAGGAAAAAAAAAAAAAAAAGGAAATACAGAATGTAAGCTTTGTATCAATGTTGAATTTCTTGAACTTCTTAGCTGCGCTTAATGGGACTGCAAAAAGAAGGTTCTTGTTCATGGGAATTGTATATGTGAATTATAGTGTTCAAGGATGTGTGCAGCTTGCTCTCATATGTTCAGAAGACAGAGCAATAGATGATGGATGACAGGGAGGGAAGGAGGGAAAGAAAGAAATGGTGGTGTGACAGGATGTTAAAGTTGGTGGATCGGGGTATTGGAGAAGGGGAGTCAGGATATGCTGGAGTTCTGTGTATGGGGTTTGTATTGTTTTTGCAACTGTTCCTATAACTTTGAATTTATTTCAAAATAAAATTTAAAAAAAAAAGATATAAAGGATATGAAGATGACCCTGGAAGAACATAAGGAAGAATCTGCAAGAGTAAATAAAAAAAAAATAACGGACCTTATGGAAATAAAAGATTCTGTTGATCAAATTAAAAAGATTCTTGAGTCACATTAAGACCAGATTTGAAGAGGAGGAAAGAATTAGCGAACTCAAAGATAGCGTGACGGAAAGTGAAAGCACAAAGGAACGAATGGTGAAAAACATCGAAAATTTGAAGTAGATCTCAGGGAAATTACAGACAACATGAAATGAACAATATAAGAATCACCAGCATTCCAGAAAGGGAAGAGAAGAGTAAAGGGCTAGCAAAAGTATTCAAAGTCAGTATTGGGGAAAACTTCCCAACACTTCTAAATGGTATAAATACACAAATCATAGTTGCCCAACGAACTCCAAATAGAATAAATCCAAATAAACCCACTCCGAGACATATTCTGATCAGATTGTCAAATGCTGAAGAGAAACAGAAAGTTCTGAAAGCACCAAGAGAGAAGCCATTCACCACATACAAGGGAAACAACATAAGACTTGAGTAGTGACTACTCAGCAGCCACCATGGAGGCAAGAAGGCAGTGGCACGACCTATTTAAAATTCTGAAAGAGAAAAGTTGCTAACCAAGAATTCTTTATCCAGCAAAGTTCTCCTTCAGATTAGAGGGAGAGCTTCAAATTTACACAGACAGCAAAATAAGAGACCTGCCCTACAAAAGATACTACAGGGAGCCCTAACAGCACAGAAATAAAGGAGAGAGAGGTATGGCAAAGGGTTCAGAACTAAAGAGATTTAGTAAGGGTACGTTAAAGGAAATGAGAGAGGGGGGAAAACATATGTGACAAACAAAAACCAAAGGATAGGATGGCTGATTCAAGAAATGCCTTTATAGTAATAACATTGATTGTGAATGGATTAAACTCCCCAGTTAAAAGATACAGACTGGCAGAATGCATTAAAAATATGAACCACCAATATACTGCATACAAGAGACTCATCTTAGACCCAGAAACAGAAAGAAATTGAAAGTGAAAGGATGGAAAAGAAATATTCCATGCAAGCTACAGTCAAAAGAAAGCAGGGGTAGCAATATTAATCTCAGATAAAATAGACTTTACATGCAAGGATGTCAAAAGAGACAAAGGCGGCACTATATATTAATAAAAGGGACAATTCACAAAGAAATCTTAAATGTCTATGCACCCAATCAAGGTGCCCCAAAGTACATGAAACAAACACTGGCAAAACTGAAGGAAGCAATAGCCGTTTCCACAATAATCATGGGAGACTTGACTACATCACTCTCTCCTATAGATAGAACAATCAGACAGAGGACCAATAAGGAAATTGAAAACCTAAACAATGTTATAAATTTGACTTAACAGACATATATAGAGCATTACATCCCAAATTACCAGGATACACATTCTTCTCTAGTGCTCATGGAACTTTCTCCAGGATAGATCATATGCTGGGGCATAAAACAAGCCTCAATAAATTTAAAACCGATTGAAATTATTC
The DNA here is from genome assembly GCF_015220235.1 of Choloepus didactylus. NCBI lineage: Eukaryota > Metazoa > Chordata > Mammalia > Pilosa > Megalonychidae > Choloepus > Choloepus didactylus. Next base: position 240,065,461 of record NC_051307.1, read on the forward strand.
AAAGCACATTCTCTGATCACAATGGAAAACAACTAGAAGGTAATAACAATCAAAGATGTAGAACATTCACAAATATCTGGAGCTTAAAGAACATACTTCTAAACAATCAGTGGGTCAAAGGAGAAACTGCTAAATATCTAGAGACGAATGAAAACAAGAATATAACATATCAAAACTTATATTCAGGAAAGGCATTATTTAGGGGAAATTTTACAGCTCTAACCGCATAGATTAAAAAGGAGGAATGAGCTAAAATCAAAGAACTAATGGAACTGAAGAAGCTAGAAAATGAACAGCAAACTAATCCTAAACCAAGTAGAATAAAAGAAATAAATGATATGGAGAACAACAACAAAAACAATAGAGAGAAGACATAAAACCAAAAGTCTGTTTTTTGAAAAGATCAACAAGATTGATAAGTCCTTAGCTAGACTGACAAAATCAAAAAGAGAGAAGACCCAAATAAACAAAATAATAACAGAGAGGGGAAATTACTACGGATTCTGAAGAAATCTAAAAAATCATAAGAGGATAGCATAAACAACTGTATGCCAACAAGCTAGACAATTTAGAGGAAATGGACAATTTTCTGGAAACACATGAACAACCTAGACTTACCAAAGAAGAAATAGAAAACCTCAACAAACCAATCAAAAGCAAAGAGATCCAATCACTCATCAAACAGCTTCCCACAAATAATAGCCCAGAACCAGACGGCTTCACAGGGGAATTCTACCAAACTTTCCAAAAAGAACTGACACCATTCCTACTCAAACTCCTTCACAAAATTGATGAAAATGAAACACTACGTAACTCATTTTATGAATCCAACATCACTCTAATACCAAAACCAGGCAAAGATGCTACAAGAAAGGAAAACTACAGCCCAATATCCCTCAAGAATATACATGCAAAAATTCTCAACAAAATACTTGCAAATCAAATCCAAAGACACATTAAAAAAATTATACACCATGAGCAGATGGGGTTCATTCCAGGCATGCAAGGATGGTTCAACATAAGAAAATCAATCAATGTAATATAACACATTAACAAACCAAAAGGGTAAAATGAAGTCATCATCTCAATTGATGCTGAAAAAGCATTCAACAAATTCAGCATCCTTCTTTGATTAAAAACACTTCAAAGGCAGGAACTGAAGGAAACTTCCTCAATATGATAAAGAGCATATATGAAAAACCCAGTCAGCATAGTACTCAATGGTGGGAGACTGAAAGCCTTCCCTCTAAGATCAGGAACAAGACAAGGATGCCCACTGTCACCACTATTATTCAACATCGTGCTAGAAGTGCTAGCCAGAGCAATCCGCAAGACAGAGAAATAAAAGGCATCCAAATTGGAAAGGAAGAAGTAAAACTGTCCTTATTTGCAGACGGTATGATCTTATATCTGGTAAACCCTGAGAAATTGACGACACAGTTACTTGAGCTAATAAACAAATTTAGCAAAGTAGCAGGATATAAGTTTAATGCACATAAGTCAGTAATGTTCCTATACACTAGAAATGAATTAACTGAAGAGACACTCAAGAAAAAGATTCCATTCTCCACAGCAACTAAAAAAATCAAGTACCTAGGAATAAACTTAACCAAAGATGTAAAAGACCTATCCATAGAACATTATGCAATTTTACTAAAAGAAATACAAGGGGACATAAAAAGATGGAAAAATATTCTGTGTTCATGGTAGGAAAGCTAAATGTCATAAAGATATCAATTCTACCCAAACTTATCTATAGATTCAGTGTTATAAAAATCAAAATTCTAACAACTTACTTTGCAGACTTGGAAAAGCTAGTTATCATATTTATTTGGAAAGGAAAGGGGCCTCAAATTGCTAAAAACATAAAAACATTCTAAAAAAATACGAAGTGGGAGGTCTTACACTTCGTGACTTTGAAGCTTACTATAAAGCCACAGTAGTCAAAACAGCATGGTATTGGCACACAGATAGACTTACTGATCAATGGAATAGAATTGAGAATTCGGAAATAGACCCCCAGGTCTATGGTCGACTGATCTTTGGTAAGGCCCCTAAACCCACTGAACTGGGACATAATGGTCTCTTCAACAAATGGGGCTGGGAGAACTGGATATCCATATCCAAAAGAATGAAAGAGGACCACCACCTCACACCTTATACAAAAATAAACTCAAAGTGGATCAAAGACCTCAATATAAGAGGCAGTACCATAAAACTCCTACCAGATAATGTAAGGAAACATCTGCAAGACCTAGTATTAGGAGGTCGCTTCCTAGACCTTATACCCAAAGCAGAATACAGAAAAAATAGATAAATGGGAACTCCTCAAAATCAAAAGCTTCTGCATCTCAAAGGAGTTTGTCAAAAAGGTGAGGAGGCAGCCAGTGCAACAGGAAAAAAATATTTGGAAACCATGTATCTGATAAAAGACTGATATCTTGCATATATAAAGAACTTCTATAATGCAATGACAATAGTACAAACAACGCAATTATAAAATGGGCAAAAGACATGAAAAGACATTTCTCAGAAGAGAAATTGCAAATGGCTAAAAATCACATGAAAACCTGTTCATCTTCACTAGCTATTAGGGAGATGCAAATTAAATCTACAATGAGATATCATCTCACACCAATTAGAATGGCTGCCATTAAACAGGAAACTACAAATGCTGGAGAGGATGTGGAGAAATTGGAACTCTTATTCATTGCTAGTGGGACTGCCACTCTGGAGGATAGTCTGGCAGTTTTTTTAGAAAACTAGATATTGAGTTACCCTTTGATCCAGCAATTTCACTTCTTGGTATATAACCAGAAGATCTGAAAGCAGTGACATGAACAAGTATTTGCATACCGATGTTCACAGTGCCATTATTCACAATTGGCAAGAGATGAGAACAACCCAAATGTCCTTCAACACATGAGTGGATAAACAAAATGTGGTATATACATGATGGAATACTATGCGGCAATAAGAAGGAACAAGGTCGTGAAACATATGACAACATGGATGAACCTTGAAGACATAATGCCGAGTGAAATAAGCCAGACACAGAAAGAGATACATTGTATGTTACCACTAATGTGATCTCCATGAGAAATGTAAAATAAATGTTTTATATTGTAGAATGTAGGGGACCTAAAGACAGACAGCAATTAGTGAAGGCAGAACGATAACCTAATAAGAACAGATAAGATATGGAGAGTAAACTTAATGATATGGGAATGCTCAGAAATGACTATGGTTTGCTAATTTTCTTGGGGTATGGTAGGAACATGTTGGAAGCAATGTAGACATTTTAGATTATTTGTTTTTCTTATTCCTTTGTTTTGTTCTGTTTGGGAAAAAACAAAAAAACAAAACAAAAAAAACACCTAGAAGGGTTCCAGTACAGATTGGAGCTGGCAGAAGAATTAGACAGTGAACTTCAATATAAGACAAGTGAAAACATTCAGTGTAAGGAGCAGAAGGAAAAAAGAACGAAGAAAAGTGAACACAGCCTGAGAGACCCATGGGACACCATCAAGCATGCCAATAAATGCATAAAGAGAAGGATGAGAGAGAATATTTACAGAAATAATGGCTGAAAACTTCCCTGATTTAATGAAAGACATGAGTATACACACATCCAGGAAGATCAATGAATTCCAAATGGGATAAACCCAAATAGACCCATGCCACTGCATATTATAATAAAAATGTCAAATGCCAAAGATAGAGAATTCTGAAAGAGACAAGAGGGAAACTGTATCATGTACAAGGGGTCCTCAATAAGACTGTACATGCCTACTACTCATTGGAAACCATGAGGTAAGAAGGCAGTGTAATGAAATATTCAAAGTGCTGAAAAAAAAACACTGCCAACCAAAAATGTTATATCTTTGAAAGACTATCTCTCAAAAATGAGGGCAAAATTAAGACATTCCCAAATAACAAAAGCTGAAGGAGTTCATCACCACTAGACCTGCCCTAGAAGCAGTCTACAGGGAGTTCTTCAGACTGAAAGGAAAGGACATCAGATGGAGGACAGAAGTGGAATAAAGAAACAAAGACTCGGGTAAAGGTAACCATGTGGGTAATTATAAATGCCAATACTATTGTATTTTTTGGCGTGTAGCTCCACTTTTTTGTGGGAGGTTTGTGATGACTGATTCAGTCTCTTGTAATTGGTCTGTTGAGATCTTCTGTTTTTTCTAGAGTCAGTATAGGTTGTTCATGTGTTTTTAGGAATTTCTGCATTTCATCTAGGTTGTCTAATTTGTTGTCATACAGTTGTTCATAGTATCATCGTATGATTCTTTTTTTTTTTGGATAGCACAACTCAATTTTATTCCATTTGTTCTTGCAACAGAAAACAAACAGTATTATTTAGCAGTCGGATATACATCAACTGCGATACTATGAGAAACTCAATTGTGTCAAAACTATTACACTGTGGAAAAAATGAACTCAAATGTATCAAAATGCACAAAGCACTAGTTTTCTTCCATTACTGCTTAGAAAGATGATTGTTTCTCTACTTGCAAAATAGAATCAGAACAATTTAATTTTTTAAAAATACATGCAAAACACTGCAATTGCTTATGTAGCAAGGCACTCTCATCAGTTTCTTCTAAACGTAATTGCGTATACAATATTGCATGGAAGAAAACAGCAGCTCAGTTTAAGTATTAATTGTAATTAAGAAAAAAAATCCATTATTTGGGGAAAGAAATCAATGAACAAAGGGCCTACTTGCTTGCAGCTTCTAAACACTGTCACCTACCTACCTAGCCTATGTGCCCAACTGGTTTAAGAAAGATGTGCTATCCGTACAACTACTTGGATATATTCAGGTGCTCAATTTGAACTATAATTATACAGATACCAGTGTGAAGCTGCAAGGGGTAAATATGTACACTAATGTAAACAGGTAAACCACCCTGTTTTTACTTGCTTTAATGCATACAAAATGAATGATTTAATATAAAACTACAGAATATGCAAGATTTTTCTGAGATATTAAATATTTCTTCATTGGAGAACAAAACTAACTTGACCTTTCACTAATGCATGTAGTACCAAAAAGTGGACATGGTCTTAGCTTCCTTTACTCAAAATATGAACATTAAGTGTTGTTACTTTCTCTGCTAAGTGGTTAAGAAATACATTATAAATAACAGTTAAACATAAAAAGCAGGCATCTGTGAAGATGGATTAGGAGAGAGAGAGCAAAATTTTCCTCCATGAAAAACACTAGATAAAGGACAGAAAGCACTCCAGAACAGCTGCTCCAGGGTTGCACAAGCTGGCCAGGGACTTCTACACTCAGAGTGTATAGTTGGAGAAGCCAAGAGATTGCTTAAGACCAGTGAGTGTTTGGTTCAGAATGCCAGCAGGGAGCGGGCAGTTAGAGTCAGCTGATGAGCATGGAGGGGAGCAGCCTTCCACCCGCTGGGCACCCTCTTCAGCACTTGCCTCGCGTGATAACCATTCGCAGACCCATGGCCAGGACCCCACCCCCACCCCCCATCCCCAGGAACTGGTGGTTGCAGCAGGCAGACAAGCGTGGAAGGGGGCAACTTTCCATGCCCTGTGCAGCCATTTTTGCAATTGGCTGGGGAGATGACCCTTCACAGCCCTGAGGCCAAGAGCTTCCTTGAGGGAATTTTGGATTCTTCCATGAAAGCCCAAGGTATGCACAGGCTAGAGGCAAGGGCGCCAGCACGAAGTGCCAGGACCTCTCCCCCACACCAGGGACTCGCGGGCATATGGCAGACAGGGATTCTGGGGCATCTGAGCTAGAAGGTGACACGTATAGCTCCGTAGCCACAGGGTAGCCCACCCACAGCTCCAGGAAAGTCCAGGACCACCATGTCCTGGAGCAGACTCCAGGCCAAACTGCACAGGGCACACCCCCCACCCACAGGGCTGGCAGTCCCCAGTGCACATGGAAAATTGGTGCACTGACTGGACTTCCACACGGTTTGGAACCCCGCTTAGTGCACAGATGAAGTTAGGCGAGAACTGGCTTGAGGGAAAGAGGTGGCTCAAGAGCACCATCTGCTGATAGGTCAGGGAAAGTGCACTCCACCAAGTTGTAGGTCTGCCAAATTAAAGATAAATATTCAAATAATCCTGCAAATCCTAAAAGAACCCTATCAAGATAACCACATGCCAAAAGGCCAAAAAAACAACAGAAAATTATAAAGCATATAAAGAAACCAGAAGATATGGATAACCCAAATGTCAACATTAAAAAGCCAGAGGAGACACAGAACTTGGAGCAATTAATCAAAGAAGTACACGCAAAATAATAGTTGGAGACTTCAATACACCACTCTCACCAATGGATAGAACATCTAAATAGAGGATCAGTAATGAAACAGAGATGATGAATTGTACGATAAATGATCTAGATTTGACAGACATTTACAGAACACTACACCACACAACAGCAGGATATACATTTTTCTCAAGTGCTCAAGGAACATTCTCTAGGATAGATCACATGTTGGGTCATAAAGCAAATTTAAAAGAATGGATATTATACAGAACACCTTCTCGGACCATAATGGAATGAAGTTGGAAATCAATAACAGGCAGAAGTTGAGAAAATTCACCAATACATTAAGCTAAATAACATACTCTTAGACAACCAGTGGGTAAAGGAAGAAATTACAAGAGAATTCACTAAATATCTCGAGGCAAATGAAAATGAAAACACAACATATCAAAACTTACCGGATGCAGCAAAGGTGGGGCTGAGAGAAAAACTGATTGCCTTAAATTGTCTACATTAAAAGAGAAAAAACTGAGGAATTAATGGCTCACCTGGAGGAACTAGAGAAAGAACAGCAAACTAACCCCAAAGCAAACAAGGAAAGAAATAACAAAGGTTAGAGCAGAAATTAAAGAAATTGAGAACAGGAAAACAATGGAGAGAATAAACAAAACCAGTAGTTGGTTCTTTGAGAAAATAAATAAAATTGATGGACCCTTAGCTAGGCTAACAAAAAAAGAGAGTGGATGGAGATAAACACAATCAGACATGGAAAAGGGATCATAACTACTGATCCCACAGAAATAAAGGAGATAATGACAGGATACTATAAGCAACTATGCGCTAATAAATTAGACAACCTAGATGAAATGAACAACTTCCTAGAAAAGCATGACCAACCAACATTGACCCGAGAAGAAATAGACAACCTCAACAAACAAATCACAAGTAAAGAGATTGAATCAGTCATCAAAAAGCCCCCAAAGAAGAAAAGCCCAGGACCAGATGGCTTCACATGTGAATTCTACCGAACATTCAACAAAGAATTAGTATCAATCCTGCTCAAACTCTTCAAAAAAACTGAAGGGGAGGGAAAGCTAACCAACACATTCTATGAAGGCAACATCACTCTAATACCAAAGGCAGACAAAGATACCACAAAGAAAGAAAATTATAGACCAATCTCTTTAATGAATAGAGATGCAAAAATCCTCAACAAAATACTTGCAAATCGAATCCAGCAGCACATTAAAAGAATTATACACCATGACCAAGTGGGGTTTATTCCAAGTATGCAAGGCTGGTTCAACATAAGAAAATCAATTAATGTAATACACCACATCAGTAAATCGAAAGGGAAGAGCCACATGATCATCTTGATCGATGCAGAAAAGGCATTTGACAAAATTCAACATCCTTTCTTGATGAAAACACTTCAAAGGATAGGAATAGAAGGAAACTTTCTCAATATGATAAAGGCAATATATGAAAAACCCACAGCTAACATCAAACTCAGTGGGCAAAGACTGAAAGCTTTACCTCTAAAATCAGGAACAAGATAGGGATGCCCACTGTCACCACTGCTATTGAACACTGTGCTGGAAGTTCTAGCTAGAGCAATTAGGCAAGAAAAATAAATAAAAGGCATCCAAATTGGAGAGGAAGAAGTAAAATTTTCACTGTTTGCAGATGGCATGATCCTCTTTGTAGAGAATCCAGAAAAATCTGCAGCAAAGCTACTAGAGCAATCAATTAATACAGCAAAGTGGAAGGCTGTAAGACCAACATGCAAAAATCAGTAGTTTTCTTCTACTCAAGTAATGAGGAACAGGAGGAGGAAATCAAGAAAAAAATTCCGTTTACATTAGCAACAAAAAGAATCAAGTATTTAGGAATAAACTTAACCAAGGTCACAAAAGACCTAAACAGAGAAAACTGTAAGAAATTGCTAAATGAAATTGAACAGGACCTAAAAAAATAGAAGAACATACCGTTTTCAGGGATTGGAAGACTAAATATAGTTAAGATGTCAATTCTACCTAAACTGATTTACAGATTCAATGCAATACCAATTAAAATCCCAACAACTTACTTTGCAGAAATAGAAACACAAATAACCAAATTTATTTGGAAGGGCAAGGTGCCCTGAATAGCCAAAAATATCTTGAGAAAGAGGAAGTAAGTGGGAGGTCTCTCACTACCTGAGTCTGAAGCATACTACAACGCAACAGTAGTTAAAACAACATGGTACTGGCATAAAGATAGATATACTGACCAATGGAATCCAACTGAGTGTTCAGAAACAGACCCTCTCATTTAAGGACATATGATCTTTGATAAGGCAGTCAAGTCAAAACAACTGGGACAGAGCAGCCTCTTCAATAAATGGTGTTTGGAGAACTCTATATCCATATCCAAAAGAATGAAAGAGGACTCCTCTCTGACACCTTATACAAAAATTAACTCAAAATGGATTAAGGATCTAAACATTAGTGCTAGGATCATAAGACTTTTAGAAGAAAATGTAGGGAAATATCTTAAGGATCTAGTGATAGGAGGTGGCTTCCCAAACCTTACACCCAAAGCATGAGCAATCAAAGAAGAAATAGATAAATGGGATCTCCTCAAAATTAAACATTGTTGTACAACAAAGGACTTGATCAGAAAAGTAAAAAGGCAGCCAATGCAATGGTAGACAATATTTGGAGACCACATATCAGATAAGGGTTTAATATCCAGAATATATAAAGAAATCCTACAATTCAACAAGAGAAAGACAACCCAATTAAAAAATGGGCAAAAGACATGGATAGACACTTTTCTGAAGAAGAAATACAGATGCCTAAAAAACATATGAAAAGATATTCAATTTCACTTGCTATCAGGAAAATGCAAACCAAAACCACAATGAGATATCATCTCACACCTACCAGAATGGCCATTATCCAAAAACAGAAAATTACAAGTGCTGGAGAGGATGTGGGGAAAGAATCACACTTTTTCACCATTGGTGGGAATGTAGAATGGTGCAACCATTCTGGAAGGCAGTGTGGTGGTTCCTCAGGAAGCTAAGTATAGAATTGCCATACGACCCAGCAATTCCATTACTGGGTATATACCCAGAGGAACTGAAAGCTAAGACACAAATGGACATTTGTAAACCAATGTTTACCAACGGACTAGTAGATATACAAACTGTGGTATATATACACAATGGAATATTACATGGCTGTAAGACAGAACAAAGTCACAAAACATATAATAATGTGGATGAACCTTGAGGACATTGTTAAGTGAATTTAGCCAGAAAAAAAAATACTGTATGATCTGACTAACATGAACTAACATTAATGAACAAACTTTGAGAGTTACAACTGAGAACACAGGTTATCAGGAGATAGAAAGTTGTCAGAGATCAGGCACTTCATGCTGAAGAATTATAGAATGTTCAACAGGATTGACTGTAGATCCACAAATGGAGAGTACAGTGCCGTATGATGGTAGCACAGTATTGCAGGTGCACTGACCAAGGATGTCTGTGAGTAGGGTTGAGGGAGGAGGGCTGGGGGCATGTGTGATACTAGAGGGAAGGATGGACTAAAGAGACTGGGACTGTGTCACCTGCTGAAACATAGAGTGGTCAGTGATGGTGACCAAAGACACAAATGTAAAAATGTTTTACACGGGAGAACAGATGAATGGTAATTTTGTGGGATGTTGAAAAGGGGAATGGATTGGGAGAAAGAATATAACCAATGCAACTGGAGTCCAGGGGTAACAATAACATTGTAGTATGCTCCCATTAAATGTGACAGGGGCAATACACCAAAGCTGAATGTCTGGGAGGAAGGGATACAGGGGAGGGGTACAGGATTCTTGGTAGTGGTGTTGTTGACTGATCTTACGGCTGTATTTTATTTTATTTTTACCTTTCCATTTAACCTTTTTATTATTCTTTTGTTTCAATACTTTTCCTTTTCTCAGTAATGAACAAATGTCAGTGCTAATTGTGTTGACGAATGCACAACCATATGATGATACTGTAAATGACTGTACACTGTGGATGATTGTATGGTTTTAATATATCCCTATAAAATTGCAAGGAAAAAATATATGGGGGACACAAGTGCTGGAGAGAACTTGGAGAAAGAGATGTATGTATTCACTGTTGATGGGGAAATAGAATGGTATAGCCTATCTGGAGGACAGTATGGTGGTCTCACAAGAAGCTAGATATGTGCGGGTTTCAAAGTCCTACAACCTCAGTATGGGGTATATACTTGGAAGATCGGAGAGCAGGGAAACGAATGGATAGTTACACACTGGTATATATGGCAGCAGTATTCACTCTTTGCAACGGACAGAGGTGGCCTAAGAGTACACTGATGAACAGAATGGTGAACTGCAGTGTATGCACACAATAGAATACTGAGTGGCTGTAAGAAGAAATGAAGCTGTGAGACACACAACTATGTGAACGGATCTTGAGTACAGCTGCTTTTTTTTTTCGCTATATCTTTTTTTAAAATTCAGTTTTATTGAGCTATATTCACATACCATGCAGTCAAAGTGTACATTCAGTTGTTCACAGTACCATTATATAGTTGTAAATCCATCACCAAAATTAATTTTTGATCATTGTCCTAGTTTGCTAATGCTGCAGAATGCAAAACACCAGAGATGGATAGGCTTTCATAAAACGGGGGTTTGTTTCACTGCACAGTTACAGTCTTAAGGCCACAAAGCATCCAAGGTAACACCTCAGCAGTCGGGTACTTTTACCGGAGGATGGCCAATGGCGTCCGGAAAACCTCTGCTAGCTAGGAAGGCAGCTGGCATCTGCTCCAAAGCTCCGGCCTCAAAATGGCTTTCTCCCAAGACGTTCCTTTCTAGCAAGCTTGCTTCTCTTCAAAACATCACTCCCAGCTGCACTCTCTTTTCTCTCTCTGAGTCAGCTCATTTATATAGCTCCACCAATCAAGGCCCACCCCGAATGGGTGGGGCCACGCCTCCATGGGAACATCTCATCAAAATTGTCTCCCACAGCTGGGTGGGGCACACTCCAAGCAAATCTAACCAACACCAAAACTTCTGCCCCACACAAGACTACAAAGATAATGGCATTTGGGGGACACAATACACTCAAATCGGCACAATCATTTTCATTACCACACACACAAAAATTGTTAAGAATAAATAAAGTGAAAAAGAACAATTAAAGTAAAAAAGAACACTGGGGGCCTTTCTTTTCCCCCCCATTTTTCTACTCATCCATCCGAACACTGGACAAAGGGGAGTGTGGTCCTTATGGCTTTCCCAATCCCATTGTCACCCCTCATAAGCTACATTTTTATACAATCGTCTTCAAAAGTCAAGGGTTCTGGGTTGTAGTTTGCTAGTTTCAGGTATTTACTGCTAGCTATTCCAATTCTTTAGAACCTAAAAAGGGTTGTCTATATTGTGCCTAAGAGTGCCCACCAGAGTGACCTCTCGGCTCCTTTTGGAATCTCTGCCACTGAAGCTTATTTCATTTCCTTTCACATCCCCCTTTTGGTCAAGAAGATGTTCTCCATCCCACAATGCTGGGTCTAGATTCCTCCCCGGGAATCAAATTCCACATTGCCAGGGAGATTTACTCCCCTGGGTGTCAGAACCCACGTAGGGGGGAGGGCAGTGATATCACCTGCCAAGTTGGCTTAGCTAGAGAGAGAGGGCCACATACGAGCAACAAAGAGGCATTTAGGAGGAGAACTGAGTACAGCTTTTTGAGTGAAGCACAAGAGAAACGAGAGGACAAACATAACACCTCTCTAATATGGACTAACTATAATGTGTAAACTCTGAGAACTCAATTTTAGAGCACAGCTTATCAGGGAAATGCTCAATGTAATGGTCCCTAGATTGTAAACTCTTAGCAGTCATTCCTGAGTTGTAATGGTTATCTCTAAATTCTGAGATGCTGAGCTCCTTGTATGTAATCTGGTCAGTCTCTGGAACTTTGGGTATCTGTGTGTCACATGAGACTCGGAGCTAGAATTTGGCAGCTTTGACTGTATTACCCCATACTTCAACTATTGAAAGAGCTGAAAAAGAATTCAGACTTTAAATAGAGATATGAATGAAGAGGCTCTGGTTAGTACTAGAGGAAATCAGGCCCAAGGATAAAGGACAATACTGACTGGGTTTTAAGACTACAGCTTACATGTGAGACCAAGGAAGGAGATGTTTATCTGGTGCAGGATCTATATTTTCTGTAGCACACTAGATCATCTAACTTGTATGATCAGTTTGTTTGTACACTATAGGTGCAGGGAGCAGTGAATGGCAAGTGGGATATGGTTAATTTGTATAGGCTGGGGTGAAATCCCAACATATCACAGAGTGATATGGGCAGAGAGGATAAGTGTATTTGTGGGGCTCCCTGAGGAGCTGGGGAGAAATGTGGAAGTGTTGGGCTTCCCCACCTGGGCCATTGATGATTTTCCCACAAACATTGAGGACTGCCAATTAGTGGGCCGAGCCCTTCATCTGGGGGCTTTCCCCTGTGAGGCTAGTTGCTGCAAGGGAGATTCTAAGCTCCCTTATAATTGTGCCTAGAAGTACCCCCCAGAGAGCCTCTTTGATGCTCAGATGTGGACCTTTCTATCTCTAAGCCCACTCGGCAGGTGAACTCCCTGCCTTCCCCCCTATGTGAGACCTGACTCCCAGGAGTATGAATCCCCCTGGCAATGAGGGAAATGACTCCTGGAGATGAGCCTGGACCCAGCACTCTGGGACTGAGAGGATCTTCTTGACCAAAAGGGGGAAGAGAGATGAAACAAAAAAGCTTCCAGTGGCTGAGAGATTGCAAATGGAGTCGAGAGGTCACTCTGGAGGGTATTCTTATGTGGTATATAGATATCACCTTTTAGTCTTTAGTGTGTTGAAGCTGTCAAACTGCAATCCAGTGGCCTTGATTCTTGACGGTGATTGTATAACTATGTAGACTGCATAGTGTGATTGCAAAAACTTTGTGGCTAGTACTCCCTTTATCCAGTGTACGGACAGAAGAGCAGAAAAATGGTGACAAGAATTAGATGAAGAATAGGGTGGGATGGAGGGGATGGAAAGATTTAGGTGTTCTTTTTTGCTTTTATTTTTATTTTGGAGTAATGAAAACCTTCAAAAATTGATTCTGGTGATGAATGCACAGCTGTATGATGGCGCTATGAATAACTGATTATACACTGTGGATTACTGTGGGATATATGAATGTATATCAATTAAACTATTAAAAAAAGTAAATGAACAATGGGGGGGAATGGAATGTTTTGGATGTTCTTTTTTACTTTAATGTTTATTTTAGTTTTTTGGAGTAATGAAAGTGTTCCAAGTTTGTGGTGAAGAAGATTCTGTGAACGACTGTACACTTTGAGTAACAGTATGTTATGTGATTATATTTCAGTAAAATTGCATAAATAATACACATGCACACATACACATAAAAAAAAAAGAAGTACATGCAAACATCAGTGTCATGGCTCAGGATATGAAGGACATGAAGAAGACCCTAGAACAGCAAAAAGAAGAATTTGCAAGAGTAAATAAAAAAAAATAGCAGATCTTATGGAAGTAAAAGATAATACTGATCAAATTAAAAATATTCTTGAGGCATATAACAGAAGATTTGAAGAGACAGATGAACGAATTAGCGAACTCAAGGACAGAATGATGGAACGTGAAAGCACAAAAGAATGAATGATGAAAAAAACTGAAAAATTCAAAATGGATCTCAGGGAAATGATGGACAACATGAAGCACACAAATATAAGAATCACAGGTGTTCCAGAAGGTGAAGAGAATAGTAAAGGGCTAGGAAGAATATTCAAAGACACTGTTGGGGAAAACTTCCCTTCCCTTCTAAATGACATAAATATGTGAATCAAAGATACCCAATGAACTCCAAATAGAATAAATCCAAAACCCCACTCTGAGACATATTCTGATCAGTTTATCAAATGCTGAAGAGAAGGAGAAAGTTCTAAGACAGCAGGCACCATGGAGGCAAAAGACAGTGTATGACACATTTAATATTCCAAAAGAGAAAAATTGCCAACCAAGAATTCTTTATCCAGCAAAGCTCTCCTTTAAAATTGAGGGAGAGCTTTAAATTTTCACAGACAAATGCTGAGAAAATTTGTTAAACAGAGACCTGCCCTACAAGAAATACTAAAGGGAGCTCTAATAGCTGAGGAAAAAAAGACAGGAGAGAGCGGCCTGGAGAAGGGCACAGAACTGAAGAGTATTAGTAAAGGTAACTTAAAGGAAATAGAGAGAGGGAGAAAATAGATCTGACAAATAAAAACTAAAGGATAAGAAGGCTGAGTCAAGAATTGCCTTCACAGTAATAGCATTGAATGTGAATGGATTAAACTCCCCAATTAAAAGATATAGATTGGCAGAATGGATTTAAAAATATGAACCATCAATATATTTCTTAAAACAGACTCATCTTAGATCGAGAGATACAAAGAAATAGAAAGTGAAAGGATGGAAAAAATATTCCAGGCAAGTTACAGCCAAAAGAAAGCAGGAGTAGCAATATTAATCTCAGATAAAACAGAAAATCCAGAAAAATCTACAGCAAAGCTATTAGAGCTAATCAATGAATACAGCAAAGTGGCAGGCTACAAGATCAACACACAAAAATCTGTAGTGTTCTTATACACAAGTAATGTGCAACAAAGAGAAAGAAAAAAATTCCATTTACAACAGCAACCAAAAGAATCAGGTATTTAGGAATAAACTTAATGAAGGCCACAAAAGACTTATACAAAGAAAACTATAAGAAATTGCTAAAAGAAATTGAACAGGACCTAAGAAAATGGAAGAACATACCATGTTCAAGGATTGGAAGACTAAATATAATTAAGATGTCAATTCTAACTAAACTGATCTATAGATTCAATGCAATACCAATTAAAATCCCAACAACTTACTTTGCAGAAATAGAAAAACTAATAACCAAATTTATTTGGAAGGGGAAGGTTTCCCGAATAGCCAAAAATATCTTGAGAAAGAGGAACGAAGTGGGAGGTCTCACACTACTTGACTTTGAAGCATATTACAAAGCTATGGTTCTCAAAACAGCATAATACTGGTATAAGGACAGAGATACTGACCAATGGAATCGAACTGAGTGTTCAGAAATAGACTCCCACATCTATGGACAACTGATCTTTTTATAAGACAGTCAAGCCAAAGCAACTGGGACAGAGCAGCCTCTTCAATAAACGGTGTTTGGAGGACTGGATATCCATTTCCAAAAGAATGAAAGAGGACTCCTAACCTCACACCTTATACAAAATTAACTCCAAGTGGATCAAAGACCTAAACATAGGCGCTAAGACCATAAGACTCTTAGAAGAAAATGTAGGGCAATATCTTAAAGATCTTGTGATAGGAGGTGGTTTCCTAGACCATACACTCAAAGTGCAAGCAACCAAAGAACAAACAGACAAACAGGATCTCCTCAAAATCAAACACTTTTGTACCTCAAAAGACTTTGTTAAAAAAGTAAAAAGGCAGCCTACACAATGGGAGACAATATTTGGAAACCACGTAATATCAGATAAGGGTTTAATATCCCTAATATATAAAGCCATCCTACAACTCAACAACAGAAAGAGAAACAACCCAATTAAAAAATGGGCAAAAGACATGGACAGACACTTTTCTGAAGAGGCAATACAAATGGCTCAAAAACATATGAAAAAATGCTCAACTTCACTGGCTATTAGGGAAATGCAAATCAAAACCACAATGAGATATCATCTCACACCTACCAGAATGGCCATTATTCAAAAAACAGAAAATTACAAGTGCTGAAGAGGATGTGGAGAAAGAGGCACTTATTCATTGCTGGTGGGAATGTGGAATGGTGCAACCACTCTGGAAGACAGTGTGGAGGTTCCTCAGGAAGCTAAGTATAGAATTGCCATATGACCCAGCTATTCCATTGCTAGGTATATACTCACAGGAACTGAAAGTTAAGACACAAATGGACATTTGTAAACTGATGTTTATTGCGGCATTATTCACAATTGCCAAGAGATGGAAGCAGCCCACGTGTCCATCAATGGACAAGTGGATAAACAAACTGTGGTATATACACATGATGGAATATTATACAGCTTTAAGACAGAAGACGTGGAACATATAATAACGTGGATGAACCTTGAGGACATTATGTTGAGTGAAGTTAGCCAGAAACAAAAGGATAAATATTGTATGGTCTCGCTAATATGAACTAACATCAGTGAGCAAACTTTGAGAGTTAAAAGCTGATAACACAAGCTACCAGGAGATAGAAAGGGGGGAGAAATCAGGCATTTGATGCTGAAGGACTACAGAATGTTCAGCAGGATTGACCGTATAGATCCAGAAATAGATAGCATAATACTGTGTGATGATAGCACAATATTGTAAGTACACTGAACAAAGATGTCTGTGAGCAAGGCTGAAAGAGGTGGGATAGGGGAATGTATGACACCAGAGGTAAAGACAGATGATGAAGACTGGGACTATATAATCTGGCAAAAACTGGAGTGGCCAATGACTGTAAATGTAGAAATATAAAAATGTTCTCACAAGTGGGAGAACAAATGAATGTCAACCATGCAGAGTGTTGAAAAAAGGGATGGTAATTGGGAAAAAACATAATCAAAGCAAACTGGAGTCTATGGTCAACAGTAACATTGTAAAATGCTTCCATTAAATGTAACAAAGGCAATATACCAAACTTAAATGTGTATGAGAGGGGGATATAAGGGAGGGATATGGGATTCTTGGTAGTGTTGTTGTTTTTTGTCCTTACTAATATATTGTATTGTATGACACTATATTTTTCTTTTTATTATTATCTTTATTATCCACCAAAAAACAAAACAAAACAAAACAAAACTTTTTCATAGTAATCAATATGTTCAGTGCTGATTATAATGATAAATGTACAACTGCATGATGATACTGTGAACAACTGATTGTAAACTTTGGATAATTGTATGTTATGTGAATATATCTCTAAAATTTTAGGAAAATATGTAAATAGGGGTAAAAGTGCTGGAGAAATCATGGAGAGAGGGATGGACCTATTTACTGTTGATGAGGAGGCAAAACAGTGTAGCCTTTCTGGAGGTCAGTGTGGTGGTTCCATGAGAAGCTAAGCATATAGGGGCCATAAGGTCTTGCAACCTCATTATGGGATATTACTTGGAAGATCTGAGAGGAGAGACATGAATGGACATTTGCACACTGGTGTTTATGGAGGCAGTATTCATGATATGCAGTGGGTGGAAGTGTCCTAAGGGTACACTGACTGAGGAACAGAATGGTGAACTGTGGTGTGTGCATGCAATGGAATATTGAGCAACTATGAGAAGGAGTGAAGTTGTGAGACACACAAAGAGATGAATGGATCCTGTAGATAGTATTTTGAGTGAAGTACACCGGAAATAAAGGCAAACACTAAAATGCCTCACCAATATGGACTAACTACAATGTGTAAACTCAGAATTGAATCTTAGAGCACAGCCTAACAGGGAAATGATTACTGTAATGATCCCTAGATTGTAAGCTCTTACAGCAGTCACATCTATTCCTGAAATGTAAAGGCTATCTCCAAACTCTGAGACGTTGATTCCTTGGTGTATAACCTGATAGGTCTCTGAAACATTGGGTATCTGTGTGACACCTGAAACTCAGAGCTAGAGCTCGGCAGATATGAATGTCAGTATTAACGCATACAACAACTGTTTAACAACAACAACAACAAAAAAAAAAATGATGAAGAAGAGCCCAGACTTCAATTGGAGATATGAGTGAAGCAGATCTGGTTAAGACTAGGGCAAATCGGGCCAAAGGGTCAAGGTTGTAACCAACTGTGTGTTAAAACTTCAACTTCCACGTGAGACCAAGGGAAGAAATGTTTATCTGGTGTAGGATCTATATTTTCTAAACAATATAATTTCTACAGTCAGTTTGTTCAAACACCACAATTACATGGAACTTTGGGTAGGAAGTGAGATATGGTAGGTCTGTATGGGTTGGAGTGAAGTAGCAACAGATTCCAAAGTAATTTGGGCAGAGAATAAAAATATATATTCAGGCCCCCGAGGAGCTGGGGGAGGATGCGGAGGTGTTGGACTTCCTCACCATTGCTGCTGATGTTCTCACAAACACAGGGGACTGACAGCTTGACATGCTGAGCCCTCTGTCTCCTGCAAAGGAGAGGCTAAACCTGCTTATAATTGTGCCTAAGAGTCTCCCCCAGAGTGCCTCTCTGTTGCTCAGATGTGGCCCTCTCTCTCTCTAACTAAGCCACCTTGGCAGGTGATCTCATTGTCCCCCCCCACCCCCCATGTGGGACCTGACTCCCAGGGGTTTAGTTCTCCCTGGCAATGCAGAATATGACCCCTGCTTGATGAATCTGGACGTGGCATCATGGGATTGAGAACCTCTTCTTGACCAAAAGAGGGATGTGAAATGAAATGAAGTAAAGCTTCAGTGACTGAGAGATTTCAAATGGAGTCGAGAGGTCATTCTGGTGGACATTCTTACACACTATATAGATAACACTTTTTAGGTTTTAATGTGTTGGAATAGCGAGAAGTAAATACCTGAAACTACCAAATTCCAAGCCAGAAGCCTTGACTCTTGAAGATGATTGTATAACAATGTAGAGTACAAGGGGTGACAATGTGATTGTGAAAACCTTGTGGATCACACTCCCTTATCCAGTGTATGGATGGATGAGTAGAAAAATGGGGACAAAAACTAAATGAAAAACAGGGTGGGATGGGGGGGATGATTTGGGTGTTCTTTTTTCTTTTTATTTTTTATTCTTATTCTAATTCTTTCTGGTATAAGGAAAATGTTCGAAAATAGATTGGGGTGATGAACACACAACTCTATGATGGTACTGTGAACAGTTGATTGTACACCATGGATGATTATATGGTATGTGAATGTATCTCAATAAAACTGAATTAAAAAATACAAAACTAAAGGATAAGATGGCTGAATCAAGAATTGCCTTCACAGTAATAGTACTGAATGTGAATGGGTTAAACTCCCTGATTAAAAGATACAGTTTGGCAGAATGGATTAAAAAATATGAACCATCAATATGCTGTTTACAGAGACTCATCTTAGACCCAGCATCACAAAGAGACTGAAAGTGAAAGGATGGAAAAAAATATTCCACGCAAGCTACAGCAAAGAGAAAGCAGAATTAGCCAACGCTAATCTCAGATAAAATAGACCTTAAATGCGAGGATGTCCTAAGGGACAAAGGACACAATATACCAACAAAAGGAACAAATCACAAAGAAGAAATAACAATCATAAATGTTTATGCAGCCAATCCAGGTACTCCAAAGTACATGAGACACACACTGGTAAAACTGAAGGAAGCAATAGATGTTTCACAATAATCATGGGAGACTTCAATACACCACTCTCTCCTATAGAAAGATCAACCAGACAGACGAGCAATAAGGAAACTCAGAACCTGAACAGTGTGATAAATGAATTAGACTTAACACACATATGTAGAGTACTGCATCCCAAATTACAAGGATATACATTCTTCTCTAGTGCTCATGGAACTTTCTCCAGGATAGATCATATGCTGGGGCATAAAACAAGCCTCAATAAATTTAAAAAGATTGAAATTATTCAGGGTACATTCTCTGACCACAGTGGAATGCAACTGGAAGTCAACAACCATCAAAGATTTAGAACATTCACAAACATCTGGAGGTTAAATAACACACTCCTAAACTATCAGTGGGTCAAAGAAGAAATTGCAAGAGAAATTGCTAAATATCTAGAGACCAATAAAAATGAGAACACAACTGTGTTGGTTCAGCTATATTATGTTCCCCAGAAAAAGCCATGTTCTTTGATACAATCTTGTGGGGGCAGAGGTATTAGTGTTGACTAGGTTGGAACCTTTGGATTAGGTTGTTTCCATGGAGTTGTGACCCACCCAGTTGTAGGTGAGAACTCTGATTAGATAATTTCCATGGAAGTGTGGTCCTTCCCATTCAGGGTGGGCCTTGATTAGTTTAGTAGAGCCCTATATAAGAGCTCAGACAGAAGCAGCTCACTGCTGCAGCTGAGAGAGACATTTTGAAGATGGCCATTGGAAGCTGATACTGACATTCTGGAGAAAGCCATTTTGAAACCAGAACTCCAGAGCAGATGCAGGCCACTTGCCTTCCCAGAGAACAAAGGTTTTTCAGACACCTCTGGCCATCCTCCAGTGAAGGCACCCGATTGTTGATGCCTGACCTTGGACATTTTATGGCCTTAACACTGTAACTGTGTAACAAAAAACCCCCTTTATAAAAGCCAATCCATTTCTGGTATTTTGCATAATGGCAGCATTAGCAAACCAGAATAGCAACTTATCAAAACTTATGGGATGTTGTGAAGGCAGTACTGAGAGGGAAATTTATAGCTCTAAACGCATACATTAAAAAGAAAGAAAGAGCTAAAATCAAAGAACGGAACAACTGAAGAAGCTAGAAAATGATTAGCAAACTAATTCTAAAGCAAGAAAAGAAATAACAAGGATTCAAGTATAAAGAAATGATACAGAGAAAAAGAAAAACAATAGAATAAATAAAACCAAAAGTTGGTTCTTTTAGAAGATCAACAAGATTGATAAACCACTTTAGCTTGACTGATGTCAAAAAGAGAGATGATACAAATAAATTAAAAAATAAATGAGAGGGGGGACATTACAGTGGATCCTGAAGAAATTTAAAAAATCTTAAGAAGACAGTATGAACAATAGTAAGCCAACAAACTAGACAATTTAGAGGAAATGGATAATTTCCTGGAAACACATGAACAACCTAGACTGACCAGAGAAGACACGGGAGACCTCAACAAATCAATAACTAAAGAGATCCAATCAGTCATCAAAAAGCTTCCTACAAATAAAATCCCAGGGCAAGATTGGCTTCACAGGGGAATTCTACCAAACTTCCAAAATAGACAGAAGCTAGTGAAGGAGAAATGATAATCTAATATGTACAGATATGATAATGAGAGTGAATGTAATGGTATGGTAATTGTCAGATGCGACTATCATTTGTTAATGGGATTATAAGAATTAGTGAGGCATTGAAGGCTAACAGCTTCATAATGGTTGCTTAAAGGCATGTGAACCACAGAGTAGCACAACAAACCTAAATAAGTGTTAGCATGATTTGCTTACAAGGTATGACACTGGTGCTGACGGTTAAAAACAGAGTGGTATGGAATATAAGCATGAGGCTATAAATTTCCCCCTCAGGACTGCCTTAACAGCAACCCATAATTTTTTTTTTTTAACTGAGATTATTCACATACCATAAAATTATCCAAAGATACAAATTATACAATCAATTGCCCCCAGTACCATCATACAGCTGTGCATCCATCACAATTAATTTTTTTTCGATTTTTAGAATACTTTCATTACTCCAGAAAAGAAATAAAGACAAAAAAAGGAAGCGCAAATCCTCCCATACCCCTAACTACCCCCTTCATTACTGACTCATAGTATTGGTATAGTACATTTGTTACTGTTGATGAAAGAACGTTAAAATACTACTAACTGTAGTATATAGTTTGCAATAGGTGTATTTTTTTCCCTATATGCCCCTCTATTACTAACTTCTAGTTACATGCCATACATTTGTTCTGGTTCATGGAAGAGATTTCTAATATTTGTATAGTTGATCACAGACAGACATTGTCCACCACAAGATTCACTGTTTCATACATTCCCATCTTTTAATCTCCAACTTTCCTCCTGGTAACATACGGGACTCCGAGCTTACCCTTTCCATCCCATTCATGTACCATTCAGCACTGTTAATTATTCTCATAACGTGCCACTGTCATCTCTGTCCATTTCCAAACATTTAAGTTCAACCTAGTTGAACATTCTGCTCATAATAAGCAACCGCTCCCCATTCTTTAGCATCGTTCTATATCCTGGTAACTTATATTTCATGTATATAAGTTTACATATTGTAATTAGTTCATATCAGTGAGACCATGCAATATCTGTCCTTAAGTGTCTGACTTACTTCACCCAATGTAATGCCCTCCAGGTTTCTTCATCAATCTGTTTTTTTTTTAAGGTTTTGTTCACACCCCATATATTCTGTCCTAAGTAAACAATCGATAGTTCCCTGTATAGTCACGTATTTACGTATTCACCGCCATCACCACTATCTATATAAGACATCTCCATTTCTTCCACAAAGCAGGAGAAAGAGTCAAAGAAGGTAGAGAGACAAATGAAAAAGGAAAAACAAAACAAAACAAAACAAAAAACATGACAGCTAGGAAGCAACAAAAGGAAAAATAGCATTAAACTAAGGTAGAATAAAGAGTCAGACAACATCTCCAATGCCAAGAGTCCCATACTCCTCCCTCATGTCCTCCTCTTATATGCATTTAGCTTTGGTATATTGCCTTTCTTACATTACAGGAAGCATAATACACTGTTTCTGTTAATTATAGTCTCTAGTTTGCATTGATTGTATTTCCCCCTCAATACCTCTCTATTTTTAACACCTTGCAAGGTTGCCATTCGTTCTCCTTTATGAAAAAACATATTTGTACATTTTATCACAGTTGTTGAACACTCTAGGTTTCACTGAGTTATACAGTCCCATTCTTTATCTTTCCTCTTTCCTTCTGGTGTCCCACATGCTCCTAACCTTCCTCTTTCAACCATACTCACAAGTCATCTTTGTTCAGCGTACTTACACTGCCGTGCTACCATCACCCAAAATTGTGTTCCAAACCTCTCACTCCTGTCTTTTCCTATCTGTCTGTAGTGTACCTTTTCGTATTTCCTGTAGAGCAGGTGTCTTGTTTACAAACTCTGTCATTGTCTGTTTGTCAGAGAATATTTTAAACTCTTCCTCATATTTGAAGGACAGTTTTGCTGGATATAGGATTCTTGGTTGGCGGTTTTTCTCTTTCAGTATCTTAAATATATTACCCCACTTCCACGAAGGTGGACTGCTACTTCATACCATATACAAAAATTAACTCAAAATGGATCAAAGATCTAAAGAAAAGAACCAAAATTATAAAACTCTTAGAAGAAAATATAGGGAAATATCTTCTGGACCTTGTGTTAAGCAACGGTTTCTTAGACTATACACCAAAAACATGACCCCCCCCACACACAGACATATGAATAAAGGGGATTTCATAAGGTGAAAAGCTTTGTGCAAAGAACTTCATCACGAAAATAAAAGGACAACCTAAAGAATGGGGAAAACATTTGGAAACCAAGTATCTGATAAAAGACTGATATCTTACATATATAAAGAAATCTTACAACTCAATGACAATAGTACAAACAGCCCAATTATAAAGGGGCAAAAGATATGAAAAGACATTTTCCAAAGAGGAAATACAAATGGCTAAAAACATATGAAAAAGCAAGTAAAAGAAAAGAAATAACAAGGATTAAAGCAGACATAAGTGATATGGAGAACAACAACAACAAAAACAATAGAGAAAAAATAAAACGAAAAGTTGGTTCTTTGAGAAGATCAACAAAATTGACAAACCCTTAGCTAGACTGACAAAGTCAAAAAGTGAGAAGACCCAAATGAACAAAATAATGAATGAGAGGGGGGACATTATAGCAGATTCTGAATAAATTAAAAAAAAATCACAAGAGGATACTACAGGAAACTATGCCAACAAACCAGACAATTTACAGGAAATGGATAATTTCCTGGAAACACATGAACAGCCTAGACTGACCAGAGAAGACACAGAAGACCTCAACAAACCAATAACAAGTAAAAAGATCCAATAGTCATCAAAAAGCTTCCTACAAATAAAAGCCCAGGGACAAATGGCTTCACAGGGGAATTCTACCAAACTTTCCAAAAAGAACCGACACCATTCCTACTCACATTCTTTCAAAAAACTGAAGAAAATGGAATACCACCTAACTCATTTTATGAAGCCAACATCACTCTAATACCAAAACCAGGTAAAGATGCTACAAGAAAGGAAAGCTACAGCCCAATCTCCCTCATGAATATAGATGCAAAAATTCTCAACAAAATACTTGCAAATTGAATCCAAAGACATTAAAAGTCATACACCATGACTAAGTAGGGTTCATTCCAGGCTTGCAAAGATAGTTCAACATAAGACAATCAATCAATGTAATATAAGACATTACCAGATCAAAATGGAAAAAAATCAAATGACCATCTCAAAACATGCTGAAAAAGCATTTGACAAAATACAGCATCCTTTTTTGATAAAAACACTTCAAAAGGTAGGAATTGAAGGAAACTTCCTCAATATGATAAAGATCATATATGAAAAACCCACTGCCAGCATAGTATTCAATAGTTAGAGAGTGAAAGCCTTCCCTCTAAAATCAGGAATGACACAAGGATGCCTGCTGTCACCACTATCATTCAACATTGTGCTGGAATTTCTAGGCAGAGCAATCTGGCAAGATAAAGAAATAAAAGGTAACCAAATTGGAAAGGAAGAAGTAAAACTGTCATTATTTGCAGACAATATGATTCTTGTATTTGGAAAATCCTAAGAAATCGACAACACAGCTACTTGAGCTAATAAACAAATCCAGCAAAGTGGTGGGATACATGATTAATACATATAAGTCAGTAATGTACTTAAACACTGGAAATGACCTAACTGAAGAGACACTCAAGAAAAAGATTCCATTCACAATAGCAATTAAAGCAACCTATACACCTAGGTTTCACTGAGTTATACAGTGAAAGTTTATTAGGAATAAACTTAACCAGAGATGTAAAAGAACTCTACACATAAAATTACATAACTTTACTAAAAGAAATAAAAGGGGACCTAAAGAGATGGAAAGAAATTCCGTGTTCATGGACAGGAAGGCTAAACTTTGTTAAGATGTTACTCCTACCCAAAGTGATCCACAGATTCAATGCAATTCCAATCAAAATTCTAACAATCTATTTTGCAGACTTGGAAAAGCTGATTATCAAATTTATTTGGAAGGGAAAGGGGTCTTGAATTGCTAAAAACATTCTAAAAAAGATAAACAAAGTGGGAGGAGTCAACACTTCCTGACTTTAAAGCCTACTATAAAGTCACAGTAGCCAAACAGCTTGGTATTGGTACAAAGATAGACATATTCATCAATGGAATTGAACTGAGAATTCAGAAATAGACCCCGAGATCTACAGTTGACTGATGTTTGATAAGGCCCTGAAATCCACTGAACTGGGACAGAACAGTCTCTACAACAAATGGGGCTGAGAGAACTGGATAGCCATACCAAAAGAATGAAAGAGGACCCCTACCCTATACAAAAATTAACTCAAAGTGGACCAAAGACCTCAATATAAGAAACAGTACCATAAAACTCCTAGAAGATAATGTAGGGAATCATCTTCAAGACCTAGTATTAGGAGGTTGCTTCTTAGACCTCACACCTAAAGCACAAGCAATGAAAGAAAAAATAGATCAGGGAATTCCTCAAAATCAAAAGCTTCTGTACCTCAAAAAACTTTGTCAAAAAGTGAAGAGGCAGCCAATGCAATGGGAGAAAATATTTGGAAACCATGTATCTAATAAAGGACTGGTATCTTACATATATAAAGAAATCCTACAATTCAACGACAATAGTACAAACAGCCGAACTATAAAATGGGTAAAAGATATGAAAAGACATTTCTCTGAAGAGGAAATACAAATGGCTAAAAAAACCACATGAAAAAATGTTCATCTTCACTAGTTATCAGGGAGATGCCAATCAAGACCATAATGAGATATCTCACACCAGTAAGAATGGCTGCCATCAAACAAACAGGAAACTACAAATGCTGGAGGATGTGGAGAAATTGGAACTCTTATTCATTGAGGGTGGGACTGTATTAACGGTACAGCCACTCTGGAAGACAGTTTGGTGGTTCCTCCAAAAAACTAGATATCAAGTTACCTATGATCCAGCAATTTCACTTCTCAGTATATACCCAGAAGATCTGAAAGCAGTGACACGAATGGATATGTTCACACTGATATTCACAGTGGCATTGTTCACAACTGCCAAGAGTTGGAAACAATCCACATGTCCTTCAATGTATGAGTGGCATAACAAAATGTGCTATATAAATATGATGGAATACTATGCAGCAGTGAGAACAAACAAGGTCATCAAACATGACAACATGGATGAATCTTGAAGACATAATGCTGAGTGAAATGAGCCAGACAGGAAAGGAGAGATATTGTATGTTACCTGTAACATGAACTGTGTGAAAAATGTGAAATAATTGTCTTATAATGTAGAATATAGGGGACCTAGAGATAGACAGAAGCTAGTGAAGGGGGAATGATAATCTAATATGTGCAGATGTGATAACGAGGGTGAATTTAATGTTATGGGAATGGTCAGTTGTGACTATGGTTTGTTAATGGGAATATAAGTATCAGTGATGCACTGAAGGCTAACATGTTCATAAATGGTTGTTTAAAGGCATGTAACCCACAGAGTAGCACCACAAACCTAAATAAGTGCTAGCATGGTATACTTATAAGTATGACACTGGTGCAGAGGGTCAACAACAGAGTGGTATGGAAAAACTACCCATTACATATTAAAGACTATATTTAATAAGAATATCTTACCAAAAGTACACTAATTTGAGAGATGAATAATTAGGGCTGATAACAGCTCTGGGTATATTATGTTATGATAATTGTTTAAAGTTGAGAGTTATGATGACCGTACAACTAAGTGAAGATAATGGAAGAAACTGACCGTTTATCTCAGGATAGAATATATATTAAGTGAAATTAGGAACCCACTACTTAATAAATCAACCCTTTGACTTGAGGCTTGCTCTTGTGAAATTTAGGGTTGTAAATGGGAGGCTATAATTATGTCTAACAGGCATCTCCAGGGAACCTCTTTTGTTGCTTATATGTGGCCTTTCTCTCCCTAAGCCCAACTCGGCAAATACATTCATTATCACCCCCACTTCCCCACGAGGGACATGACTTCCAGGGGAATGAATCTCCCTGGTGACATGGGACATGACTCCCAGGAATGATCCTGGCCCTGGCAGTGAGGGATTAAAAGTGCCTACTTGACCAAAAGGGGGAAAAAAGAAAGGTAACAACCTGAAGTCACAGTGGCTAAGTAATCCCAAATACAGTTGAGAGGCTATCCTGGAGGTTTCCTCTCATGGAAGCTCCAGCTAGACATCCCAAATGGCCAACAGTAAGCCATGTCCTTACCAAAAGTTGTCCCCAAATACCTAGGTCCCCACCTGAGTTTCTATAAAATATTCACTTGCTAAGTTTTATCTGTCTGAAACTTAAATCCACCAGAGTATTCCTATGCCAGACAAGTCCTAAAACCCAGAGGCAACAGCCTCTTTAAGAACAACAATCAAATGCAGCCCCCTTCCCCATACTGTCGACACCCCCTTTCAATATGAACAAGTTAGGGTGCTCACTGCCTGGACACCCCTGAAGATGGAGGAAGAGATTAAGTGAGAGGAAGGGGTAGTAACAGACAAGACAAGCTTTAACAAAGGTCTATGAATAGTGAAACTTTATATAAATTTACATAAATTTTTAGATGCTGGGGTGTTAGAATAGCTGGAAGGAGGTAAATGACATGGTGGAACTGTAACCTGTAACATCCTTTCCTCTACAGCCACTCACTGCATTATGCATTGAAAGTCTTCACCACCTTTCTACACATAAATATAAGGAAATAAACTGTGGAACTATAACCTTAACAATTTTTGATATTACCTATATAACTGCTTGTTGAGCTGTACATCAAGAGATGACACATTTCCGTATGCATGTTTTATTTTACAATAATGGAAATGGCTGAACTGTGGAACTGTGACCCATGACATTCTTTGAAATTTTCTCTGTAACTACTTGGTAATTCGTATTTTGAAAGTTACCACTGTTACATATATATGTTAAAGTTCACAATAAAAAAGAATGCATTAAAAAATTAAAAAGCAAATGTCAAACCATCTTAGTTAGTCTATTCTATGTTAATAATCATGGGGTTTACAAAATGGCTGAGAAAGGAGAGGAAAGGCAAAATAGCCTCTACTGCATTAGAAGGAACAACAGGATAAAGTGTACAAAGAATCTCATGGTTTATAAACCATGATAACTGTAGCAAGCAGACCAGATTTAGGAATGATAAGACAATGCAATAGCCAACTACAACAAAACACTTGAAAGTAAAGGTGGAAATCATGGAAAGGGCAAAATTCAAGCTTTTTAAATAACATTATGCTAAGAGGCGAAAACAAAGATATGAAAACACCTTGTTGCCCTATTGTCATAATTACAGGTTAACAGAGTGCCCTCCATTTCCAATAAGGATGTCTCCATAGTTTAGTTCAGTGATGTAATAAAGTACTGATTACTGACTTTTAAATCCAACTAAAACAGGAAGCAGAATTAGCCAAATAAAGTATTTAAACCACAATTTTGTGATTTTCTCGGACTCAGGAAAAGTATAGGTTTAAGCTAGTTTTGAGTGATAAAGCCATAGGTTAAAAAAAAAGGATCCTGCAGAAAAACATACACACATAAACCCACATGCCATCCAATGAATAAGTAAGTGATCAATAAGATTAGTTATCGGCTAGGCTGAAGCTTCCCGATAAGTTCAACCCTGCTGTAGAATGCTACTTTGCCAGAAAATACGATTATTACCCACAATCTGAACACAAGTCCCTAACCCTCCCTTTTCCCCCCTTTTTAAAAATTTGACGTACATTCAATTATTACAGGACATGGCTAAGGAAAAACTCTAATATTTTTAGTAGGCTTATACAGAGGGCAACTCAAAGGAATCTTAAATGTTTTAAATGGGAGATATCAAATTTAAGGGTATATGTTTTAATAATTAATTGTACTGCTCATGAAATAAACATTTGGAGATGTGTCCGAAGATTTTCTGCAGACCTAAGATCATTTTAGGGTATTATATTTTAATAATGCAGAATACAATTTGAAGGTGTCACACTTTATGCAATGCATGATTTATATGAAAAATAAAAGTATATTAGGTAGGTGGGTTGCCACATATTCAGAAATCTATCAACAACTCAGGATGCTGGTTAACAAGCATTGTGTTTGAACAGAAGAGGTTAAATTTGTCCAAATAATAAATTCCACCCCAGTGATAGCGCTCCTTGATTCTCCAACACAACTGAGTTCAATCCATTCAAACAGCAAATGAAGAAAATCTATAGGTACTAAAATAACTGCTCTCTTTTTATATGACATAAAGAGGCATATGGCAATTACTCTATGGTTAAATCCCTTTACTACCAGCAGGAGTTAAAAAGTGTTTCAACGTTTATATAGACGCCTGAATCTAAAGGAGAAAAAAAAACTTATACTGGAATGATTTCTCCTTTAGACTTCCAAAATTTAAGATTTTATAATGCTCTTAACCATGCCAAAAAATCCCCAATAGAGTGCATTCTTGAGGCAGAAGGCTATAAGTAATTGCTTATCTCAGCACCCCAAGTTTACATCACAGCAGCCACTAATGTTTGCACAGTCAGGGCTACCAAACATGTTTAGTGGGGCTTCAGGTTTATGATCTTTTTTATTTATGTGGGGTCAGTAGTAATCTCTCCCCTTTCATTTCTGATTTTATTTATTTGCGTCTTCTCTTTTTTTTTGTCAGACTAGCTAAGGGTTTGTCAATTTTATTGCTCTTTTCAAAGAACCAACTTTTGGTTTTGTTAATGTTCTCTATTGTTTTTTTCTTACTCTATTTCATTTTTTTCTGCTCTTTTTTCTTTTTGTTTTGGGTTTAGTTTGCTGTTGTTTTCCTAGTTCCTCCAGGTGTGTAGTTGGTCTTTGATTTTAGCTCTTTCTTCTTTTTTAATGTAACCATATGGGGCTATAAATTTCTCCCTCATGACTGCCTGCACTGCAACCCATAAGTTTTGATATGTTGTGTTCTTGTTTTCGATTGTCTCAAGATATTTACTGATTTCCATTGCAATTTCTTGTTTCACCCACTCATTGTTAAAGTGTGTTATTTAACTTTTATATATTTGTGGAGTTTCCAGTTCTCCACTTGTTACTGATTTCCAGATTCATTCCATTATCATCAGAGAAAGTGCTTTATATAATTTCAATCTTTTAAAATGTATTTCGACTTGTCTTGTGACCCAACATGTGGTCTATTCTGGAGAATAATCCATGCACTCTTGAGAAGAATGCTATTTTGGGGTGCAATGTTCTTTATATGTCTGTTAGGTCTAGTTCATTTATCATATTATCAAGTTCTCTGTTTCCTTATTGATCTTCTGTCTAGATGTCCTATCTAGTGGTGTATTGAAGTATCCAACTATTATTGTAGAGGTGTCTATTTCTCCCTTCAGTTTTGCCAGTGTTCGCCTCATGTATTTTGAGGCACCGGGTTAGGTGCATAAATATTATGATTGTTATTTCTTCTTGGTGGATTGCCCCTTTTATTACGTTGTTTCTTGTAACAGCTTTTAACTTAAAGTCTATTTTGTCTGGTATTAGTACAGCTACCCTAGCTCTTTTTTAGTTACTATTTGCAAGGAATATCTTTTTCCATGCTTTCACTTTCAACTTATTTGTGTCTTGGGTCGAAGGTGCGTCTCTGGTACAGAACAAATAGTTGGATCATGCCTTCTTATGCATTCTGCTCATCTATAACTTCTGATTGGGGAATTTCACCCATTAACATTCAGTGTTATTACTGTAAAGGCAGTATTTCAGCCATTTTGTCCTTGGGTTTTTCTGTCATATCTTTTTTCATCTCTCTTCCTTTTTTGCAACCTCCTTTTCTGTATAGTTGATCTTTTGTGATATATCAGACTGATCCCTTTTTCATTTCTGTTTCTGTGTATTTTTAGAACACTTTCTTTGTGGTTACCCTGCAGTCTGTTTTACACAACTTACATCTATAACCTAGTAATTTGAAAAGATACCAACTTAGCTTCAATAGTATACATGTTCTCTGCTCCCATATCACTCTGTTTCCCTTCTTTATGATGTTTTTGTATGGCCAGTTGATCTCTGACAAGAGTGACACGTCCATTCAATGGGGGAAAGACTATCCTCTTCAACAAATGGGGCCGGGAAAACTGGGTATCCATTTGCAAAAGAACAAAGGTGGACCGCTACTTCACACCATATATAAAAATTAACTCAAAATGGATCAAAGATCTAAAGAAAAGAACCAAAATTATAAAACTCTCAGAAAAAAACATAGGGAGTATCTTCTGGACCTTGTATTAAGCAATGGTTTCCTACACTATACAACAAAAACACGACTACAATCAATCAATCAAGGGGACTTCATCAAGATGAAAAGCTTTGTGCAAAGGACTTCATCATGAAAGTAAAAGGACAACCTACAGAATGGGGGAAAATATTTGGAAACCACATATCGGATAAGAGTTTAATTTCCAAAATATATCAAGAACTCCTACAACTCAAAAACAAAATGACAACCAATTAAAAAATGGGTAAAAGACTTGAATAGACATTTCTCCATAGAAGTTATACAAATGGACAAGCATATGACAAGATGCTCAACATCACTGCCTATTATAGAAATGCCAATAAAACCACAATGAGATGTCACCTCAACAGCAAAATGGCTACTATTAAAAAAAAAAAAAAGGAAAAAGGAAAATAACAAGTAATAAAAAACAAGACAATATGAAGAAATAGGAACCCATGTTCATTGTCGGCGGGAATGGAAACGGTGCAGCCGCTGTGGAGAACAGTTTGGCAGTTCCTCAGAAAGTTAAGTATGGAATTACTACACGACCCAGCAATCCGACCTCTAGGTATATACCCAAGAGAACTGAAAGAAGGAACTCAGATATTTGTATACTGCCGTACATAGTGGCATTATTCATAATATACCAAATGTGGAAGTAACCCAAATATCCAACAGCCAATGAATGGATAAACAAAATGTATTATATAGAGACAATGGAATATTAGCCTTAAAAAGGACTGGAGTTTTGATACATGCCACAACATGGATAAGCCTTGAAAATATTATGCCAAGTGAAAGAAGCCAGTTACAAAGGACCACGTATTGTGGGATTCCATTTATGTGAAATATCCAGAACAGGCAAATCCATAGAGACAGAAAGATTAGTGGTTCCCAGGGGAGTGGGAACAGGTGGGTAGGGAATGACTATTAATGGATATGGGGTTTTTTTTGGGGGGTGATGAAAATATTCTGGAATTAGTGGTGATGGTTTGCACAACTTTCTGAATATACTAGGAACTACTGAATTATATACTTTAAAGGGTGAATTTAGTATGTGACTCATATCTTAATTTTTAAAAAGTAAAAAACAACAAACAAACAAAACAAAAGCCAAAAACTTCTCCCGGATTCAGCTGCTGTCACCGCATTCCCCATCACCTGACCCTTCTGACTTGAGAATCTATAAGGCATAACTAGGGCCAACCCCTACCCTGGGCTGAATGAGCCTGGTGCAGCCTGGTCTCCCTGGATGCAGCATCTGGTCTGGTTTCAAAGCAGAGGCTCAAAGCTGCTGCACCAAGCAGGTCTGAGCAGCAGACCCCTCTCCTGGCCCGCTGCACAGCAGGGAAGCTACCCCTCACTCTCCAGGGAGTCTACCGTTGACACATAGCAAGGCAACAGAGCCCCATCTCCACAGCAGGCATGGTCTGGACTTACAGTGTGAGCATTGTTGATCTTCTTCACTTCCCACTGGCCCTCCCCAGTGTAGGTCAGCAGGGAGATGGCCCCATCTGAGCTCCCACAAGCCAGGATCAGGCCGTAGTCATGGGGGGCCCAGCACACAGAGTTCACTGCAGGAAGGAAGTAAACACAGTGAGCAAGAAAACACAGTGAGCAAGAAGAGCACGTCTCAGAGTTCCAGACTTTAATTTCCCAGATACACTGTTTTACTGTGTTTCTGATAAAATCTGCCAGGATCACCATGTTCCCAATTGGCTGT
This sequence comes from Choloepus didactylus, assembly GCF_015220235.1. NCBI lineage: Eukaryota > Metazoa > Chordata > Mammalia > Pilosa > Megalonychidae > Choloepus > Choloepus didactylus. The sequence continues at coordinate 240,098,809 of NC_051307.1, forward strand.
AATTCTGCCAATTAAGGGCATAAAAAAACAAAACCAAACTATTACTAACTAATATTTCACAAACGAAAGCTTATCTTAACAAAAAAAGTGAGAGGGACAACAATCTGAGAATAAAGGCCAGTATTTAACATTAATAAACTTAGCCTGAAGAAAAACTCACCATGTTGTTTTTACTTTTTTCATTTTGCTTTGGACTGGCTTTAGGGCTTTATCTAAGCTGTGGGCAGCTTAGGTGATAAGCCAACCAAACCATAGGGGACAAACAGACAGCATCACAAGGGAAAGAGAGTCAAGGCTTCAGCCAGGACAGAGGCCTTTCCCACCCATGGGCTCCTGGGCTTGCCTCCCCCTGCCACACCCAGTGCACCTGATGAGTCATGTCCTGTGTGCTCGTGGGTCTTCTCCCAGGTGCCGTTTTCCTCTTTCCAGATGATGACTTTCCGGTCATACGAGCAGGATGCTAGGATGTTGCCATACATGGGGTGGGCCCAGGCCACTTGCCACACAGGACCCTCATGACTGCAGGGGAAAGGGGTCAAAGGCTGCTCAGAGGGGCAGAGGAAACCATAGTGCTCCTGCCAGGCACTACTTTGGACAGAATGAATGGCTTCCTTGGTGGGATGAGACAGTGTCTCAAGTTAGAACTGCCTAAGAATTTCAAAAGGGAGAGATATATAGTGTCGCTGCTTAAACAGACCCTCCCTGGGCACTGAGGACCCTGAAGCCCAAAGAAGTATGCAACTTGTCAAGGGAACAGAGCTATGACAAACAGAGTCAGGGTTGGAAGTCAGCCTCCCTGTCCCAACCAGGCAGAAATCTCATTTGCCCCAGACTACAGCAAGCACTATCTATGTCACAGCAATTAACTGATCTAGGGTTTGCACTCAACAAGTGGTCAGTAAATATTTGTAGACAGAATCAATATTCATCTTTCCAGATGGTCAACTTCCTGAGGATGCAGTTATGTTTCATTTTTATATATTTCTGCACTTTTAAAACTTATTCAAAAGCTGTGTCTTTCTTTTCTCTTCTGACCTTTGTCCACTCACCTGAGAAGTACTGACTCTTATCACCTACTCTGGGTCAGGCTTTATACTGGGACCATTTCTCTTCCAACAAGATAGAGCATAATATGGACGTGTGAGCCCAGACTCTTTAAATCCCATACCCCTCATTTACTAGCTGCTTGGCCTTAGGCAAGGCTTAGTCTCCTTATCTGAAAATGGAGATTTCAGTAATATTTCCTTTATAAGGCAGTCATGAGGGTTAAATATTTGTGAATTGAGCTATTATTACTGCTCCTTTTTACTTCTTCACACTAGGGATGCAGATACCCAGTCTCTTTCTTCTCTGGCCAGGGAAACAGGACATTCCCAGTCCTTACAAAGGAGCTGATAATGAAACTGTGAGAAGACTCAAATTCCCAACAACTAGCATGGTTTTAACAGGAGAAAAAAATGGGGGTGTAAATTTTTATCCTTCCGATATTTCATATCCTTTGTGCATAAAGAAAAACAGCACAAAGGACCGAGTAAAAGCACACATGTCCGCCTCTACCAATTGACAACCAGGCCTAACCCCAGGAGCTCTCTCTGATCAGCCAGGGGCTCCTTCACAGGGAAACTGGCATTTGGCTCCTGAAGCCATTTGATTCTTGTCCTTCTGGAAGAAGCTAACTTCCGGGCCATTTCCTGAAATGTCTACTGAGCATCTACTTGTCAGGGGTTCTTAATCACTTTTGTGCAGACTGGTGAAGGCTATGGATGCCTTCACAGAGAAATGGATAAAATACAGAACTAGGGTTACAGTTATCAAAATGTTAAAAAAAAAAATTATAGCCAATTTGCAATATAGTGATATTAAGTAATAAGCTCTTGTGGCAGGTCTAATAACCACTGTAATTTCAAAGTAATGATGAGTATAAAAGATATTTTGAGATAGCTACAACAACTGTAGTATCATAAGAAAATATCTATGGTTTCTATTGGTGACAAAGTGACAGGTACTATGAATACTACTGTGGTTCCTTGCCAACATCCATAAACGATGGAGATGCTACGTATCAGTCACTAAAAACAAAGATGTGCTTGTTTTCCCACTGCAGTTCACCAACCCGATTCTAACCACAAAACCTTGGTGTTTTTTGGAACCCAGGTAAAGAACCCCCAATGATACGAAAGGCAGTGAACTGAGGGGAGAGCAGTAGAGATGTGGCCATAAAAATGGGAGACAGCACCTCCTCAAGAATTTGGTAGGGAGAAGGGAAAAGCAAACAAATATTCACTGAACACCTGCCATGGGTAAACAGGCTGGATTATGGGATTTGGGGCATTATTCTTATTTTAAAGCTCGGAGTGACTTTAGACTGACTGGCTAAACAAGCAAAAAATGTTAGTGTTTACCACTCTTAAAAGTAGCAACAGCTGCCCTTACCAAAGGCTTCCTGTGTGCTGGGCCCTTTGTAAGGATCTTGCATGCACCACCTGAGAAGGGGGTAGCATTAGTCCCATCTTGTGGGTGGGCAGAGGAAGGCTCAGAGAGGTTAGCAGACTCATTTGCCCAAGGTCTTCTAGTGGCCATGTGAGTGGCAGAGCTGGGACTCACTCCTGACTCACCTGTGCCCTTAACCACAAAACCCTTAAGGCATCTGCAGGGGGCAGTGGGTTGGCTGAGATCCAGGTGTCCCCTCTGCTAAATGTACTGAGGGACTGCTCTGAGCCTGAGTTCTCTTTTCCTCCCATACTTGAGGCAGGGCCCTTCTTTGAGATCATCCCCAGGCTTGGCCACACTTACCCCCTGAGGTCAGCAATGAGGATCTGCCCTCCATTGCGCACATCAAAGATTTTGACAGACCTGTCGGACGAGCAGGTTGCCAGGCGGGTGCCATAGTAGTCCATTTGGGCATCGTGCTGCAAAGGGAGAAAAGCTTGAGAAGCCTGTTTGCTGGACAGGTGGGGGTGGGGGCAGTCACCAGGGCAGAGAGTCTAGTTTGGAACAGAATCTACATTAAATAACATTAAAAGCGAACCTCATTTCATTGTGCTTTGCTTTAATGCACTTTGTGGATACTGCATTTTTTATAAATTGAAGGTTTGTGGCAACCCTGTGTTAAACAAGTCTAACGGCACCATTTTTCCAACAGTGTGTCCTCAACTTGTGTCTGTCTCACATTTTAATTAAGATATGTACTTTTTTTTAGACACAATGCTATTGCACACTTAACAGACTACAGTCTAGTGCAGACATAACTTTTATATGCACTGGGAAACCAAAAAATACATGTGACTTGCTTTACTGTGTGATATTTCCTTTTATTGTGGTGGTCTGGAACTGAACCTGCAGTATCTCCCAGGTATGCCTGTAATCTCAAAGAAAGTGATGGCAGGAAGCCAGCATGTCAACACTCTCACTTCTCTGATAGGAAATGTTTCTGAAAGGGTTACAAAGTAAACCACATCCAGCTGGCCTTGCAGACCCTTTACATACTCCAGGGAAGGACCCTTCGAATCCTGTTCTGCAGGATGGGGAATGGGAGAAGAAAAGCTGGCCTAGCCTCCCTCTTTTTCCTTTCCTCTCAGCCCCATCTGTTCTTAGTCTCCACAGGCTACCTGGAAAGACTGACTCAGCCCCAGAACCCAGGGCTAATGTGGACTCAAAACAGCTGGTGTCTGACTGATTCTAGGCCCCCATTAGGTTCTCCATGATGCCCCTCTAGCCTGGACACACGGTTCCACTCAGATATTGGAGTCCCTTCCTCTACTCCTGGCCCCAATCCTTTGTGTACCTTTGTTCTTGGGCTTCTGCCAGTAGTGTGCCCAGAACTCCCAAGGAAAACAATGCCTCAGCATTGCTGGTCCCACCATGCAGGAACTGAATTCCTCGATGCTGGTCCCTGCCCATGGCTCCTTGTCCATCTGGGGCCCTGTGCCTGCTGCCCTGCTCCCTTCTGCTTGCTGGTACCATCTAGTTCAATGGATGCCACTTTCCTCAGTGGCCCCAACTTTGGAGTTTCAGGAGCTATCAGCTGTTACTCCTGTGGTCACTAGGAGCAATTCTGCCCTTTCAAGGTGTGCCAGTTTGGATATATTATGTCCCCCAAAACACCACGTTCTTTAATGCAATCTTGTGGAGGCTGACATATTAGTGTTGATTAGGTTGGCATCTTTGGATTAGGCTGTTTCCATAGAGATGGTCCTCACCCAACTGTGGGTGACAGTTTTGATTAGATTATTTCCATGGAGATGTGCCCCCACCCATTCAGCGTGGGTCTTGATTAGTTTACTGGAGCCCTATAAAAGCTCACAAACAGAAGGAGCTCAGTGCTGCCGCAGCCAAGAGAAATATTTTGAAGATGGCCACTGAAAGTAGACTTTTGCTATTCCAGAGTTTTCCTGGGGGACACTAAGAGAATATCCCCAGATGCCTAGAGAGAAACGTCCTGGGAGAAAGCCGTTTTGGAAACAACCTAGGAGCAAAGGAAGAAGGCGCCAGCCACATGCCTTCCCAGACAACACAAGTATTCCAGAGCCATTGGCCCTTCTTCTGTGAAGGTACCCTGTTGTTGACACCTTAGCTTGGGACACTTTTATGGTCTTAAGACTGTAACTTTGTAACCAAATAAATCCCTTTATAAAAGCCCATTCATTTCTGGTGTTTTGCATAAAGGCAGCATTAGCAAATGGGAACACAAGGGAAGCTACCATTTTGTTTGCCTCAGTCATTCCCTTCTCACCTCTCTACTCAAGAAAAATATCTTGATTCTTCTTTGGAAATCAACTGCCTCCCTCCCTTCAGTATTTCAGGCTTTGGTTTCTTGGAGGCAGGCAGTGCAGATGGTAAGACTGATCGCCACTGCAAGTGTATTTCCAAAGCATGTGCCCTGCAGAGGGCTATCACACGCTTTGGGAGGTAATGGGCCATAGTATCAAAGAGATTTAATTCCACCTCCTTACTTTACCTGCTGTGCAACCTTTAAAATATTACCTAACCTTCTTTTTTTTAATTTTTTAATTTTTTTTCATTTTAATTGAGATTGTTCAGATACCATACAATTATCCAAAGATCCAAAGTGTACAATCACTTGCCCCAGGGTACCCTCATACAGCTGTGCATCCATCACACTTAATTTTTGTTCAATTTTTAGAAACTTTTCATTACTCCAGGCAAGAAATAAAGTGAAAGATGAAAAAAGAAAAAAGGAAAAGGAAACTTGAATCCTCCCCTATCCCTAACCAACCCCCCTCAATTGTTGCCTCGTAGTATTGATATAGTACATTTGTTACTGTTGATGAAAAAATGTTGAAATACTACTAACTGTAGTATACAGTTTGTAATAGGTATATAGTTCTTCTCTATATGCCCCTCTATTATTAACTTCTAATTGTATTGTCATACATTTGTTCTGGTTCATGGAAGCGATTTCTAGTATTTGTACAGTTGATCACGGACATTGCCCACCACAGGATTCAGTTTTATACATTCCCATCTTTTGACCTCCAACTTTCCTTCTGGTGACATATATGATTCTGAGCTTCCCCTTTCCACCTCATTCACACACCATTCGGCACTGTTAGTTATTCTCACATCTTGCTACCGACACCCCTGTTCATTTCCAAACATTTAAGTTCATCCTAATTGAACATTCTGCTCATACTAAGCAACCACTCCCCATTCTTAAGCCTCATCCTATATCTTGGTACCTTATATTTCACGTCTATGAGTTTACATATTATAATTAATTCCTATCAGTGAGACCCTGCAATAATTGTCCTTATGTGTCTGGCTTATTTCACTCAGTATATTGCCCTTAAGGTTTTGTCATCAACCCATTTTTTTTTAATATGGTTTTGTTCACTCACCATACCTTCCATCCCAAGTAAATAATCGATGGTTCTCTGCATGGTCATACATTTATGTGTTCACCACCTTCACCACTATCTATATAAGGGCATCTACATTTCTTCCACAAGGCAGGAGGGAGAGTCAAAGAAGGTAGAGAAGCAAAACAAGGAGGAAAAAAAAATGACAGCTAGGAAGCAGCAAAAGGAAAAATAACCTTAAATCAAAGTAGAATAAAGAATCAGACAATACCACCAATGTCAAGTGTCTAACATGCCTCCCCTATCCCCCCCTCTTATCTGCATTTACCTTGGTATATCACCTTTGTTACATTAAAGGAAGCATAATACAATGATTCTATTAGTTACAGTCTCTAGTTTATGCTAATTGCATCCCTCCCCCAATGCCTCCCCATTTTTAACACCTTGCAAGGTTGACATTTGCTTGTTCTCCCTCGTAAAAGAACATATTTGTACATTTTATCACAATTGTTGAACACTCTAGATTTCACCAAGTTACACAGTCCCAGTCTTTATCTTTCCTCCTTTCTTGTGGTGTCTCACACGCTCCCCACCTTCCTCTCTCAATTGTATTCATAGTTACCTTTGTTCAGTGTACTTACATTGTTGTGCTACTATCTCTCAAAGTTGTGTTCCAAACCACACACTCCTGTCTTCTATCACCCTGTAGTGCTCCCTTTAGTATTTGCTGTAGGGCAGGTGTCTTGTTCACAAAGTCTCTCATTGTCGGTTTGTCAGAAAATATTTTGAGCTCTCCCTCATATTTGAAGGACAGCTTTGCTGGATATAGGATTCTTGGTTGGCGGTTTTTCTCTTTCAGTATCTTAAATATATCACACCACTTCCTTCTTGCCTCCATGGTTTCTGCTGAGAGATCCGCACATAGTCTTATTAAGCTTCCTTTGTATGTGATGGATCGCTTTTCTCTTGCTGCTTTCAGGATTCTCTGTCTTTGACATTTGATAATCTGATTATTAAGTGTCTTGGCGTAGGCCTATTCATATCTCTTCTGTTTGGAGTACGCTGTGATTCTTGGATCTGTAATTTTATGTCTTTCATAAGAGATGGGAAATTTTCATTAATTATTTCTTCTATTATTGCTTCTGCCCCCTTTCCCTTCTCTTCTCCTTCTGGGACACCAATGATACGTACATTATTGTACTTTGTTTCATCCTTGAGTTCCCGGAGACGTTGCTCATATTTTTTCATTCTTTTCTCCATCTGCTCCTTTGCATGTAGGCTTTCAGGTGTTTTGTTCTCCAGTTCCTGAGTGTTTTCTTCTGCCTCTTGAGATCTTCTGTTGTATGTTTCCATTGTGTCTTTCATCTCTTGTGTTGTGCCTTTCATTTCCATAGATTCTACTAGTTGTTTCTTTGAACTTTTGATTTCTGCCGTATATATGCCCAGTGTTTCCTTTACAGCCTCTATCTCTTTTGCAGTATCTTCTCTAAACTTTTTGATTTGATTTAGCATTAGTTGTTTAAATTCCTGTATCTCAGTTGAAGTGTATGTTTGTTCCTTTGACTGGGCCATAACTTTGTTTTTCTTAATGTAGGTTGTAATTTTCTGTTGTCTAGGCATGGTTTCCTTGGTTATCCAAATCAGGTTTTCCCAGACCAGAACAGGCTCAGGTCCCAGAGGGAAGAAATATTCAGTATCTGGTTTCCCTGAGGGTGTGTCTTAGAAAACTGCTCCACCCTTTGATGCCTCGGGTCACTGTGCTTTTCTGCCCAGCAGGTGATGCCTGTTAGCCTATAATTCTTGACTGGTGTGAGGAGGTGTGGCCGTGTTCCCCCAGGCTCTGGAGTCTGGTTCTGAATGGAAAGGGCCCCACCCCTTTCCTCCTAGAGAAGACAGACCCCCCCCAGGTGGAGGTCATTAGCATTTCAATGGTCTCTCTCTCTCTGCTTGTGCTGTCTCCACCCTTTCCCGAGTCGCAGCCCTGGAAACTGAAAATGACTGGGGCTTTCTCCACTGAGCCAAAAAAGAAACAGATAGTCCCCTTCAGACCCAGTCTAAGGCAACCCTCCAGCTCTCCCAGGTCAGTCGTCACCCAAAGCCTCTGTGTCTGTTTTTTGGGGATGTGCACCTGTAGTGAGCAGTTCACACTCGCTACTTAAAACCACAAGTAAATAAAAAAAAAACAAGTAAATAATCCGGAATAACTGTGGGAGGACAACCGTGACTGTCCACACATGATACACCAACCTGGATTGGGAGGAATGCCTGAGATCACAGCATAAAATCTGGGCCAAGAGCCCCTCGCCCATGGCAGCCTGAACTACAAAACCTCTCTGCGATAGAGAGCAGCACTCTCTGAACAAGCGAATATACCTCAGTCCAGCTCCAACTGGGGTTCTGATTAACAAACATGGACTGCTCAATACAAGCTGCAAATTCCCCACAAGCAGACAGAGGCTTTTAGTGACAACTGACCTTAAAGATGACAGTGGACTCTTCTGTCCTGAGAGGGGGAGTCCAGGGAACCAGGTGCTATCTCTGGCTGAAGGGTGAAACGGGGGTGGGTGTGGTGGGTGGCATGGACTGACCCTGAAAAGGGGCTTTCTGTCCCTTTTTCTCTCTTTCAATCCAAGCAGCTCAGTGGAGAAAGCCTCAGCCATTTTCAATTCGCAGCGTTCTGACCCAGACAAAGGTGGAGATGGCCGAGTCAGAGAGACAAAGAACCTATTTGAATGCAGATGATAACTACCTACAGGGTGTACCTTCCCCAAGAGGAAGGAGGTGGTGCTCAGCCCTACTACCAACCTCCCATTCAGAACCAGACCCAGAGCCTGGGGGAAAACAGCCAAAAGAGAAACTAAGAACTAAGGGGGCCACACCTCCTTACACCAGTCAGGAGTGACAGGCTGACACATGCCATCTGCTGGGCAGGTTAGGAAAAACACAATGGCTAGAGGCCTCACAGGGTGTGTCAATCTTCTAAGACACACACTCAGGGAATGTGATACTGAATACTGCCCCCTTCTGAGATCTGAGCCTGTTCTGGTCCGGGAATACCTGATTAGGGTAACCAAGGAAACCAGATGCCTAGACAACAGAAAACTACAACCTACACTAAGAAAAACGAAGTTATGGCTCAGTCAAAGGAACAAACTTATACTTCAACTGAGGTACATGAATTGAAACAACTAATGCTAAATCAATTCAAAAAGTTTAGGGAAGATATGGCAAAAAAGAAGAAGCATATAATGAAAACACTGGCAAACATAAGGTAGAAATCGAAAGCTTGAAAAAAACTGGCAGAATCTATGAAAATGAAAGGCAAAACACAAGAAATGAAAGACAATGAAGACATACAACAGCAGATCTCAAGAGGCAGAAGAAAACATTCAGAACTGGAGAACAAGACACTTGAAATCCTACACACAAAAGAACAGATAAAGAAAAGAATGGAAAAATATGAGCAACGTCTCAGGGAATTGAATGACAACATGAAATACATAAATGTATCTGTTATGGGTGTCTCAGAAGGAGAAGAGAAGGAAAAAGGGGCAGAAGCAATAACAGAGGAACTAATCAATGAAAATTTCCCATCTCTTATGAAAGACATAAAATTACAGATCCAAGAAGCGCAGCATACTCCAAACAGAATAGAACTGAATAGGCCTATGCCAAGACACTTAATAATCAGATTATCAAACATCAAAGACAAAGAGAGAATCCTGAAAGCAGCAAGAGAAAAGCAATCCATCACATACAAAGGAAGCCTGGTAAGACTATGTGCAGATTTCTCAGCCATGGAGGCAAGAAGGAAGAGGTGTGATATAGTTAAGATACTGAAAGAGAAAAACCGCCAACCAAGAATCCTATATCTGGCAAAACTGTCCTTCAAATATGAGGGAGAGTTCAAAATATTCTCTGACAAACAGACAATGAGAGAGTTTGTGAACAAGATACCTGCTCTACAGGAAACACTAAAGGAAGCAATGCATACAGAAAGGAAAAGACAGGAGTGAGAGATATGGAACACAATTTTGGGTGATGGTAGCACAACAATGTAAGCACACTGAACAAAGATAATTATGAATATGGTTGAAAGAGGAAGGTTAGGAGCATGTGGGACACCAGAAGGAAAGAGAAAAGATAAAGACTGTATAACTCAGTGAAACCTACAGTGCTCAACAATTGGGATAAAATGTAAAAATGTTTTTTCATAAAGGAGAACAAATGAATGTCAACCTTGCAAGGTGTTAAAGATAGGGTGGTACTGGGGGAAAAAATACAATCAATGCAAACCAGAGACTATAATTAATAGAAACATTGTATTATGCTTCCTTTAATGTAACAAAGGCAATATATCAAAGCTAAATGCATATAAGAGGGGGACATAAGGGAGGGGTATGGGACTCTTGGCATTGATGATGCTGTCTGACTCTTTATTCTACTTTAGTTTAATGCTATCTTTCCTTTTGTTGCTTCCTAGCTGTCACATTTGTTTTGTTTTTTTTTTCCTTTTTTTTTTTCTTTTTTGTCTCTTTACCTTCTTTGACTCTTCCTCCTTCTTTGTGGAAGAAATGGAGATGTCCTTATATAGATAACGGTGATGGTGGTAAATACATAAACATGTGACTATACAGGGAACCATTGATTGTTTACTTAGGACAGAATGAATGTATGGCGTGTGAACAAAACCATCTTAAAAAAAAATGGCTTGAGGAGCCTGTGGAGAATGCAGGCGTGTTCGCCTACCCCGCCTCCATGGTTGCTAACATGACCACAGACATAGGGGACTGGTGGTTTGATGGGTTGAGCCCTCTACCACAGGTTTTACCCTTGGGAAGACGGTTGCTGCAAAGGAGAGGCTAGGCCTCCCTATGGTTGTGCCTAAGAGCCTCCTCCCGAATGCCTCTTTGTTGCTCAGATGTGGCCCTGTCTCTCTAGCTAAGCCAATTTGAAAGGTGAAATCACTGCCCTCCCCCCTACGTGGGATCAGACACCCAGGGGAGTGAATCTCCCTGGCAACGTGGAATATGACTCCCGGGGAGGAATGTAGACCTGGCATCGTGGGACGGAGAACATCTTCTTGACCAAAAGGGGGATGTGAAAGGAAATGAAATAAGCTTCAGTGGCAGAGAGATTCCAAAAGGAGCTGAGAGGTCACTCTGGTGGGCACTCTTATGCACACTTTAGACAACCCTTTTTAGGTTCTAAAGAATTGGGGTAGCTGGTGGTGGATACCTGAAACTATCAAACTACAACCCAGAACCCATGAATCTCGAAGACAGTTGTATAAAAATGTAGCTTATGAGGGGTGACAAGGGGATTGGGAAAGCCATAAGGACCACACTCCACTTTGTCTAGTTTATGGATGGATGTGTAGAACAGTAGGGGAAGGAAACAAACAGACAAAGGTACCCAGTGTTCTTTTTTACTTCAATTGCTCTTTTTCACTCTAATTATTATTCTTGTTATTTTTGTGTGTGTGCTAATGAAGGTGTCAGGGATTGATTTGGGTGATGAATGTACCACTATGTAATGGTACTGTAAACAATCGAAAGTACAATTTGTTTTGTATGACTGCGTGGTATGTGAATATATCTCAATAAAATGAAGATTAAAAAAAAAAAAATGGGTTGATGAAGAAACCTTGAGGGCACCACATTGAGTGAAATAAGTCAGACCCATAAGGACAAATATTGCATGATATCACTGATAGGAACTAATTATAATATGTAAACTCATAGACATGAAATATAAGTTACCAGTATATAGAATGAAGCTAAAGAATGGGGAGCAGTTGCTTATTATGAGCAGAATGTTCAACTAGGTTAAACTTAAATGTTTAGAAATGGACTGAGGTGACAATAGCACATTGTGAGAAAAACTAACAGTGTTGAATGGTGTGTGAATGTTTTGGAAAGGGGAAGCTCAGAGTCACGTATGTCACCAGAAGGAAAGGTAAAAGATGGGAATGTATAAAATAGTGAATCTTGTGGTGGGCAATGTCTGTGATTAACTGTACAAATATTAGAAATCTCTTTCATGAACTAGAACAAATGTATGACACTATAACTAGAAGTTAATAGAGGGGCACAGAGGGAAAAAATATACCTATTGCAAACTATATACTACACTTAGTAGTATTATAACATTCTTTCATCAATAGTAACAAATGTACTATACCAATAATGAGTCAATAATGGAAGGGGGTTGGTTAGGAGTATGAGAGGATTTGTGTTTCCTTTTTTTTGTTTTTATTTCTTTTCTGGAGTAGTGAAAATGTTCCAAAAATTGAAAAAAAATTAATTGTGGTGTGGTGTGTGTGGGTACCATGGGCAATTGATTGTACACTTTGGATCTTTGGATAACTGTATGGTTGTGAACAATCTCAATTTAAAAAAAAGAATAGGAAAAAAAAAGTACATTAGTTTACTAGGGAGTTGGGGGGAGGGGGAGGGGGAATGGAGAGTTGTTTAACAGTACAGAGTTTCTGTATAGGGTGATGGAAAAGTTTTGGTAATGGATGTGATGATGGCAGCACAACACTATAAATGTAATTAGTATTACTGAGTTGTGCACTTGAAAATGCTTAAAATGGCAAATTTTATCTTACGTGTATGCTACCACAATAAACTTTTTTTTTTTTTAATGGGATTAATGATGGTATCTGCTTCAAGGGTTGTTATAAAGGTTAAATGAGATGTTGAATGAGAAGTGCTTAGCACAGGGTCTGACATTTAGTGAGCATGCAAATGTTAGTCATTACTACTTTGCCTCATTTGTTCCTCTAACAGAACCCACACAGTGGGAGGCACATATATTATTTTCCTTATTTTAGCTATAAAGAAATCATGATTGGCTCAGAAAAGTTAAGATATTGGCTAGGGAGTTTCAGATTGGGTCTTCTTACCCACAGGACCATGCTGTCTCCAAGGAGTTGTGGTCTTACACCACACAGAACTGAATCCAGGAAATATAAATCCATAACTCTTAGACCAGGTAACCTCTCAGAAATGCAAAAACAACTGCCGGCTCTCGTGAGGGCGGGAATCCTGGGATGAAAACCTGTAAGCTGTCTGGCCCAGGTGGGAATGCTCTTGCCCAAAGGCTGCCTGGACTGCTAAGCCTTGCACAAAGTAGAGCTTTCCTGCTAGGGACCTTAACCTCTGGACCTTCCCCTGCAGGCCTGCCCTCTTCAACTAAGCTCAGGAAATTCCCTAAGTTAATGACATTTTGTTCAAAGGGCCTTGTCTGGCCTGTTGTCTGTGGTGGTCCTGCCCAGCTGTGCCTTGGGCTTGCGCCATGGCTGTCCTCTGCCTTTGTAGTGAGTCCTCTTCTCACACTCTCTCTTCATATATCATTCTTTTAACCCCCTTTCCAATGGAGGAAGACCAGTAGAAGACTATTGCCAAACCGCAATACCTACATGTTTTCTATTTCATAGCATGTTACATCTATTGGCCAGAAGACTGAAAACCTTGAGCTATAAATAATTCCCAGGTTCCTCTCACCAGACAGTGACCAGACTGCCATAGCCCTGCCAACTCAGAGGACCTTTATGGGGAAGAACGTGACCCCCTAAGGCTACAGCCTGACTGGCAAAAGGTTGCAAAGCCACATCTGGATTCATGAATGATCAACAGAGAGGGGTAACGAAAAACCCACACTGCAACCCTCCCAAAGAAATGCCCGTGTCCACAGTCTCTGAAGGAAAGCTTAATGAATACTTACAATCATGTCCTCATGGGAAGTGTCCACGGTGTTAATTACCGACACCTAGAACCAAAGATATCAGTGGTAAATTAGAATGCAATCTCTTTTTTAAAAAAACATTTTATTTGGAAATACTTTCAAACTTATGGGACAGTTACAAAAATAATACAAACCTCATACAGAGAATCCCCAGATACACCAATGTTAACATTTTGCCACATTCATTGTCTCATTCTAGCTATCTATCCACGATTCTATCAGTCCATCTATCTATTCATCTTATCTGTATAGCTGTCTACCTGTCTATTTATCAACCCATTTCTGAACATTTGAGTGTGCTGTATATATCATGCTCCTTGACCATGTAATACTTCTACATACATTTCCTAAGAACAAGGATATTCACTTATGCAACCACCTTAAGTGCAGTTATCAAGTACAAGAAATTTAACATTGATATAAAGCTTACAGTCTATATTCCAACTTTTTCATATGTTTCAATAATGTCCTTTTGAGCCTTCTCTCCTCCTTTATTAGATCCTGTCCAGGATTGTGTATTGCCTTTAATTGTCTTTATCTCTTTAGTTGCAACTTAAACTTCCCCATCTCAGGGACTCCCAAGCATACCATTCAGTGGGATTAATCAAATTCACTGTGTTGCAGTATCCTCATTTCCTTCCATTACTAAAACCTTATACCTATTCTGCAGTAACTCCCAGTCTCCCCTCTACCTGGCAACCTGTATAATTTCTGTCTCTATGAGCCTGCACATGCTCTGATATTTTCTTTGTAGTTACCACGGGGCTTAAACCTTTTAAATCTGTAATAATCTCATTTGCTTTGATATCAATTTAACTTCAAAAGTATACACAAACTATGTTCCTAAACCCCTCTATGGCCTCACCTTTACTTAGCTCCTATCATAAATTACATACTTATACATTATGAATCCAAAACCACTGATTTCTCATTACATTTTACGCATTTTCCTTTTAGATCTTGTAGGAATTAATAAGTGGAGTTACAAATCAAATAGAAAGCAATCTTAGCCTTAAATCCTCCAATTGTTTCTAAAGGTTTTGACTGCATTTACTTGTTCATTCCTTCATTCATTTTTCATTCGTCAGTAAATATTCACTCTAAGTACCCATTTTTTTGCCAAGCATTGTGCCAGGGACTGGAGACATAAACATAAATAAGAGGTACTCCTTGCCCCTGAGAAGCTCACACATAAATGACCATGACATGGCACGATAAATACTCTAATGGTGGTTTACATGTCCTAGGGTCCTGGGATGGTGGTGGTGGGGGCCAGGAACTGGGGCTTAGATGACAAGTAAGAATTTTTCCAGGTGGCACAGGGAAAAAAGTACAGTCCAGGCAAAGAGAACAGCATGAGCAAAGACACAGAGGTTTGAGAGTGCTAGATGTGTGTGAGGAAATGGCAAGCCCAGGCTACCTTTGAGGGTGAGGAGGGACAGCAGGAAGCTTTGGCTGATGTTCTCTTCCTGGATGAGGGCTTTCTGTTAAGTATTAACTTAACAGGATTAATACTTAAGGCTTGGAGGCCTGCTTCAAGTTATTCCCAAAGCTGTGCCCTGGACCACCCCCGACAGACCCTAGTCCGTCACCTAGTGGGAGCCATTTTTAGGGCTTTCCCACTCATTCTTAGAGACCCAGCTCACATCATACTCCCTTACTGAAAATTCCCAGATAACCCAAATGTCTGGCCTCCTCTGAAAATCTTTGGCACTGAATGTCTACAACACTCTATGCTGTTTCTTCTCCTCAGCAGAAGGTGAACTCCCTGGGACCAGGGTTTGAGTCACCTGCAGATTTTGAATCCCTTCAAATCATCTGGCACAGTACTTGGCAAACAGAAGGAACTCAGTGACTATCTGCTGAATGAACAAATGAATGAACAAAAACTGACATTTTTACTCTGCCCCACCACTACCCTCTTTAAATTCTTGGGATATAAAAGGGACTGAAAACGAAGTTTCAGTTTGGAATTTTTTTTTTTTTTTACCATTCCCCCTATTTCACCTTTTCAAACACAAGCCCTGCAGGTATGAAGTTTGACTTCGTTTTTCAGAAAGGTGGATACTAGAAGAGGACGGCTACAAAGCAGGACAAAATGTACACAACAAGTGAGCACGGCTTCTTTCATGAAATTCTAGACTCCCTAAAGAGAGGGTCCCAAGCACTGTAAAGGCAAGTAAGAAAGATAAAGAGAAGAGTCTCCCATGTGTGAGGAGTGCTATAGTTCACAAAGCGATTTCACATGTGTGATAGGAGGTACAAAGGGCAGAGTTAATCACAGCTGTCTGACAGACTCAGGAACTGAAGCCCAAAGAAGAGAAAGCACTTGGCCATAGTGACCAGGCTAAGTAAAGGGAGAACTATCCAGAACATAAAGTAGCTGTTTCATTGAGTTCCCTAAATCCAATGGCTGAAGGCTAAGTAGAGTCAGAAAGAAGGTTTACTGGAAGGTAGTTTCATACCAGATCATCAAATGAATTTAGAGATAACTAGCAGTTATTTCTAACCACTCTCACCCACCAGAGTTGATGAACCATGATTTTCAACATGTGTAGTGTTTTAAGCTTGTAGAGTACTTACTCCTGAGCACCTGTAGTTATCTGGTTTTCGTTTTTTTTGTTTAAGTACTAAGAGGCAATATGCAAAACAATTCAGCTCTTCAGACAATGAGTTAAATATGCAGTTGGATGTGCTGAATGTCAGAGCATAAGAGATCCCAGTCCTAATCAGCAACTGAAGAATCTCCAACCAAAAGAGCAACCTGCAGAGCAAGAACCAAACCCAGTGTCCTCAATTGAGGTTTCCTCGTGTCTGCAGCTGGGGGTGCATTTAATGAACCCCCACTCTCTGCTGTGCTCACGATGCATGCTTTCATCCATTAGTTCTCATCCACTCAATAAGTCTGGAATGAATGCACACTGTGGATACCACGGACATAAAAACCTGAACCCTTGCCCTCCAGAGAGTCCCTCAACATATGCTTACATTCGTTTCCTGAAGGGCTCATCACACCTAGGGTACCTTCTGTGGGGTCCTGCGCTGAGCAAGAGTTCGACAAATATCTCTGCTGGCACAGGTGGTAGGTGGCAGAACGGATCTCAGCTCTACCACTTACCGGCTGTGCAAGAGGCTCCACCTCTCCGGACCTCAAGTTTCCTCCTCTGTAAAATGCTGATAATAACAGCACCCACTTCATAGGACTTTTGGCAGACTGAGGCTATGAACAACGCTGGGAGCTTACTAAGGGCTCGGGATACAGTAACTACAATGGTATTTTTGGTTTTGTTTGTTAAGGGAAGGGAAGGAAAGGAAGGAGAGGAGACTTGGTAGCCGAGCGGCACGCAGAATTCCGGAAGGTTCCGCAGCCTCCCCCTGGCCTCCTGCTCCGAAAGGTCCGGAGAGACAGGGCCAGAGCTCCCAAAATCTCGAAAAGGTGGAGGAAGCCGGACGGCCCCTGCCCCGGGCTTGAGGCTCAGTGCGGCCGAGGAATTCGGGAGAGCGAGTTCTGTCAGCACAGCAGACGCGACTACGGCCCAAACCCCGCTCAGTGTCCCGGGCCCCAACACTCACCATCACTGCGGTAGCAGCAGCTCCAGCCCTCGGACGTGGCAGCTCCCAGCACCTCCAAACGGCTCACTTCCGGCGCCAGCTGGCAGGAGTTTCCGGGCAGCAACGCACTCCGGTGCACCTAAAGGTTCCGCGCCTTCCAGAGGCCGCGCCACGCCCTCCCGTGGCCCCGCCCCTTATCCTTAAGGATCCCGCCGGCTGACCGAGTGGGGTTCTTGTTTCCATCGCGACCCTGACTCCGGGCCACTTGGAATCTGAAGCTCGGGACTGTTGCCCCTCTGGGCCGGTCCTTCCCTTTTCCTGAGATCCATAAATGAAAGAAGGGATTCATAACTACACCTTCTCCTGCCTCCAGGCGATTCTGTATGCAACCGTCCTTATGAAATATTGTAGGATGATTAATTTTTTGGGGGGTGAGGGTCGGTAAACTGGCCCGACACACTACTTCCTTGTTGTTAGTCCCTCCTTAGGGTCCAAGGGTTGGGATGCTGAACCTTGTTACCCCTCCCTCCCCAAGCCACAGGGCTGATGCCTCCAAACTGCCCTTTCCCCACAGTCCTGGATCCTGTGAATCTGGCCGATCAGGTGGATCTACCAGACAGGACAGATCACAGCCAGGTTCCTGCAGCGAAAGCCCAGACCCAGCCACCAGTGCCCCCGCCCCTCAGGTCCCTGGCTGTCCGAGGGAGGGAAGCTGAGGGCTCCCAATAAGCACAGTAAGGCTGCTGCACTGCTGGATGGAGACTGGGGGCTCCCCTTAGCCACATATGGTCCAGGAGTCTGGGCATTAAGGAGGAGGGTGACTTAGGGTGGCCCTAGGCTCCCTGTAGGTAACAGTTTCCTTTCTTGAAAACGGGGTAAGAACTCTAGCTGGAGATGGGTACTGCTCGAGACAACTGAGGACTTGTACTTCCCTCCAATGGACTTAAGGACTTGTATTTCTCTCTAATGGAAAAATATTGCAGGGATGTGTGGTGTGTGTGGGGTGGGGTGGGGTAGGGGAGTGAGTACTAGGACCGAGCAGAGAGCAAAGGGAGGGACCTCTTGAGTCTCCTGTTCTTAAAGGGATAGACCCCGGCCTCAGGTCTGCAGCTGCATCACTGATTCACTGCGTGATAAGTTCAAGTCAGTTTTCTCTCCAAGCCTGAGTTTCCTGAAGTGGAACATGGGGATAATGGCATATTAAATAAAATATAAATATAATGCATGGTGGAATAGTTGTTATTTAAAGGAATGCCCTGGTGTAGACATTGAAGATTGGGGATTTGAGACAAGCAATGGAACTGTATCTTTATTCATTAAGGTGTTTGCTGGCAGGCCTGAAAGGCATTTTTAATAAAGAGGTCTCAAATACAGGTTCAAGAAGGAAGCTCTTGGTTTAAATACTGAATTGCCTGCTTACTAGTGGGCACACCCTTTACCAAATGGGATTTGTAATAATACATCCTCTGAAGGTTGATGAGATTAAATGGATGTGAAACTGGAAGTTGATGGGCCTCAGAAGAGGCTGGGATTTGGGGTGCATGTGTGGCTGCATCCCCCCATCCCTCACTCAATGTTGGGGACAGTGTCTTGGTCTGGACAAATTCTCTTTCTCTGCCAATGCTCAGCAGAGGTTTGCAAAGTTCAGACTCTTTGGGTACCATCCTAGTAGGGGATGCTACCTACATTCTGTGTCCACATCTCCCAGCCTGGAACTAAATCAGGCCATTCTTATGTCCCCTAACCACCCCCCCCCCCAGGTCCCTTTGCCCCTGAATCTTCTTTTCCTCCTGAGGTCCCTTCTCCCAAGGTCTTTTCTTTGGGACTATCGGCTATTCCTCTTGGAAGGTTAATGGGTGATGGCAGGTTAAGTTTGTCTCTTGGGTTTTCAGGTATGAGTACAAGCACTTGTTCCAGAAGGTGTGACTTGGTGGAAGAAGAGAGACAGCCCACTGAGCTATGTGCCCTTGGACAAAGGGCCTTTCCCTCCCAGGTACTCAATTTCCCCTGAATTCAACTCCACAGAGGGTGGGGACCCAGTGTCCTGTGGAAAAAGGCCTTGTGATGTGTACCGTGTCTGTGTTTCCACGTGTGCATTTATTGTTATTGCTCAGTATAGTGTTGAAAAGGCAGACAAATCCCATTCATTACAGAGAGCACAAGCCAGAGATACAGAGAAATAAAGAATGTACAATAAGAGCACAGTCACTTCTCAGCCCCGATTGTCCCAGACCCCGGGCAGCTTGTGGAAGCTGGAGGCGGCACCATTCTCTCACCTCTCTGTTATAAAATACGTGCACACGAGAGTTAGCAAAGTGTGGTGACCCCCAAAAGGTCTGGGAGGGAGAGCACCACAGGCATTACAAAACAGTCTTATAGGGGCTGAGAAGGGGAGTCCCAAAGCAGCCTCAAATATCTTGCTTTCAGGGGAGGGGTTGTTGGCTGATGCCCAGGGCCCGGGACCCCCTCCCCACACTTGGGAGAGTTGGATAGCTGCATCAAAATCTGGGGAGCTTGATTTGGAACTTGGGAAAGGCCCAGAGATTTTCTGCTGTTATCTGATTTAGGCTTTGGCTCTGTAAGACCCCAAAGCTTCAAGAATCACCCCCCCCCACTCCCAAGATCCTCTAGTGGTAGGTCTTCAGAGCTATGGCAGGAGAGAGATTTGGGTGGGAGGCTTGTCAGAGTGCCCCAGGTTGGCAGCCTTCTGTAGGCAGAACAAGAATGGGGCAGGAGGAGTAACAGGGGTGAGAAGGTCCAGGCAAAATTTGCTGCATCCCAAAGGACCTGTCACACCACCTCTGAAAACTCTGAATAAGAGCAAGAGATGACCACCCCCCCAAAAAAAATACAAAATAAAATAAAAACAAAAACCAACAAAATCTGCTCAGGAAAGGGAGATGGGAATAGACATTTCTCCATGATGAGAATTAGTACAGGCAACCGGACCACATATTCTTAGCAAATGGTCTCTCTCCTAGTAAGTGCTGGTAGCTCCAGGTCTGGGGGAGACCCCTGTTTTTCAGCTGGGCCGGGGCAGAAGGAGGATCGCCTATAGTACAACTAAGATGGGGCGACTCTGGTTCCCAAGGTGAGTTGGGTGGGGGCTCGGTGGCTTTTCCTGACAATTCCTGGGCTTAGGGGATGGGTGAAACGATGGGAGGGACACAAGGCTTCTGGCAACTGGCAGGACCCCGTTTTGCTCCTCCTTACATGACACACTCTCTTTAGTGGTGCTAAGTGGACACTAACTGCAATGGAGGGAAAATGCTTGCACACTGAATGACAGGGCCCCAATTTTGGGGTAGGAAGAGGGCAGGGGTGGAAGTCTTGGCAAAATGTTAAAGTTTACGTGGAGGAGCAGATGGACGAAAATAACCAAGAAATTTCGTAAAAGAAATTTCGTAAAAGAAGAGCAAAGCAGGCTTGCCCCAGCAGATAATAAAATGTTAAAAAGCTACACTTATCACAACCGTGGGGCTGATGCCAGATGAGACACCCAGAGAAGGGAAAGGAGAGAAATTCCAGAAATAGTCCCAACTCCATGTAAGATGTGGCATTTCAAAAAGGTTGGGGAAAAGAGTGGATTATTCAATAACTGGGACACCCGGGATAAGACAGGGACAGAGGTGTCGCTCCAGAGCAGTCACTGTAATTAGTCTGGTCTCAGAAGCAGGGTGCCCTCCCTCTTATTAGCTCCATGCTCCTGTTGGGACAAAGGGCCAAGGAGGCAAGAGGCCAAGGGGAGAGGTTGGTAGGAGCAATCTGGGCTGCTCCTGACTTAGGGAAAGCTCTGCCTGAGTTTCAGGAGGGAAATTCCACAGTCTCCTCCCTGCCCACCTCCAAAGGTAGGTGACACTACAGCCCTAGGAATCACGGAATGGGGTTCCCTGCTCTTCTCTCACCTGTCATGGGAGGGAAGTTGGCGAGTTTAGACCTCAGAACTGAATCAGTTATCTTCTTCCGGGGCCCCTGGAAAAGAAGCTAAGTGGATGCTGCAGACCCAAATTAGGAAAAAAGTATTCATTACAGCATATAATATACTTACTATGTTCTGTTTGATGTTGTTTTTTGCTATTTTTTTTTTTAACCACAGACATTTCAGAACCACACTGAGGGAGTGAGAAGAGCCAGTCATCGAAAGCATAACCATTGCATAGTATTAAATGAACAGAGACGGTGAATTCTTTATTTACAATTATTGTCTAGATAAAAAAATTCATAAAAACAGATGAATGGTCATAAATTATTTACCCCCTAATGGGGTGAACTGCCAAACGTACCCCATGCTGCTAGATATAGGACACAGAGTGCAAGCTTTAAGTACTACAGTGAGATTTGACAAACCAATCATTTCCTGTGTGTGGGTGTGTATGCAAGTGTGTGAGTGAGGGGGTATACGTGTGAGGATCCCCCATTCCTGACAGGAAAAGCCCAGCTGGACGTTCTGGGTGGCTTCCATTGCTCCCTATTCCCAGGCCAGGCCCCCCATTGGAGAAATCTCTCCTGTTCTCCTTGTACCTTGGCTTCAAGTGAACTAGGAGCATGGTGTGCAAGCAGAATGACCCTGGTGTCATGGAATGAGGTCATGGACATGTGATTGGAACAAAGAAGGGGAGGATGGAAAATCTGAGAAAGGAAACTCCAAAAAACACCATGTTCCACGGCTGCCCCATGTTTCACATGTGCAAGTCTTTCCTTCCTCCGTGGGAGGGTGAGGGGCTGGCTTTTGGTGGTGTTTGGATCTGACTCTGATAGCGTATCCAAGAGCTGGCCATCCCCTTGGAGGTGTAGCTTCCTCTGCTGGATACATTCTGAGATATTTCTTTGTGATGCTCTGACGATGCTTTCTGGCAAAGACAGTCCTACTGGAAAGCCTTCTTCTCACAGGCAGGGTTAGCCAGGTGGGCTGGGCTGACTTTGGACCCCAAACCCTCAAGTTTCTCCACAGCCATCCAGACCTAGGCCCTCCCAGCTGACTATGGCTCTTTTCCCAAGTGGATCTCATCTTGTTTGTGGAAGAGTTCTCTGGGCTCGGAGAAGGGAAGGGGCCAGGCTGACACAGAACAGCTCTAGGAAGGGTCAGCGTGAGAAGCGAACTTTGCAAGCGAGGTGGAAAGGGTTTGGTTTTCCTCGAAGCATGGGACATCATCGATCATGGTATTCAAAATGTCTTTTGCACTGTACAAGTTTATGGAAAAAGATCGTATGCTGAAAAGTCTCAAAGCAAACTTTGTATTAAATACAAAAGTTCTTTTATGAAAAAAGCTGAGACCCACAAAGTGCTTAGCAGTTAAGAGACTGACATACAATTAAATAAGCTCTTATTAAATAGGATTACTAGTGCTGATATTGTCTTGGGGGAAAAATAACCACCTTTTCTCACCTGTGATACTGTAGGGTTTCAGAATGGCTTTCTGTCTGGGAAAGCAAGACTTGCTGTTAGAAGGCTACAGTATATATTGTGACTACAGGAAGACAATTTGGTTTAAAAATCACACTGAATACATCTCAATATATACATCGTAAAGTTCATTCGGATCTAAATAGTGCAGAGAAAAAGGCTATTCTTTTTGGAAAATAAAAATAAAAAGCAATATGCCAACAGCTCATATGCTGCCATTTATCAGGAAATAAACCTCTAAATTCCTAACTAAAAAAAAATCAACACAATAGCATTTATAATATTTCAACACTACCTCAATCTCTGTACAGACAGCGCCAAAGGGAACCTAATTTTGAAATGCTCTTAGTAAACTCAAGTGAGCTTCATTGAGAGAAAAGTCTTCAACGAATGCTTTGTGGGCCCTGCCATCCTTGGGCCAGGATGGCCGTCGGTGTTGCAGACCCAAAGAAGCCTTCTCTCTTCCTCTCCCTTCATCTACAGAGCAAGTTGTGAGACCCGTTGGACGAGTCCTTGGTCGCATTTGGCTTCTGTCTGAGCTCCCGCGGTAGTGATGTCATTGAACGGAAATAGCAGGCAAAAATCAGAGCATGGCTATCTTAAAACATCAAGGATGTGATCCAGGAGAAGTGTCTGTTGGGCCGAGCTGTTTTCGTAGCATCTCAGCCACCCAGTGTCCTTAAACCGTACAAATCGCCAAAGACGTTATCTACAGGTTTGTAAACAAATTACATTCTTCTTTTAGGACATAAATAAGTTAAAATAGAGCAATTTAAGCTGAAACAAGGCAACATGCCGGCAAAGAAACTTTATATATCCATGTATATATATGTATATATATATGTATATATATATATGTATATATATATATATCTACCTATCTATATGGACGTATACCGTGTTGGAGAAGTATACGTTGATATAGATACAAAGAAATGGATATAACCTCATGAGTGTCTATGAAGTTCTTCGGTTCCGTTGGTGCAGATCTACCAGGCGAGTTAAGCTCTGCAGTTTCCAAAAAAGTTATTAAATTAATCTTTACAACTGAGACCATGCTGTGCAAGCATTTCAAAAACTCACAGACCAGTGGATTGGATAAATAGTCTCAGAAAAGAGTCTGTTTGCAGTTCCCGCCTAAGAAAACAAACAAACAAAAAACCCTCCCCAACCCCCCCCCCCCAAAAAAACCAAACGGGGGAGGACCGGACGTGTGCAGTACATTCATGCAGGGGGCGCGGCTGCTCCACGTGCGGGCGGGAGCCAGGAAGGGCATGTTTCGGGCAAATCGCTCACTCCCATCAGCCCCCAGCAGAGATCCCGCCCCTTGCCTCCAAGTGAAAAAGAGTTCAAACAGCATCGCAGCCAAAGAAAAGGGTCTGTTGGGTAGGAACGTTGGTTTTTCTCTCCAGCGTTCGGTTTTCCGTTGTTGCTCGTTGCTGCTTGGTGATTCGGGTGCCCGGTGGGTGTGTGTGTGCCCGCAAGGCGGGCCGCGGCGGGGTCCGTGAGGGCGGGCGGCCGGGCGACGGGGGGGTTCCTCAGCTAAAGTGACGTCTCCAGGCTGTGGATGGGGCTCCCTGGACTTGAAGAGGTAGCTGATTTGCTTGTGTCGGTCGTCAGGTTGATCCCGCTGTCGATGGCGCTGTTGTTCTTGTTGAGCGATGAGGGCGGGCTCGAGTTCTGCTTGAGCGCGGCATCTTCTTCCAGGTCGGTGTCGTCGATGAGGGGGATGTGGGGCTGTGAATCTTCGATCCGGAATTCGGGGTGAGCCATGAAATTATGGATGGAGGTTCGAGACTCAGGCTTTTCTAAACCTTCGTAGAGAGAGCTACGGAACGCCTTCACCACGCGGATCTGCAAGGGAAGCACAGGGGTCAGGGGCAGCGTCCGTGAGGGGCCGCGGCCAGGCTTGGGGGCTCAGACTGACGGGGACAGGCGGGAGAAGCGTTAGGGCACCGCAGGCGGCTGGAGTCCGCAGTCGCTGGGCCTTATGAGCACCGACAGGACAGGGAGAACAGGAGTGGGAGAGGAGGCTCAGGTTATATGCATTCGTGAGGGCTTTTGTTGTTGTTTGTTGTTGTTTTTTAAATTGCTGTGGTTTGGGTCAGAACCACAAAATAAGAGACAGGAAGAGACATCAAGCACCATCAAAGAGATGATGGAAGGCAGTGGTTAAAGAAAGCAATGGTCCACTCCGGTGGGCACCCAGACCTAGTGAGAGACTGAGCCTTGTTAATTTTAAAGCAGAGGTTCAACCATGCAGAAGGGGGAATAGGGTCAGGTGGAATAAAGGAGGAAGGAGGAGAGGCTACATATATATGTATATATATAGTTTTAATTCATCTTTAAAAAAACCACACACAGTTAAGAAACCAAACAACATGGAACAGATTACGTGGCACAAACAGAAAAGGAACAGATAGGAGAGGCGGTTGGGTGAGCTGGGATGAAAGGAGACACACGAGGGCCAAACAGAGAACGAGAACATCAAACCAAAGGCAGTGAAGCAAACCAAAGCCAAGTCAGGGCTTTCTGAGGTGCAGAGTGGGGGCAGCCAAAAAGCACGGACGAGCTGGCAGACGGATTATAGTCGGGGGGGGGGGCAGGGAGCATGCCAGGCGGCAGGGTCAGGAACCACACGGCACACGCAGACGGGCACATGGCTGCACTTGGAAGCCTGGACAATGTGAATGGAGGGCGTTGGTACCCAACATTTCTTTCTTTCATGCATTTGGGAGGTAAACACTCGAGTATAGACTCAAAGCCCTGGCCAAGCATTGGAGCTTGCTTTGGGGGTCCCTTATTTCCTTGGGGGTAGTTTGTTTATGTCTTTGTCTGTGCTTTGAAAACACAAAACCAAAAGATGAGGCTGGAATCAAATGGCCAAACTCAGCCCCAAGTGGGGGATTCTGGGGGTGGGGGTGGGGTGGGGTGGAACTGAGAGCCACAAAACAGCCAGTTCTTTGGTTTTCTGCATCTCAGTTGTGAACCACACATCCTGGGGCCTCAGTTTCCTCCTCTGAAGAATGGAAGGAGGTTGGGTACTGAGTCTTCCAGGATGGTAGAAAGAGCACTGGACTTGGAGTCAGGAAGAACCGAGTTTGAGTGCTGGCTCAAGTGGAACTTCTGGTGCCAAGATCTTGGGCAACCTACACCACTTCTCTGGTTGTCGTCTGCCCTGCCTCGCGGGTGCAGAGGGACAGGACCCTCAGTTTGAAGAGGTGTCCCTTGCTTGGACTCCTGGGAGGGGGAGCCATGCTTCTCATCTCAAGGAGCAGATGGGATTCCTGGCAAAGGCGCCTTCTCCTCTCTTTCCGGCCCCAACGCAGAGTAGAGTCAGTGATGGGGAAAACAAGGCGGCCTTCGCACCTCCAGGAAGGCAGAACTCAGGCAGTCGGCCCTGTGCCTGAGGCTGAGTGGCATGGCCTTCCCACACCCAGGCCAGCGGGGAGGCAGAGAATGGGACAAGACAGTTGTGGGGAGACCCTGATAGACCCAGGATTTGTGGAGTTCTCAGCTAAGCCCAGGGGTAGGTCATTTGTGGGAAACCAGTGGGGAAAGCCTGTTCCCTGGAAGTGAATTTTGTAGATGTCTATGACTGGTGACTGTAAGTGTCATAGTTCTGGATTTGTTTGTTTTGGGGCGGGTTGGGGATGGGAGGGAGGTTTCTCTCTCTCCTTTCTGTCAGCCATTGCTTTCTAGTGCTGACTTTGCCATGCCTTCCAAAAAACATCTTTCCCTTCTCCTTACTCTGTGCTGGGGACTGGGGAATTCAGGAAGAGCTGCTTGGTGGAACTATGCTTCAGATAAGAGCCAACTGCTGCCAAACAAGATGCAGTAGCCCCCCTGCCTTCGTGCTGGTGCTCTGGGATGGCCCTTTTGGCTGCCCCAAGATTTCTCGCCCACTGGCTTCCCTATTGGTGGCTCTGTAGAGGTGACTGATATTCCGATCTCCTGACAAATGGGCCATCACAACTTTGATTAAGTGGAAAAAAGAGAAAGTGTTGCAAGCCTCAGTTTTCTCATCTGTAAACTGGGAATAATGACCCTCACGGAGCAGTTTTGTGCTCAGGGTGTTCTGAGACTGGGTTCCAATCAGATGCCAGCCGGAGTGCCTGCTGGGGGGTGGGGGGCAGGGAATGGTGGCAGGACCCTGTCAGATGACTGACAACGCAGAGGGAACGACACACAATGAGATGCAGGCCCCTCTGCCCTCCCCCTGGCATGGAGACAACAGAAAGAATGAACTGCTCTGGACAAGACTGTGGGGACAACACTTTTCGGGACACCCTGCCACGGCCAAGTGTCCACTTCGGTTTTCTCTGCGGCTGAAACGGAAAAATACATGGGAAGGAAAAAGAAAAAAAAAAAACAACAAAAAAAACCTCTTCTAGCTCCCCTCCCCGCCTACCTTAAAGAGGAGATTTTCTTTGGCATGAGCTACATTTGGGCATGGGGGTGACAGGAAAGAGAGGAAGGTGCCCAGTTTGTGGGATTTATGACATTTTGGTTTCATCAGCACAGAGGCAGCAGGGAGACCCGGGCCTGTGGTCAGAGGCTCTGGGGAGATGCATTAGCCCCCGTCTGGGATGGGTCAGATATACTCGAATGTTTACCCGGCTTCAAGAAAGCCCCGAATCTGGGATTGATTCACATTCATTTCAGGCTCAAGGTTAAAGACTCACAACCTCTTTTAATTTCACTCTCTCTTGCTGAACTCTGTGTCCAGGGTTTTCTAGCCCTCTAGGGAAACAAACACATGGAATATTCAGACAGCAGAGAGTTCTAGGGCACCCCCCACCTCCCAGAAGCAAGCCATTTCCTCTCCAACCCAAGGTTGCACTAAATTAGTCACCAAAATGCTGAGAGCTCCAGCTTTCTTTCCTTTCCTTCCCTTTCTTTTCTCCCCACTAAGAGGCCAATTCCCTGCCCTAGCTGTCCTCAGAACCAGGGATCTGAAGGGGAACTGGGAGCAGGAGATGCCCTGGCTAGTGGGGTACGGCGTGCAGATAAGTGGCTGGGTCCTGGGTCACGGGTCTGATGCTCTCTGCTTCGTTGGTTCAGATGAGTAGGATTTTCACTGATGACTGTGGAGTGTGCTACCGACTCATGATATACAAAGATGGTTTGAGACAGGTTAGGAATTTGAGGGGAATAAGAAAGAGGGGCTCTGTGACCTGGCCTTGGATCAAAGAGTTGAATGCTAACATCAGCTTTCACGGTGGGAAGGTTCCCTTCTAGCAGATTCCCTGGTCTTCTAAACCATGGAGGACTGGCTCCTTTCCACCTCCTTCTAAAGGTGAGGTCCTGGGCACTGGTTCCTGAATGGAAATTCAACCTATGTGGGCTCAAGGTCTGTGGGCTTGTCTGGGAAGTGGTGTGGGGTGGCGGGAAAAAGTAGGGACTTTGGAGTTGGTCCTGTCACTGTTTGCTTGCTGTGTGATCTTGGCTGAGCAGATTCACTTCTCTGGTTCTCAGTGTCCCTCTTTATGTAGGTATGCTAATACAGCCTTCCCTCCTATTTTGGTCATGAGACATACATGAGTTAAAGGATTTGGGGAACAACTTTGGAAAACAGAATGAAGCTCAACGTGTAGCCTTAGGGGTGTGTCATTAAGTTTTGGGGAGAAAACTAACTTGGTTTTGAGTAAGAAGAGAAAAGCAAAGAAAGTGAACTAGAGTCCCCTTCTGAATGTCAGCTCTAAGCATACCCTGCCCTGTCTCAGGTGACCTGTGGTCAACTGCTGAGAACTCAGTGCTAATGGAGGGGACAGCAGTTTGACTCCTTCCAGAGCCAACAACCTCCAGGGATTTTCTCGTTGGCTCTGGCATGCACCTGGCCACCCTCCTATGCTGGAGGACCCCCAGGATGAGACACCGTTCAAAGGAGGCTCAGGGAGGCAGCCCACCTCTCCATCCCTTCCCATCTGGGGCCACCTGCTTTACACCTTCCCTGTGGGAAGAAAGCATTTGGGCTTCTGCAGGAGCCTTGCCGGGTGGCTAGAGGGCCCTCAGACTCCTCAGGGACCAGAAGGCGTGACATTTGTCAGAGGAACAATTCAAGTCAAGGAGGAACTGGGTGTGTGTGTGGGGGAGATATTTATTTCGAGTTTGCATTTGAATGTGTTGACTAAAATGCAAACATGGAAACCACAGAGATTGTGATCCCCTTTGGGAACTGGTGCCCTTGGGCAGGAGGTTGGTCAGGCTCTCTTTGAGGTCACACTCCCAAGAAGGGATCCCAGAGGGATCCAGAATTCCAGCCTGGCTTCTATGATAGACGGTGGGAATGTGGGACTCTTCAAGAAGCAGAATTCACAGAGGAAAGGCAAGATGGTGGGCGGATGACAGAATCATGTCTGACCAATCTCCCTGATTCATCTGAGAGAAGGAACGGTCATGGGCACGCACCATTAAGTCAGCTTTTGGGAAGCCTTTGCCGAGGCTCCATTTCAAAGGCGGTTCAAAAGCTGGTGTCCCCAAGTGGTCAAGGGGGAAATCTGGCTTGGAAGGAGACTGGCTCAGAGATAGGAAGTGAAGGGTAAGCATAAATGGGTGCTTCCATGAAGGGAGAAGTGTTGGGCCTTAGTGGATGGCTTTATAAAAGGAAAGAATGAAATCACCAAGTTTCAGAATGGCTGAGCTCTTCCTTCTAGATCATAAGGGCCAAGATGAGGGGCTGAACCAAGGAAAGACTCTTACAAGCTGCAAAGGCACCAAGGAATGTCCAAGGGGCTCTGTCATGGCCAGCGTGAAGCTCCACACTTGAAGAAAGAGTCTGAACCAGGATGGACTAAGAACTGGGCTTTCACTCAGCAGCTAGACTCCTTGTGGTCAGACCCAGCCAGAGGGATGCAGGAATCGCAGGGAGGGGTAGCAGGAGTCAAAAGAAATGCATACTTCTCCTGGTGCATCTCCGAGCTGGGACACTTTTGGCAAGGTGAGAACTAAGCTGATGCAGGAGTAGAAAGGTTGGTGGGGTGAGAGCAGCCCCTCACCCTCACCCTACCACATGAGGATTCTATCTCTGGGAGAGGGATGGGCCTTGAAGAAGCCTGGCAGTGATTTCCCTGTGAACAGTACCTCATAGTAATGTGACTCAGATACCATCTGCTCAAATAAGCCTCCATTTCACCTTGGCTTGTCTGGCCTACCCAGCATTGTGTTTTTGTGCCAATGAATGAACATCGTGGGGCTTTTCCTTGCTTCTCTCCATCCTTCCTGCCATCTTGCATACCTGGCAGGACTAGGAGATTGCCCCTATAGAAAGGTCATGGGACAGGAGCACGGGCCATCAACAGGCCCTTTGTGGCGCGTACCTCCTGCCAGACGGGCTAAGACAGAAGAGTTAGCGCCCAGCACACTGTGCTTTGCTGCTTGGCTGCAGGGGATATGTGTTGTGTGTCTTTTGCTTTTTGGTGGGAGTGCAGGCACTTTATAAGGTATCAAGATAGGAGAACTGGGGCCTTACTTCTCACCAAAGAAGCCCTGAGGGCTGAGTGAGTGAACAAAAACACCGTGCCAATCTGAGGAGACCAGAACTAGAGGGCTCTCCTGCAGTTTGGTAGGCCTAATGGGAGACCAGGTCAGGGAGGCAGGTGGCAAGTGGGGCCTTCTTATTCCTTCGGGGTGGTGTGGGGTGCTGAAGCCAGGGAAAGGTAGAGGAAAGAGCTAGACAAGGGCAGAGAAGAGAGATTCAGGTCAGAAGGGATCAGCTCAGCAGGAGGGAAGGGTGAAGGAGGGGACAGAGTTCCAGGCTAGCCCTCAGATAAGGAAGGGCAGCCGGTGAGGGTTAGACCAAATCCTTTAGGGCCTGCTGCCCCAGCCAAGATGTGGGGCTTGGCCCAGCATTTCTACCTGAGGCCAAGCTGAATGGATCAGGAGCTTTGTCCCTTCCATGGAGGGGCCAGAATTTCAGCAAGCCCCAACCCCTGCTATAGGGCAAAGTGTGTATCAGGCAGCCAATGCACTCAGACGAGTAAGGGAAGGAACGATGGGGAAAGGGGGAGGGGCTTCCAGGCCAGGAACTTCATGGTAGACTGGGACCCCTCCCTGACTATGACCTCTGACCTACAGAGATCCCTTGGCTCAACTATCCCCCTGGATCATGACCCCCTTCACTGACCCCCTGGGAGTCCCTGAATGACGTGTATCCTCTCCCAACTGTGACTGACTGCTCCCCCGAGAGCCTTCTACCTCTTGACCATTGCTTGACTTTCACCACAAAACCATGACTGCTTCTGACCTTCTTTGGTTGTTCCTGAACAAGTATGACCCTACACTGGGACACTCAGTGCTCCCTCACTGACTGCTCCCCGCTGACCACTGGCACCCTGTGACAGGTTGGGAGTGTTCGATCACTGAAATCTTGACCAACAGCAATCCTCTGACCAAATCAAACTTTTTGACCAATTGTGACTCTCGTGACCCTCAACTGGGTGGCCATAACCCCTGGCTCTGACCCCTTGATGGATCTGACCCCCGATGAACTGTGACACCATGGCTGGCCTAGGATCTCCTGACCACCCCTGACTCTCCTAACCGTGGCCGGCTGCCCCCGTGCCCTGCGGTGCCCCTGCCCCTGCCCGCCTGCCCGCCCGGGAGCTGGTGCCCGTGGCGCCAGAGGCGGGAAGGAGTCACACTCACGCCCAGCTGCAGCAGGAGGAAGGCTGGTCGGAGAGGAAAGAGCATTGGACAACGACACGCGACTAGGACTAGAGAGATTGGCTACGTCCTGGCTCTGGCTGGTGACGGAGGACTGTCTCCGGAGGGCCCCCTGAAAGGAGGCCCCGCTCTTGAAAGTATTGACTACTTCAATCTGCAACGGAGGAGAGAACGAGACAAGTTGCGAAAAGAACGGACACAACAGCTACACAACTGACAGGCGCAACGTCACGAGAACAGCTGCAGCCACAGCGACAACACCACCACTTAAATCAAAACAAAAAAAAATACCAGACACACTCCAAGCCTCTGAAAGATGTCTGCTCAGCTCCGGGCCCATCTGCAGGCCCCAGGGTCCCAGGGAGAACACGAGCTCTGGCCTTGTCTTACACTAGCTGGTTCACAGACCAATTGGCTGAGCCTGGGGGGTAGGGGGTGGGATTAAATGTGGTGTCTGGAGGTAAGAGAGTGGGTGTTCAGCCTCCCTTGGGGCCAGGCAGGGGGTCAGAGCGGTGGGTGGGGCCTGGAACGGACAGACTCTGACCCAAGTCCTGCTCTGCCACTTACTAGCTAGGTGATCTTGGGCAAGTCCCTGCCGAGTCCAGTTTCCCGTCCTAGCAGAGGGGCCGTGCCACCTAGCTGGCAGGGTATCCGTAAATCTCGCAGAGCCCCTAGCTCGTGCGAGTGCTCAGGAAGAGCCAAGCAGGCAGGAGCTTGTTGCCTGCTTGAGAACCAGTCCACAGGAAATGGGGTCCCAGGCCTGGGCCCTGCAGCTGTGGGTCTGAAACCTGTCCTGCTTCAGCCCGGCTGGGCCGCCTCGGACAGAAAGGCTCCTCTCCCCCGAACCTCAGTTACCTCTGAAAACGGGGCACTGCACCTACCTCTTGGGGCTGTGGAAGTCAAAGGAGATAGTGTTTGGGGCAGTGCACCGTGGAGCATGAAGCTGCACAGGGGATATTATTATGATACGTAGAACAGGAGGACCAGGCGAGGGGGGTGGCCCACTCTTAGTCCTGCTCCTTCCCGTGGGAAAGCGAGCAGCTAGCTGCAGCCCCCTGCCCTCTGCCTGGCCCCTCTCTCTGCCGTGTACGAGCACCAGGCTTTGCCTTCCAGGAGGCAGACCCCGAGCAGGCTGATGAGGAGGGGCTGGTGGCTCAGACAGGCAGAGACACCCCCTCCTCTGCCCCCCAAAGATGAGGGCCAGAGGCTTTCCCGGGGTAGGAGGCTGAGGGCCAGGCTGCAACCAGGAGCCCTCAGACAGGGGCCTGCCCTGTTCCCCACACTTTCCCTGCCTCCGTCCCAGCCCGGGTGGATGCGTGTGAGTGGGACGGGGTGGGATGGGGTGTCGGGCATGTGGGCACAGAGCTTCCAGATCCAGCTCTCCCAGGTGGTCTCTCTTAGTTTTGTGGTCACCTCTGCCCCTCACTTCTAGGGCCATGAAAGCATGCGGTGAACAACTGGCTTCAAGGCCTACATGAGAGTGTGTGACCGGTGTGTGTGTGTGTGTGTGTGTGTGTGTGTGTGTGTGTGTGTGATGCATGATTATGCCCACGGACCCCAAGGCAGCCCTGCAGTCTGTGCTGGAAGAAAGCCCCCCTCTGGCTGCATGTGTGCACCTGGCATGCACGTATGTCTGTTTGTGGCCCACGGGATAGCCCAGCTTCCCTGAGTGGGCAGAAGGCTAGAAGGCCCTTGGGCAGGGAGACGTTGTGTGTACTTGTGGAAAGTGCCAGTACCTGACTGGGCTGATCCCCCGGCCCTGGAGAATCAGGGCAGACTCCGGCCTGAGACTTCAGGCAAGGCCTCAAGTGAACCAGCTTGCTCGGCCCTTCCCACGGCCCCCCGACCCCAGCACCCCCCACCCAAACCCTCCCCTCGGTTTCCTCTTAGAGAACTCCCCTTGAAACCCTCGGTGGGTGTGACACCCCTCTGCCCCTCTGGCCTCAAGGCTGAGAGGGCAGATGGAACATTCCTGGGGAGGACGCTCTGATTCTCTGGCTGCCACCTGAGAGTGTGGGTGAGATGGTGGGGCCTGAGTGGGGCCTGTGGGAGGGGCCCGCCAAATCCCTGCCCCGGGCTCTCTGTGGCCTGGGCCTGGGAGTTGGTGTGGGGTACCTGCCATCACCGGGACAGGACGGCCACCTCCCTCAGTGCCTGCCCCCAGCCCGCCTGCCCCGGCCTGGCCTGGCTCCTGTACCTGGGTCTGGATCCGGTTCAGGCCGCGGAACCACAGGATCTGGCCCCGCCGCAGCTCCCTCTCGGCGTGATCTATCTCCTCCACGTCCTCGTTGAGCTCCTCCTCGGGGATCTCCTCCTTCTGTGTGAGCCTCCCTGCCTCCTTGAGGAACTTGAGTCTGCTGGTCGGGATGGTGGCGATGACCTGGAAGGGACCCAGGGGTCAGGGTGACAGAGGCTGCCCCCTCAGTCAGCCTTCTGGACAATGTGCCGTCTCCCCTCCAGCTCATCCCCCCTCGCCTTCGTCTCCCTCCCCACTTCTTCTCTTGTCCAGTTATCTACTCACCTGTTCAATTCACTCCCTAACTCATCGCACCCATTTCTCAACCCACTCAATCCTAACATTTCTTGTGAATTTCCTTTTTAATTCATGCATGCGCCCATTTGTTCACCTAGAGTTAGCGAGACGGAGGCGAAAAGCTTGGGCTTTAGGCGTTGGACAGATAGGCCTCTGAAACACCCAGACCTTACTGGTGATGTAATGACCTTAGGCAAGTCATTAACCTCTCAGAGCTAAGGATCCCCCCTCTGTAAAGCTGGGGGCAAGTCGCAGGGTGGTGGGGTAGTGTGTGTCAGCTGCTGTGCATTCCTTGACATGTGGCCTCCCTCCTAAGGTCCTGGGGTACCCAATCCTGGGAACCGGCTCCGGGCCAGGGTCCCCGGGGGGGGGCAGCCAATCCCATTGGACTCTGGGAGTGCTTTGTCCTGGGGAAACATGCCTTCATCCTCACTTCCCTCAATGGGCTTGACCATGGGGCCATGGCCTGAGAGGCAGGGCCTGTAGTGAGGCAGAGGCAGCGGATGTCAGAGGCCTTTTACATCTTTTGTAGGGACAGACAGGGGCTGGCCTGAACACTCTGGGGGTTCCCTAGGAGTTTAAGGTCATTAAAGCCCACAAATATTGTCCTTAGTCATTCAGAGTTGGGCTCCCCGAGACACAGAGGGCTCCAGAGAGCTCTGTGAGGGCATGGGCTGTCTGCTTCCATTGAAGACCCAGTGGGATAAACATGGACTGGCCCTGAGATTGCCCAAGAATTGTTGCTAAGTCAAATGTAGTTTAGCAGCTCTTCAGAGATGCTCCAAAGTTTAAAGAAGGTCCTTTTGGATGGAAGTAAAACCTCTTCTTTATATTCTAGTTAATTCTGCCAGGCTATAGCTTCCCACTCTAGCCTGGGAAGAGCCTGCAGGCACATGGACGTCCCCACTGCCTGGCTGGCTGAGCCCCTTGGGAAGAAGGGCCCTGTGGCCTGGGATCCAGCTCTGGGCACTTCCTACAAGTGCTGCTGCATGGGTCAGGTGCCTTGGAGCTGCAAGCCACCAGGACTGAGATGGGAGTGGGGAGGGGAGGCTGGCACTTGGGCAAAAGTAGGGAAGGCAACCTGGTGGGAGAATGTTTTGGAGTCCGAACTGGAAGGGCTGCTCGAGATCCTCCAGCCAAGCATTCCCCAAAGCTGGGAAGGATCTCAGATGGCTGTAGACAGCATGAGATTGGCAGTTAGTCCCTCTTGTGCTCCCTTCTAGCCTTCTGGCTGGGTGAAGGGGAGTCTCTCCTTGGTGTTAGCAGGTCTTAAACACCTTCACACCATGTCCTAAACTCCCTTTCAACAGAAAACAGGCTTCAGGATTGGAGGCTTGGCAGGCAATGGCATCTAGCTAGAGCTTAATAACATCATCCTCATTAGATTTATTTTTTTGTTAGCTTCTATTTATGACAGCTTGTGCCACTTTGGATGTATTATGTCCCCCAAAATGCCGTGTTCTTTGGTGCAATCTTGTGGTGGCAGTTGTATAAGTGTTGATTAGGTTAGAATCCTTTGAGTGTTTCCATGGAGATGTGACTCAATCAACTGTGAGTGACATGTCTGATTGGATAATTTCCATGGAGGTGTGGGCCCTGAATGGGTGGGTCTTGATTTAATTACTGGAACCCTATAAAATATCTCACAAACAGAAAGACCTCAGAACAGCTACAGCTGAGACAGACATTTTGAAGACGGCCATTGAAAGCTGATGCTTTGGAGAATCCCATTTTAAATAGCAACCTGAGAGCAAGCAGACACCAGCCACATGCCTTCCCAGCTAACAGAGGTTTTCCGGATGCCAATGGCCTTTCTCCAGTGAAGGTACCCTATTGTTGATGCCTTACCTTGTACACTTTATGGCCTTAAGACTGTAACTTTGTAACCAAATAAAGCCCCTTTTATAAAACCCAGTCCATTTCTGGTATTTTGCATAACTTCAGCATTAGCAAACTGGAACACAGGTGATACTGATTTTCCAATTATGTTAGTGATGAAAAGTTGTCTTTTAAAATAAATGTAAATTAAGAAAAATACTGATGTGATTAAAAGAGAGGATTAAGCAAATAGCAGCAGAAGGGGCACAAAGTTATCTAATGATGGGACCCAAATGACCACTATTAGGGACCTGGCCAATCCCCACTGCTTAGATGCCCAGAGATGGGGAGGCCTTGCCCCAGGTCAGAGAGCCAGCCCAGGGCAGAGCTGGGACCCATTTCTGGGACTCCTGCATTCCCAGTCTGGGCTCTTCCCTTCCCCTGCCAAGATGCCTCTCCTGCAGCCCACCTGGAACGTACCTGGCCCCAGACGAGCTCTCCTAACCCGATGAATATGCACCACATCCACTGGTCCAGCTGCAGCGGAGAGCAGCTGAACGGCTTCCCCCCAAACTGCACAATCACTATCTGGAGGTCAGATTGGGGTAAGGAGAGACAGAGAGACAGGCAGTCAGGGCCCAGTGCAGAGGTCTGGGGCTCTCGGGCACTGCCAACCCCAGCCCAGATCAGGACAGGGGGGTGCCTGGCTACCTGGATGGCGAATGTGCCCAGCACGATGGTGCAGAAGATAGGATTCCGGAAGATGCCGTCGAAGACGTTGCGCTCGCCGTGGATCTTGCGGGCGTTAATCTCGTTGAAGAGCTGCATCATGACGAAGGTGTTGAAGATGATGGTGTAATGCTCCGAGGGTGGGGAGTGCAGGGGCGCGTTCCTCCCGCTGTCGATCTGGAACATCTTCTCGCCTGCCAAGCCGAGAGGGCGGGGGCTGCGCTGAGGGCCGTGGCTGGGGGAGGCGCCCGGCCCTTGGTGAGCAGCAGGGGGCGCCGCCGAGACCTGGAGGCACGCTCTGGACATCGGGTGGTTGGTGAGTGTGAGTACAAAGTTAACACACCGCTTTCTCCTCTACGGGAGGAAGACCGTTTAGGTAGCTTTTCTCCCACTTTTCTGTGGAAATCTGATAAAGGGGAATGCCCGCTGTGTGCAGGTGACATCGCTTTAAAAAGTGACCCTTGGTTGGTAAACTCATCTAGACTGGGAGCACTGGGCATGAACTTGGCGTCCCTGGTGGGAGGCCACAACTTCAGGCTCCCCGGATTCTTCTGAGTGTGTGTTTTGTTTAGACCTCTGGAAACCATGCTCACGGGGCTGTTAGAGGAGATACGGATTCCTGGAGCTTGGGGCTTCCTTTACACCTGGCTATCCTGGTGGGCTGGCGAGTGGGAGAGGTGCGGGAGAACAGCCCCAGCCTGCTGTGGGGACCCCTGCTGGGAGGCTGCGTTCCTGATTCGCATCCTCCTGCAAAGCTGAGGGAACCAGGGCCAGGAGGGCTGGCTGCGTCTTCCTTCTGGGCGTGGGATTTCCAAACTGAACTCAAGATGACCAGGAGTAGCCAGGGAAGTAAGCAGGAGCCCGCCCCCATCCTGGCCCCACCCCTCGCCGGCCACGCCCCCTCTCTAGGCCCCACCCAACAGCTTCCTCTGCGGACTCTCCTGGTTTTGCATTCACATGCCTTCCTCTAAGGCTTTCCAAGATCACCTTTACGGAGAGTCCTGCCAATATGTCACCTTCAAAGTTTATGGGAAAGGACGACCTTTTGGGGATTGTGATCCGCTTCCCACCCTCTCCCCACTTCCCCCAGCTCTGCTCTGGGCTTTGAGGCAAGTGCTTGTTGGCAGGAAAGCCCAGCTTGGGGAGCTTGTTCCAGGCTGGGGACTGCACTGGCCCTGATTTGCTGTGCATGACCATGGATGGGCAACTTCCCTCTCTGAGCCTCATTTATAATCAGGGATATGGCCTCACAGGGTGGTTCTGAGATTTAAATGAGGTAGCTTAAACCAAAGCATGGTGGAAATAGTTGACAATTATGCGGTTGTAAGTCTCCGTGAGAATGCCTTCCATGGGGCATGGATGAGGGGCTGGCACGAGTCCAAGCCTCAGGGTCCTCCTGGCTCACGTGAGGCACATCTAATAAGCCCCTGGATATTGCCTTGCAAACTGTGTCCTCAGTACTGGGAGCTATGATTGTTAGTGAAGAAAGTACTGGCTTTGGAGGCTGCTGGACCTGGGATGGGGGCCCTGACTCTGCCTGAGACTTGCTGTGTGACCTCGAGCAAGTTACTCCACCTCCCTGGGCCTCAGTCTCCTCATTGGCAAAACAGGAATGCAGATGTGTACCCAGGATGCTGGGTCTGGGGCCTGGTGTGCCCGGGAGGTGGTGCCCCTGCCACAGAAGGGGACTCACCCACAAAGAGCAGGGTGAAGATGAGGGTGAGCTGGTAGACGGCGTGGCCCAGGATGTTCTTCATCATGGTGCGCGAGATGAGTGGCTTGTTGCGGCCGTAGGGCTTCCTCAGGAGCAGCGTCTCGGTGGGTGGCTCAGTGGCCAGCGCCAGGGAAGCAAACGTGTCCATGATGAGGTTCACCCAGAGCATCTGCACAGCCTTCAGAGGGGAGTCCTGGGGACAGCGGCCCGTGGAGAGGGCTGTCATGGGGCAGAGCCAGGCCCACCTGCTGCTGTGAAGTGCTGGGCATAGAGCTCATGGCAGGGTGGAGGGGTCTCAGGGAATT
This sequence comes from Choloepus didactylus, assembly GCF_015220235.1. NCBI lineage: Eukaryota > Metazoa > Chordata > Mammalia > Pilosa > Megalonychidae > Choloepus > Choloepus didactylus. Next base: position 240,137,099 of record NC_051307.1, read on the forward strand.
CCTGCTAGAGGCTGCAAGGCTGCCTCTGCCCCCGGGGGCCCTCGGCTGACCTGCCCCTTGGATTCTTGGGCAGGTCCACACCAGGTTTGCTGAGGCCTTCTCTGGAGATCAGCCCAGACCTGCCCACATCAACCCCATCTTCTCCTCCAAGGAGAACACTGAGTGCCCCAGGCTCGACAGCCACCAGTCCCTGCACGCCAGTAAATTTAGCCTCATCCCTGCCATCTTCCCTTCTCCTCTCCAGCTTCTGTGGCTGAGTCTCTCCTCCTGGTTAAAGCCAAGGCCTCCCGACAGTCTCCAGCACAGGCCCCACCAATCAGCCCCTGTCTCCTTGACTCCCCTCTGCCCCCTCCCTGCTGCCTCTTTCAACTATCCATGGATCTTCTATCCTGCAGTTAATTTCAGGGATCCCTGTCTCCTTCATGCTACCACCCAATTTTTCCCCTTCTATCATCCCACCTTACCTTAAAAAAAATCACTGTGTGCATCCATGATTCCAAAAACAATATATTTTCACTGTAGCAAATTTTGGCAAGTAAGGAGTAACCGAAGAAGATAAATCTCATCAATGATCTCACACTTAAAAGGTTACCACCGTCAACATTTTGGTGTGTCTCCTTCCATGCCTCTCTCTTTGCTTAGACTTGGAATCATACTATTCCTATTGTTCTGAGGACATACATCACTTCAACTAAACTGAATGAACTGAATTGCTTGCTCCCCTCCTTCTTCACATCCCCCATATGCCTTGCCCAGGGCAGCCTGGCTTTGCCCTCACCAAGCTCCCACAATGCCTTTCTCCAAGGCCACCAGGGACCTCCTTGTCACAAATCGAGGGAAACATTTTTCAGCCTCACTGACCTCACCACCATGTTTAGCCACTGCCTCCTTCTTGCACTCCTGACCCCTCACACTCTCTTGATCTTTCTCACTTCTTCTAAACACCCCTTGTCTATCTCCTTCAGGGGCTCCTCTTCTCTTACCTTGAAATCTGTGCTCCCTTGGCCCCTTCCTTGGTCCCTGTTCTTTTCGTCTCCACATCCATCTTCCTGGCTTCGGGTACCCACCTACCTCCTGCGACTCTCACATCACTCTCTCCAGCCCAGATGTCTCCCTATGGCTTTGGCCTTATTCACCCTGTGAACCTTGCAACACCTCCTCCAGGAAGGCCACACATTCTGCAAGCTCAACAGCCTGACTGAGCTGCAACTCCTCCCTCCGTCCCCTCTCCCAGTGTGGCTCCAAGGCCATCTCTGCCTGTGCCCCACACACTCACTTGCCGAGTCATGCTCGTCCCTCCTCCTAGACATTTATCATAGCCTCTCCTCCTTGCCATCTCCCCCACCTCTGCCCTGGCTTAGTCATGCTCCTCATCCCCCAGGCTCACTGCCCATTGGCCTTCTCTGATTACAGGTTCACCTGCTCAAAACCTTTCAGTGCCCACACCATCCCCTGCTCCCAGGGTCATGTCCCCCATCTCCCCATCCAAGGCCTGCATAACTCAGTCTAAGACCTCAGGCAAAACTGATACTCATCTGGGACCTCAGTTTCCCCATCTGGTCTGAGGTGGTGTCCAGGAAGCCTTGTGAGTTGAGTTGCTGCTGCCATGGGAGCATCCCCCAAGCTGCCACTTGGGGGAGCTTCTTGCCCACAGACTAGACGAGAAGGCTTTCCTGAGCTCAAAGGAAGCCCATAGCCACACAGCTCTCTCTGTCTTGGGGACTAGGGTGGCAGGAGCAGCTTTTCCAGAGCCACATGACTCTTCTGGGGTGGCATTGGACTCTGGGCCCTTTGGAGCTTCTGTAGGCAGGAGTTCATCTGCCCAAGATGCTGTTGGGAAGAGCAGGCCTTGGGGCTGCTAAAGCCAAGGGAGTCCACCCTCTCCTCTGCAGCCAGGGCTGGTCAGCCCCAGGGGAGGCAGGCAGACCGCCTGGGGAACCAGGAGGCTGCTGGAGTGATGGCCGGGGCCTGCCATCCCACCCCTGAGCCTCGGTGTCTGCCTCTATTACATGGGGGTCATCACAGATCCCCTGCCTCTTGGAGCTGGGCTGAGGGGGCAGCAAGGGTGCAGGCAGCAGAGGCCTGCCCGCCGTCGGCTCCGCTCTGCTCTGTATACTCTCCCAGGTGCTCAAGGCCCAGGCTGGGTGATCTGGACAGACTCCTGCCATTCCCAAGGAGTTAGGACCCCTGGCTCTTCCTCCCGCAAGTCCCCACCCGCCTCAGGAACCCAGGTGAGCAGCCCTCTCCCACACACTTCACGCTAGAACTAACTAAGGCCTCCTTGGGCTCCTTGCCCTCTGCAGGGGTCTCCTGATTCCCCTTGGGCCCTGCCCTTTCCCATCTCTCTCCGGACCCTTTAGGCTGCCAGGGGCTCTGCCTTCCTCTGGAGATCGACTCCCCCACCTCCTGGAGCACTGGCTGACGTCGGTGCCTGGTCACGTAGACGTGGGTATCAGGACTGAGTGATCTCGGGCAAGTCACACCACCTCTCTGGGCCTCGACTGCCCCTGGGCTGATACCCACACCTAAGGTCCTGGCCCTCAGTAGGTGCCCCATTGGCAGGTGCTGCCATCCCTGGGGTTCAACCCCCAGGACCCACCTGCGTGATGCAGGCGCCCGTGAAGGCCACGATCACGGCCACCACATTGACTGTCAGCTGGAACTGCAGGAACTTGGAAATGCTATCGTAGACGTTGCGGCCCCACATCACTGCCTTGACGATGCTGCTGAAGTTGTCGTCGGTCAGGATGATGTCAGAGGCCTCCTTGGCCACATCTGTGCCCGCGATGCCCTGTGGGGACAGGGCAGGAGCCGGGGTGGGGGTGCGGCCGAGGTGAGGCGAGCTGACACCGAGGCCAGCAGTGCCGGCAACACCATCTCCCCCCGCCCCACGTCCTGTGCCCTACACAAACCCCTACATATACAAGCCCAGAGCACACAGGGACAAACACACACACACACACACACACCCCGTTCATGCTCATCACAGGGCCAAGTCCCTGATGTTAACCCTTGGCCTTCATCTACCTCAAGGAACCTTCTCTCTGGTCCCCCACCTGCCTCCCCTCTCAGATCTGCAAGTGCCCACCATGCAAAGCTCTTCCTGAGCAGGAAGCCTCCCTCCACCCTTCCAGGAGGTCCCTGGGGACCTGCCGAGCCCCACCCTTGCCACAACGCCTAAGAGTAGTGGGCACTCATGAGGTGGATGGTGGGTGGGCCAAGTGTGGGTGGGGGCCCTGCACAGCCAGCCTGAGGCTGTCATGGTCCCTCTCCCCCGTCCCCTGACCCACCACCAGACGACAGGCCCCGGCCGCTCCTACCATGGCAAAGCCCACATCGGCCTTCTTGAGTGCGGGCCCATCGTTGGTCCCGTCCCCCGTCACGGCCACCACTTGCCGCTGCTCCGTGTGCGTGCTGTCGATGATGCCTGTGGGGACGGGGGTGTGCTCAGGACCCTGGCCCACCTCAGCTGGGTTAGCCCCAGCCTGGCCTCCCCCGACCACCCGCAGCCATCCCTCCGAGTTATTCCAGGCTCGAGGATCGCTCCCCACTCCCAGCACCTGCAGCAGGTGGCCAAGCCCCTTAGCCATGCCCCTTGGCTCACCTCCCAGCACCTCCTCTCCGTGCAGTGGCCTCACCTTCCCCTTGGCCTGTACCCCAGGGGCCCCTCTTCCTCTGTAGGGGCTCCCAGTGCCTCGCCAGGTCCCACCCTCTGCTTCCCCGGCACCTTCTCCCTCCCAGCCACACCTGAAGAGGCCTTGGCTGCACCACTGGCCGATGACCCACTGACCCTCCATTCTGGCCTTGACCTCTCTCTTCCCAGACATTCAACATTGAATAAGATATTCAATGAGTGACAGAATGAACAGATGTCACGCAGACCTAGCCCCCTGCGCTGGGGCCGGCAGAGAAGAGCAGGTGGGAGAGGGCATCATGGGACTTGTGGCGTTTAGTGGGGGCTTGTAGTTCATGGGGCTTCAAGCAGAGGTGTCCACGGGGCAGGGCAGAGCTCTGGGTGACAACTATGACATGTCCCTCTCTCATCTTTGAGCACCAAGGCCTGCCGACCCACTATAACAGCAAAAACCCTTCCACCTCCCTGTCCCCACCCTGTACTCCATCATCACCTCTGAGACCCCTCTCATTTCACCTCCAGGCTCCCCCCTCCCATCTGCTCTCTACACAGCAGCCCCAGGGCCCCTCTAAAACACCAGTCGGAACCTGTCCCCTATTTCACCTGAAAGTCTTTCTCTCCTGCCCCCCTCCACCTCCACCTCAGGATAAAATCTGTATTCTGAGCAGTGCTCACCAAGTCCTCTGAGATCACGTCTTCTGCATTCTCTAACTTCCTCTCCTCTCTTGCCCCTTGGCCGCCCCCCCAATCTGGGCTCCATCCTAAGGAACTACTCACAGCCCCTCCAAGCCTGGCTCCCGCTTGCCCCTGCCTCTGCACAGGCTCTGTTCTTGGCCGGATGTGCACCTGTCACCTGCCTGCAGTTTCAGCTCAGATGCCGCCATTTCCTCTGGGAAGCTGGAGTGGCTCCCTGGGGATCCCCACACACCCCTAATCAGATCGCATCAACTCTAACAATATGTGCTCCCCCCCTCCCCTGGCTACATGTGTCTTCCATGCGGGGCCTGGCACACAGCAGGGGCCTCATAAATATCTGTGGAATGAGGGAGTGAAGTCCCCCTTCTTGGGGCACCGTCTGTGACTGCCCAGTCCCCGGCCCAGCTCTTTGCACCTGTCAAAGTGCCACATTGCTCAAGCCAGCTTCGTTGCTGCGTCTCCAGGAATCAGACCCGGCTGCTCCATCTGGCCTGCGGTTCTCTCCGAGGGCCACCATCCTGAACTCAGCTTCTTTCCCCTCCAGTCTCTTTCAACATGGTGACTGAGGCCTGTGTCCCCATCGGGCAACTCAGCCTATTTGGGTGATCCTCGGAGGCAGGGAGAGGTCGGAGCTTATCTCAGTGACTCCAGCGCCCAAGGCTGATGCCAGGCTTTTCCTCGCCCTCTGACAGCTCCCACTAGAGCAGTGAGCTGGGAAGGAAAACCTCCTGCCATGCTCCTCTCCTCCACCTCTGGAAAACCCACCTTCTGCCCCAGCCCTGCCGCAGTCACCAGGGACCTCCTGTGGTCACGTCTCTGTCCTTGTCTTCCAGGCACGGTGCTCTCATGGTTTTCCTCTGCCCCCTTGGGTGCCCTCTCTTGGGCTCCCCTGCCAGGCTCTTGGCCTCCACCCCTCACTCAGGTGGAAAGCTCCTGAGTTCAGCCTGGCTTCTCTTCTCCCCACTTCCAGACACCATTGGTTTTTATCTTGGACCCAGCTCTCTCCTCTGAGCTCTGCCTCATCCCATTGTCTTTTGAACATTTCCAGTAGGAATGTAGAGGTCCTCCAGCTCAGTGAGCCCCCTTGAATCTGTCCCTTCTCTTGGGACCAGGCCCATTGGGCCAGCTGCCCACATGAAAACCACGGGGTCATGCTGGCATGCAGCAGGCCCTCAAGGAATCCCCTCATCCCTCCACTACAGCTGGACACTCACCCTGCCCAGCTGATTCCACCATGCAAATACTCAGACCCACTGATGCCACCTCCACCTCCACTGTCCCAGCCAGGGGTAGGCCTCACCATCTGTGCTGGTTTGAATGTATTATGTCCCCAAAATGCCATTATCTTTGATGTAACCTTGTGTGGGCAGATGTATCAGTGTTGATTAGATTGTAATTCTTTGAGTGTTTCCATGGAGATGTGACCCACCCAACTGTGGGTGATGACTCTGACTGGATAGTTTCCATGGAGGTGTGGCCATGCCCATTCAGTATGGGCCTTGATTAGTTCACTGGAGCCCTATATAAGCTCAGACAGAAGGAGCGAGCTTGCTACAGCCAAGAGGGACACTTTGAAGAATGCACATGAGCTGAGAGAGGAGCTGCAGATGAGAGACAGTTTGAAGGTGGCCGTTGAAAGCAGACTCTTGCTCTGGAGAAGCAGAGAGAGGACAAATGCCCCCAAGAGCAAGTAAGAATGACATTTCTAAGAGGAGCTGTGGCCTAGAGAGGAACATCCTGGGAGAAAGCCATTTTGAAACCAGAACTTGGAGCAGATGCCAGCCACGTGCCTTCCTAGCTAACAGAGGTTTTCTGGACACCATTGGCCATCCTCCAGTGAAGGTACATGACTGTTGATGTGTAACCTTGGACACTTTATGGCCTTAAGACTGTAACTGTGTAAACAAATAAACCCTCTTTTATAAAAGTCAATTCATTTCTGGTGTTTTGCATCCTGGCAGCATTGGCAAACTAGAACACCATCTCACAGCTGGACCATCCTGGTCCTCCCATGGGAGGGAGCTTTTATCCCCCTTAAAATCCTTCCATGCTACCAATTTAGTAACTTGAGCCCTCAGTCTTGGGACTTGCCCTTATGAAGCTTGTTGCTGCAAAGGAGATACTAAGCCTACTAATAACTGTGCCTAATAGTCTCCCCCAGAGAATCTCCTTTGTTGCTCAGATATGGCCTGTCTCTCTCTCTCTAGCTAAGCCACCTCAGCAGGTGAACTCACTGCCCTCCCCAGTACGTGAGACCTGACTCCCAGAGGTATAAATCTCCCTGGCAATGTGGGACATGACTCCCGGGGATGAGCCTGGATCCGACATCATGGGATTGACAAAGTCTTCTTGATGAAAAGGGGGAAGGGAAATGAAACAAAATAAAGTTTCAGTGACTAAGAAATTTCAAATGGAGTTGAGAGGTCACTCTGGAGGGCATTCTTATGCACTATATAGATATCCCTTTTTAGTTTTTAGTGTATTGGAACAGCTAGAAGGAAATACCTGAAACTGTTGAACTGCAACCCAGTAGCCTTGATTCTTGGAGACAATTGCATAAGTATATAGCTTACACGGTGTGACTATGTAATTGTGAAAACCTTGTGACTCATACTCCCTTTATCCAGTGTATAGATGGATGAGTAGAAAAATGGGGACAAAAATTAAATGCATAATAGGGGGGATGGGGATGGGATGTTTTAGGAGTTCTTTTTTTACTTTATTTTTATTTTTATTCTTATTTTTATTTTTTGGAGTCATGGAAATGTTTAAAAATTGATTCTGGTGATGAACACACAACTGTACGATGGTACTGTGAACAACTGATTGTACACTGTGGATGACTGTAGGGTATGTGAATATATCTCAATAAAACGGAATTACAACAAAACAAAACAAAGCCCTCCCATGACTCCCTGACCCTGGGGTGACACCATTGCCTGATGTTCAAAGCCTGAGCTGACGATGTCACCTCCTCGACCAGTCTTCTCCACTCCCCGTTCATGTCCCAGCACCCAGCCCAGCGGCACTGAACTGCTTTCCCTTCCTTGAAGGGGCCTGGAGAGCTTTAACCTCTGCCCTTCCTGGCCGCCCCTGGCCCGGAACCCCACCCTCACCTCTGAAGGCCTGTGATTTGAGGAGCCTTCCCTGACACCCCCTCCCCAGCCTGAGCCAGAGGCCAGCAGCATGCCCTGGAAGACGCCTCTCTTCCTCAAATGCAGCCTTTAGCTCTCTGTCGGGAAACCGTCTATTGAATTAATCTGCGGGGGGGGGGTTTCCTAGAGGACAGGGACCGTGTCTGCCTGGAGCAGAGCCTGGCACATCCTAGCTCCTCAATAAACATTTCTCAAGAGAATGAGTGAAAGAATGAATAAGTGTCTGAATAAGTGTCTTCCATCTGAGAAATGGGGATGGGTTGGGGGCCGCAGCCTCCTGCTCAGGTGTCTATCTTTCTGTGGGTCTGTATCTCTGTCCCCAGGCCAGATCTGTCTCCATTAACATCCTCAGGCAGCACTTTTGGGAAAGGAATCCGAGATGCCCCAGGAATGATCCCAGCCAGAAACCTGCCCCCCGCCCATGGCCATCCAGAGATCAAGCAGACCAAAGGCCTCAAACTCACAAGTGGCCACAGCCACCACCGGGCCTGGGGCACCACAGGGCCAGAGAGCCTCCCAGGAGCCCCTCACCATACCCAGCTCCCTCCTGGTGTGCAGCTGGCAGGGCCAGGTTGACAACGTGAATAAATGAAGCACGCTGAGTGTAAGACAATAAGGAAAGGTGAAGACTGCGGGAAACAAGAGACAGCAGGGTATGTGTAGAGCCCTTCCAATCTGTCATAGAAAACACCACATCTGCCAAATAAAGCACAACTGGGGGCCCCAACTGGCCCTTGGTCTATGAGTTTTGGACCCAGAGAGGCCAAGTCCCGCCACTTTCCATTGGAGGTGGAGGCCCAGAGAGGCCTCACAACCTCCCCTTCTCATTCTGCATCTCAGGAGGGGATGAGAGAAGGGCACCCCAGGCCAGAGCCCCTTCCTGCCTGGAAAGAAGCTGCAGGTGCCTGGAGGGGAGGTCCCTGTGAGACCCATGCCTGGGCCTTGGAATTGCCCAGGACCACCCATGTCTTACCTTTGACCAGGGTGTGCTTGTCCGTGGGGGAGGAGCGAGCCAGCACCCGCAGCTTCGGCCAGATCTTGTCGATTCGCTCCTGCTCAATCTGCAAAGGGTCGTTGGGGTCAGGGAGAGAAACTGAGGCCCGGAGAAGGGAGGGGACTCACCCAGAGTTGCTGGGCTCTTAGCAGCACATACTGGCTGGCCTCTGTCCAATCAGGCAGCGCCCGTGCCTCCCAGCCCCTGCCGGGCTCACCCCCTGAGGACCCGCGATGCCAAGGACCACCTACTTCCCCCTTCTCGTTGCGGATCCTCCGGTTGAACTCCTTGCCCTCGAGGCACAGGAAGTCCTCCCCAGGATGGATGATGCCACACTTGATGGCGATGGCCCGGGCCGTGTTGATGTTATCACCGGTGACCATGCGGACCGTGATGCCCGCCCGTTGGCACTTGCGGATGGCTTCTGGGACCTGGGTGGGAGGGCAGGAGCCATGGGGGAGATGGTACCACCCCGGGCAAGCCCTCCTTGCCTTCATGGATTCCAGAGTGAGCCCTGCTCACAGGAAACTCCACTGTCAGGGACCTAGATGACCGCTAGGTACTGATGGCAAATACGGCATCTGGGCCACCACCTCCCTGCCCGTGCTCATGGCAGACATTGCTAATCAATCGCAGCATCCTCTGATTAAACCCTGATGTGGGCTCAGAATTCTCAGCTTGGAGAACCAACAACCACCTGATCAACCATCCCGAGACAAAACCCATTGGCCAACCTGACTTGGGCAAGGATCCCAGTAACCATCCCTCAGACCCTGGCCTCAGGCGAGAGTGGAGAACACTCCGGTACTACACCTCAGCTTGTCCCTGCTTTATCCACAGCCACAGCTTCTGCAAACTCTATTGAGAAATATGCTTGCATATTCTGAGATATTTTGGGAGACATTGCATGTAGGGACATTTTATTTACAGAATGGACACTGGCTTAAAATGAATACAAATGCTTATGCTTCATGTAAAATATGACTTTTCACAGCCAGAGTGAGGGCTGTGTCCCAGCCTGTCTGGGCAATCAGGCCAGAGCAGAGACAACCAATCAGAAGCCAGCAAGGCCCCGTCCCAGTACCCAGAACTGTGGATATGCCCAGCAATTAGGATACAAAATGTAGCCTGGCGTTATACAGGGCCCTTTATACACAGCACAGATCAACAGAACAAGTGATTCTTACCCATGGACAGTGACAAATACTAAAACAAATATTTGCAGCAAAATGTCTTTGAGTGAGAGAGAACGTGTGAAGGGCAGAAAATCCAGTTGCACCCAAAGACCAAACCACATTAGAATCTCAGGCTGGGAAGGGCTGAGTCCCAGACCCCACTCTGCTGGCATACCACAGTGACGGGGAGCTCATTCCCAACCCTGCCTACCAAGCTACTGCTGAATTTGAAGTTAGAACGCTGGACAGCTCCCACTGGTTGGTCCCCAACCCGCCCTCCGGAAGTATAAGAAAGATCCCTGCACCCACACTACTCGCCATTACTTCAGTCCTGACCACTTTCATCTCAAGCTGGGGTCTCCGCCCAGCCTCCCTCTCTAGGCTCTGTCCCTGCCCTTGCCCCTCTTCCATCCTTCCCTCATCCTGGTCACCAGTGACCAGCCTAAAGCTTCAGCCTGCTGCTGTCACCCTGCTGCTTGTAAGAGAAAATCCAAACTTGTGAACGTGGCCCCGAGGGCAGGACCAGGTGGACTGAAGAACGAGCCACAGAGAAGGGCAGGCTCCAGGTCAAGGTCAGGAGCCCTGTGCAGCTAAAAGAGCTGTCTAAGAGACAGGCTCTGCGGCTGGCATTGTCCTTGAAGGGCAAGCTGACGGGGGGCCGCCTGCAGCCTGCACACTCTGGAGTGTTATTTCTGGGGTCTGGGGTACTTCCTGTGCCTGCCCAGGGTTCAGGGGCCACGTGAGCAAGCCCTCATGCCACAGTGGCTGCTCACACAAACAAACCGTGACCTCTTTTTATAGAGCGAGAGAGAGTGGGGCTTTGGAATGTCCAAGATGCCATTTATATAATTTTATGGATGTTCCTCAAAATCGGCGGTAACCCGGGCTGCAGCCCCCTGCTGTCTCCAGCCCCAGAGAGTGGGTAAGAATCGCTGTCCTTTTGGGGCACATGCTATGCCTGGCTCCTGCCCCAAGATGAGGGTTGTTTGCTTCAGAGGCTTGAGGTCTTGCAGATGGAAGGCATCTTGGGCCATTCACTCTGACCCTCTACTCATTGCCAGGTAACCAACAGATGGTTGGCCAGTCTCTGGTTGCACACCTCTAGTGACAAGATGCTCACTCTCCTCCAAGGCCAACTGCCCCCCTGATGGAACATGTCTAGCTTGTTCTTTCCCTGAACTGTTCTTCTTTCATATAACGGAGTCGCTACCCTCAGTCAGACCTACACTTGTACTCTGCAGGGTGGTTAGACATGTACTGGATCAGCCACAAGACGGGGAGGCAAGGGCTCCAGGAAAGGTCTGTACAAAAGTCTTTGGGAGCACAGAGGAGGGTGCCATGACTTTAAAAGGAAGTGGGTGGGGAGGAGAAATCAGAGAAAGCTTCCTGGAGGAGGTGATGTCGGGCTGGTTCCGTTCAGCCAATACTGACTGAGACTCTGCTGCCTGGCACTGTGCCTGGGGTGGGGGATACAACAGATGAACTTGAAGTGGCTCTGGCTGCAGAGAACTGTCCCCCATCCCATGAGGAGCACAAGCAGAGAAAGCAGGGAGGGTCCTCCAGAGCTCGGCCAGTGCAGAGAGGCAGGGGTGCAAACAGGTCTGGTGGGGGGTGGGTGTGCCAGTTTGGATGTATTATGTCCCACCAAAAGCCACATTTTTTAATGCAATCTTGTGGGAGCAGATGTATTAGTTGATTAAGTTGGAATCCTTTGATTGAGTGTTTCCATGGAGATGTGAATCAACCGTAGGTGAATCCTTTGATTAAATTATTTCCATGGAGATATGGACCCCGCCCATTCAGGGTGGGTCTTGATTTAATCATTGGAGTCCTATAAAAAAGCTCACAAACAGAAGGACCTCAGAGCAGCTGAGAGACATTTTGGAGATGGCTGCTGAAAGCAGACTTTTGCTGACACTTTGGAGATGCTAGCCCAGTGTTTGCTCCAGAGAAACTAAGAGAGGACAAAAAACCCCAAGAGCAACATTTTGAAGAATGCACAGGAGCTGAGAGAGGAGCTGGAACACAACCCGGGATCAGCAGATGCCAGCCACAGCCTTCCCAGCTAACAGAGGTTTTCTGGACCCCACTGACCTTCCTTCGAGGAAGGTATACTTATGTTGATGCCTTAATTTGGACATTTTCATGGCCTTTAGACTCTAAATTTGTAACCAAATAAACCCCCTTTATAAAAGCCAATCCATTTCTGGTACTTTGCATAACGGCAGCTTTAGTAAACCGGAACAGTGGGGATGGGGGTTTCTGCAGGTGATCTTGAGAGGCTGAAGCTGAGGGAGCATGTGGGGTAGTGGCTGGGTGACCATGCAGGTGCACAGGGGCCTGCAGGCCTGGAAGCCATAGGGGTCCTGAACTGGGAATGATGCTGACTGGTGCCACCTTGTAGAAAGTCTCCACTTGCAAGTCTCTCCATTCCCTCCACCCACCCCAAACAAGGAAGCAGCTAATTGGTACAACCCCCCACTTCCCTCTGCCTCCTCATGGAGGCTGCCAGCAGGGGCCTCAGGCTCAGGGAGAAAGGGCCCAGGGACTGAAAGGCTGGCTGGGCTTTGCCCTGGGCTCAGATGGACCTACGTCCAATCCCACCCTGAGCCTTGGATTCTGTAAATGGGGATGGAGGTCCCTACTCCTCAGCAAGGCTGGGAGGGTTCTGTGACAGGGCCCACGCAGTGCCAAGCAAGTGCTGGCACCCGGCAGACCCTAGTGATGAGGGCAGGAGATGGGGGAGGTTGGTGAAATGCCCGCTCTGGGACAGGAGGAGGGGTGCGGACAGAGGGTGTGCATTCAGATGCAGCAGGGGTGGGGGCCCGTGGAAGGGCAGGTGATTGTCTGAGGTGGTTGGAGAGGGTTAAGGTACCTGGGTCAGGTACATTAGGGACTTGTGACCTGCCTCCCATGTGGGGGCATTTGAGACAAACCTGGAAACAGGGGCCCCCTTGTGATCCTCTACTTTCCTGGTGGGCAAAGGCTGCTCCAACTGGACTTGTGTGTGTGCTTTGGTCCTGTCCCACCTCTTGATATCTCATGTGCCTCATGCTTCGGACCTTCATTTCCCTCTCAGCAGACATTTTGTGAGGCTGGGAGCTCGGCAGGGTTTGCACCGCAGATGACAGAACCACAGAGGGCCTCGTCTGGGGTTGGTGCTGGGCAACCGCGGGTTACCACGAGGCATCTCTGTTCCCTTTAGAGCTCATGTCCCCTGCAGCCTGACCCAGGATGTGTGATGTGTGCTTTTATACAGAATTGGGTAAATGGATTCCAATGGGGGTGTGGAAACCATCCACAATTTGGCTCCAAGCTCCCTCTATGGTTTTTTCTCTCCCCAAAACCCAACCATGACAATCCGTGCCCAGATGCCATGTCCCTTCCCTGCTCTGTGACTTTGCATGTGCTGTTCCCTTGCCTGGAAAGTCCTCTCCCTTAATCTCTATATGTCAAAACTTTCACCCGTCTTTCCTGTGAAATGCTCTCTATTCTTGAGGCCATTATTGATTCCTCCAACCCAATGGGATAGTTCCTTAAATGGCTCTCAGTCCTTTCTTTGATGGCTCGCTCACTCATTCATTCAACAAACACTTACCAAACATCTAACTGTTCTAGGCACTGAGGATCCTGAGATGATGAAGACTCAAACCCCAGAGCCATCGGTCTGGTTGAAATATGCTTTCCCCATAAATAAAATCACTGTAAATTCAAAAAAAAAAAAAATTGCTTCTTTCGCTAAAATTATCCTAGATGCTTCTCGCTGAGGAAAAGCAGCCGGGAAGCGGGTGCTTCCTGTTTTCATTAAATAGAGGCTTTTAAACATCTGTTGTTTCTGGTGACAGCTGTTGTTGGTGACTCCAAGGGCTCCAAACACCCCCGGATAACCCAGCAAATCCCAGACCTCTTGCTCTCCGAATGGCTTTATCTGCACCGGCTTCGATTCGCCTCGGAAAATGTACCAGCAGGAACGACTTACAGGGGAGTGCTTGGCAGATATGTTTTTATCTATTCTGGCCTGGACCCTTCCCAAGAGGGGAAGGCAACATGGAGATTCACCTCCTCAACAGACGGGGAAACCGAGGGAGGCAGGGTTGGTTTCCCTGTGGTGGCAGCAAAACAGCTCTAAACAGGTTTGTAATGTTTGTAGGATCTCAGAGATTTTCCAGGCCTGAGGTTTTCACCCTGGGCAGGGCTTGCAGAAAACACACCCAACAGAGGCACAAAACTCCCTGGAAGGTCAACCAAAAAACTGGTGATAATGGCTGCCCATGAGGTGGGAGCCGGGGAGCTGGGCATGGCGTGGGGGGCCTTACTTAACACTGCCTGTGCTTTTGGACCTTTTGAATTTGGCCCCACGTGCACACAGAACCCATCCTGAAAACCAAATAGATCACGAAACACACCCACCGGTCTTCTCGAGCCCTGTGTCCACACCTACCCCAACTGGAGACTCGGAATCAACAGATCTGAGCTTTTCTACTTTTCAGTAGTGTCACCAGCAAACCTGCCATGTACCTCACTTGGGAAGGCCAGACAGTCCTCCTCTCATTTTCCAGATGGGGAAACTGAGGCCCGGGGGAAAAGACTTGCCTGAAGTCACCTGTCAGTGAGTGGCAGGGATGAGGATTAGAACCCAAGCCTCTCCAGTAAGGTCACTGCTGTCAAATACAGTTTACAACTTCTAAACATACAACCTGGGCACAATGTGAGGTGAGAGAAAAGTTCACCAATGGGAACGCACTGACTGAAGGAAGCAGAAAGGTCCACATAGTTGGATCTCTGTCTGAGAATCTCAGAGCTCGGAAGGGACCTGAGGGGGTACCTGGGCCAACCTCCTATTTTTGCAGGTGAGGAAACTGAGGTACAGAGAGGGGAAGTGGCTGGTGAGTGGCAAAGTCAGGGCTTGGATCCAGGCCCCCTTTCACAAATGTAGGGGTGCCCTCAGGACCAGAGTCTGCTCCTGAAGCCAACCTGTCTCGATGACCACACCGTGGGTCCTTTCGGGCCCCGGGGGACACTCCTCTCAGCACTCTCCTGACTTAGCACCACCTGCCCCTTCATTTTTGAGACACCTGAGAGAAAGCACCGGGGCTGGATCCAGCCTGGATTCTCTCGGCAGCCTGCAGTGTGACTTTGGGAACATCACTGTTCCCCTTTGGGCCTCAGTGTTTTCATCTGCAAATTGGGGGGTGCAGGAAGAGGTTTAGGCTAGATCAAGCAGTTCAAACCTTGAGTCACAACCCGTTTAGTGGACTGTGAAGTCATCTTAGTGGGCAGCCACCAGCCAAAAAAGGAATAAAAGAGAAAAGAAAATACCTGATTGCATCACATTATTTGTGAAATTCATGTTTTGGCTGAAAATGTGTGTGTTCACTGAGTCGTGACATAACATGTGTTTTTTATTGTGGGTCAGAGACAAAAAATTTTCCTTCTGATGCTGCGTTCCAGCCCCCTTAGGGATGGTTCCCAGGCAGGGTGATGAGCCAGGAGCTCTGGGCGTGGGGGTCAGAGACTGGGAAGGGACAGGGAGTCGCCAGGGTGTGGGCTAGGCGGGGTCTCAAGCCTGCCCAGGGGCAAGCCTCTGCCACCTGTTCTGAGCGATCTCCAGTAAGGAGCTAACATGTTGGGGCACAGCCTGAACCCATTAGCGGCTGGTAATGAGCGGTGTCCCACAGGGAGGCTGATAAATAGCCTGACTGTCTGGGGAGAGACCCAGTCTGGAGGAAAACACTTCCAGGCTTGGGTAGCAAGTGCCAAGCTCCGGGGACGTTAATCATCTTTGCCATTTTAGGCTCTGGGTGGGTACGAGGATGCTGTGATGACACTCACACAAGAGGCCTGTGTGTGCACGTGTGTGTACGTGTGTATGTGTGAGAAAGAGGTGAGTGCTGGGCATGCTGCTGGAAGGTTGGATTTCAGGTCCCATTCATTCTTACTCATTCATTCCACAAACACTTCCTGAGCACTTTCTGTATGCCAGGCTCTGCATTAGGGGCTATTTTGTGACACTGGATCTAGAGTGATGAGTCTACTGGGAAGGGGGATGAAGGAAACGGAACAACATTTACGGGCCACCTACTTTGTAGCAGACACTGCTCATTGCTCATATGCACATGCTCTGACTCAAAATATATACAGGGGTGTGTGTGTGTATGCAGTACTATTATCCCTGGTATGTGTATGAGGAAACCAAGGTTCAGAGAGGTTGTATAACTGGCCCAAGGTCACACAGCCAGCAATGCTGGGACTCAGGATCCAGGTCTGCCTGATGCCTAGGCTCACACTTCTGACCTCTTCTCCCTGCTGTCTAAATGTGAAATACCATGTCTGTGATCTTCTAGTTTCACTTGGTCTTTGGAATGCAGAATCTTACATCAGAGCCAGGGACTTGGAGAACATCATGTCTACCTCCCTTCACTTTAAAGAAGGGGAAACTGAGGCTCTGAGAGGAGCAGGGAATGCCCAGAGGTCCACAGAAATGCTGGAGGGGCAGGTGGGCGATGCTGAAGTTGCCCCTGGTCTGAACGGAGACACAAGTCTAGACCCAGCAGCTGTGTTAGTCCTCAAGGAAGTGGCTAGTGCCTTGTCTCAAAACCGGAGCACTGGGCATGGGGTAAGCTGACTTCCTCTTCTGTCCCCAAGCAGCATCTTGGAGATTCGAGGCCTCTCTCTTTTCTCTGAACAGCCTCCCTCCAGCCTGGGCAGCCCCGTTGACCATGCATATCCAATCCTCCCCATCCCTGTGATATCCCCTAAGCACTGAACTCTGCCTTCCTCTCAGCTGCAGATTCAGCCAAGGGAGGCTGAAGACCTACTGTGCGGTAAGCAACACATTAGGTGCACTCACACACACCTCCCTCAGTCCTTGCAGAGTGGGAGCTGTCACCCCCATTGAACAGATGAGCAACCTAGTAAAGGGTTAAACCAAACCCTTTACCTTCTGCTGGAGAATCTGACCTTCCACCAACTTTCCAACTCTGTTGCCCTGGAAACCCAAAAAAGGTACACTGCCAGCTGTGTTACCAGGCAGCCTTGCTGGGGTAAACTGGTCGAGTGCATCTAGACTGGAAAAACTGTAAATAATGATGAGGACACCAAACTTTTGGGTTTTCCTGGGTTTGGTGACCCTCATCATCAGACATATCCTTTGTAGAGAGCCTGAAATTTAGGCCTGTGGGGGTCCTGGCTCCTGTTGGGCAAGGGGCTTCTAAGTCAGGGCAGCGGCCACCCCAGTCCCTTGGGGGGCTGGAGGGAAGTGCTCCTGATGGCTGGCTGGGCAGCCTGTCACGAGGACTGCTCCCCCAGAAGAGGTATGCCTAAGGCTGTCGTGCAGGCAGGCTGTGGTTTCCGCCCTGTGTCCTCCCGAGCAGACTGATGCCTCTCGTGACCTGTCTTGGGCTGATGAGTCCGAAAGTTTAGGAGAACGGAAGGAGAAGACCCCAAAGGGCATGACACAGAACTGAGGCTCAGGAGAGGAAGGGATGACATGGGGTAACCCCACTGACTGCACGCCCAGCCTCGGCACCCCTTCCTGGAGTGGGCTGGCCCCAGGGCCTACCTCGGGCCGCACGGGGTCCTCGATGCCCACCACGCAGATGCAGGTGAGGTCATTGAGGATGTCGTTCTCGTTGTCCCAGTCGGGCTCGGGGCTGCCAGGGAAATCCCGGTAGGCCACGCAGATGGTGCGGAGCCCGTCACAGGCCATGGGCTCGATCACCTTCTTCACCATCTCGTCCCGGTCGCGGGGCCGGAAGACCCGGGGCTCCCCCGCCCCATTGAGGATTTTGCAGCATCTGTGGGGAGGATGGGAGGGTGATGGGTCGGGCCAAGGTGAGGGACCAAGGACTCCTCCCTCTGACTGGCTCAGGGCTGGGCTGGAGGCTGTGGCCTGCCTGGCTTCTTCCCCCCTCTGTCGTCCAGCATCTGTCCAGGCAATTTCTCATAATGCTTCAGGGCTTCAGGCACACAGCCCAGGCCCATAGGCCCCCGGCAGGGACGAAATTAGGACAAGCCAAAAAGAAATCAGGCAGCTTCCTTGCAATATCTGCCTCTTGCCATTCAACAAGGGAACTCTATTTTCATGTTTTATATTTGCAAGATTTCATCAGGAAAAAGTAGTTTCACAGCTAAAATGGTTTGAAAAGGGAATAAAATCTATGTTAGTGGTTCTCAATTCTGCTTGCACATTGGAATCACTTGGGGGAACATTTAAAAAATATACCTGTGTTGGCCATATCCCAGAGTTTCTGATTCAATTTGTCTGAGATGAGTCCAGGATTCAGTGTTTGATTTTTTTTTTTAAAGCTCTCTGGAGTGATTCCAATGGGCAGCCAGGGTTGAGAACCATGGGGCTAGACCAATCTCCTCAATGTACAAGTGGGGAAACTGAGGCCCTGAGAAGTGGAATGACTTGCTTAGTTCTAGGCTTATTTCTGGCACCCGGAGTCAGAGGAGGCTGGTCAGTAAGGAAAATAGCTACCACCAACCAACCACATGCTAAGGGAAGTGAAATAGAGATCTAAGTATGATAATGGGTAGAACTTCCTGATGATCCAGTGACTTAGGGAGGAGGAGAACTCTGTAGAAATTTTAAAGAGAATATTGCAAAAAGAGCACTGGGCAAGGAGTCCTGGAGGTGAGTCTTGCTGTGTGACCTTAGGCAGAGCCTGTCCCTCTCTGTGCCTCTAGATGCTAGATGACCCCTCCAGCCAAGACATGCTGCTGGGGCCTTGCCTGGATGATGACCCGTCCCGTGTGACCGGGACGTCCACAGCTCCCCACCACAGGCTCCCCTGCATGCCCACTTACTTCTTGAGCACGATCTCTGAAGCGCCCTTGCTGTACATGCGGAAGCTCTCGTCGGGCAGTTTGATGACCGTGCTCATAGATTTGCGCACGGAGTTGAAGGTGTACACTTTGTACAGTTTCTCCTCTGGCATCTGGGTGCGCACGGGATCGTAGTCCTGTTTCAGGTCCAGCACGAAGCCCAGCAGGCCGCACTCGGTCTTGTTGCCCACCTGCCGCGGCAGCGCACCCTCCTTCTCCGGGGGCTGAGGAGAGAGGCGGGGCGGTTCATCCCGGGCGGCCAGGGGAGCGTAGGGGGCCGGCCCTGCTCCGGAGGCCACGCCCCACTGCAGGGAGGCTCCGCCCCCGACTGACCTGGAGGCCACGCCCCCACCGCTCAGGAGACTGCGGTGCTACCACCCGGTAGTTTGTGAGTCGAAGGCGTGAGCCCTTTGCCCACCCTCTGTCCACTCAGGCCTCTGCATCCCAGACCCAGTTCTGGCTTAAGACAGAAGGACTAAAGCAAGTCAAGTTTTTGAAAAATTCTCAACTATTCCAAACATACAACCTGACAGAGAAAAGCATAATCAGCAGTTGTGTACCCACCACCTAGCTTTGTAGAATCTTGAACTTAGGCCATATTTGCTTCAGATTTTTCTCTTTGAGGAAATAAAACATAGATAAAGTTGAAGCCCCCTTTGAGCCCTTCCCTGACTGCATAATCCCCTTGCCCCAGAAATAACCCCTATCTTAAGTTTGCTATTAATCATTAACCCCCTCCCCTCCTTTTTAAACATTTTATTTGGGATAATTGTAGATTCACATGCAGATTAAGAACTCGCCAAGAGAGATGTTGTGTACCCATCATCCAGTTTCCCCCAGATGTAACATTGCACATCGCTATAGTACAATATCACAACCACAGTACCGATACTGATACAACCAAACTGACCTTATTCAGGTTTCACCAGTTGTGTGTGTGTGCATGTACATGTGTAATTAGTTCTACGCAGTTTCATCATGTGTGTGGATCTGTGAGTCAAGATACAGCCCAGCTCCATCAGGAGACCCCCTCCTGCCACCTTGTATAGCCACAGCCACCTCCCTCCCTCCCCTCCCTGGCCCCTGGCAACCACTCATCTGTTCTCTGTATAGTTTTGTTGTTTTGAGAACATCATATATATATATATATATATATATATATATATATATTATATATATGTGTATTCACACCATAGGAAACCTTTTGATTGGCCTCACCCAGCACAATTCCCTTGAGATCCAGGTAGGTTGTTGCATGCATCGATAGGTTTTCCTTTTTATTGCCGAGCAGTATTCCATGCTGTGGCTGTACCATCTGGTAGGGCTTTGATTTAGGTAGAACCAAATGAAATTGCTGTGTTTGTATGTCCAAATGGTCAAGTATTGGCAATTTGATGCGGTTCATCCTAATATGTATATGTGTATGTGAATGTGCGTGTGTAAGCATGTTCATATAAAAAGACTGTACACATTCTTCTGCAACTTGCTTTATTCACTTAACATTACGTTTTTGAGATCCATCCCCATTTGTAGTTCTATTTTGTTTATTTCTAACCACTCTATAGATTCCATTGTATAAAAAAGCCACAATTTACTCACCTGTTCTCCTGGCCCTCTGCCCTCTCTCTCCCCACTCTTTTCCTTCCCTCCCCTCACTCATCTGACATGCACTCATAAAGTACCTACTATGTGCTGGCCCTCTGCCAGGTGTTGGGACTGTATGGGCCCACAAGACTCTCAGGAAAATCCCTGGCTGTGTTTCCCAACACTTCTTTCTGCCCTGTGTGGCTGCCTGAACACAAGCTGTCTCTTGCCTCCCTGCTTTGCCTCTGTTGCTATTTCCTTGCGACGTCCTTCCCCCTTCCCAAGTGGGCAAACTCTTTGTCATCCTTGAAGGACTGGCTCAAATATCTCCTCTTTGAAAATTGCTTTGTGAGTCTGCTTCCCCTTGAGATAAAGAGCTGAGCTTGATTCCTCTTGGGTCCTCAGGGCTGGCACAGAGCCCAGCACACACTAGGCACTTACTAATTGTTTGCTGAGTGGCTCTATGAAAGACAGGTTAACAGGCTCTCATGGAGGGATTAGCGCACAGGGTGGGAAGTTCAGATTTGCATCTACACTACCTCTCCCACGTGCCCCGCCTCCCTGCCATGCACACACCCACTCATCCTCCTTAAATAAAATCACTACGCAGCAACTCAGGTGGCGGTGGCTTTGGGAGTGGTGAGAAGCCACCACAGATAATTGCAAAGTCTAGAAAAGTTTTGAAGAGGAATAAATACCTGTGAGATGCCTGCATACAACCTGCTCCCCTCCCCCTATTAACAGCTTTTCATGGGATTCAGACCAGTCTTGTGCAAGGAGCCCTCTGGACCCTCAGTCTCATCCTCACTCATTCTGCTCTAACGAATAGCCTAGGCAGGATGAAGGTGCATTCAAGAAGACAAAGCAGATGCCAGCATGGACTGGCTGTGCAGGGGACAGGACAGACCCTCTGTCAGCTCTTGGACATGCAGCTGGGCTGAGGACAAGGGAGAGCCCAAACCTGTGGGGTCCTTGGCGTAGATGCTCACATTCAGCCCTCAGCAGTCCTGTGATGTGGGGATGCATAGGAAGGAAGGAGCCTTCCACCCCAAGCCCACGCCCTCAGCTTCCCCATCTGTAAAAAGGAGAGGTTGGAGCCTCTGATCTCTGGCTGAGAGAAAACCCAAACCTCTCCTTAAAAAGGACTGTGGTAAGGGGTGGGACAGCAGGCATCCAGGGCCTTGGAAGTTCCCCACCCCCAAGCTCTTAGATGAGATTTGATTTGGAAGCAGGAGAATCTTTGCATACAGCTTCCCATTTCTGCTGTTTGGGAAAATTAAACTCTAAGCACCTCCCTTTGTCTCTGCAGTGTGCTGTTATCTTGGCATGCTTTTAAAATTTATTTATTTACAATTTCATAATTAACCTTCTGGTGATTTCCAGAGTTTTATGTATTTTCCACAGCAACTTTTTAAAGAAAAAAATCTTTTTCCTCCATTAATGAAAGAAAATGATGACACGGTGGACTTAAATAAAAAACGCCTAATTACTTATTTGCCCAAGATTGCTGAGCAGTCAAGCCTGCAAAACACCCGGCATTTTATTACCCTCGGTGAAATATTTTAATTTTCTTCTAAAAGGATTTCAAACAATCCAAGGTTGCAAAAGGCAGAGCTGCCTCCTCCGTAATTCAATTTGTTTCCATGAACTTGTGCTCTGAAATCGCCTACGTGCACTATTGGGAGGCAGGGACCCTCCCCCTTTTTCTTTTGGCTGTTTTTATTCTGACAAATTTAGAGGTTTTGCGATTGCTGTTGATTTTCCAAGAGTCTTTTTACCTCCCAGGCTCCAACTCGGGGAAGGGATTTAAGGGTTTGGTATTGTTTTGCAGGAGAGGCCAGGGAGGGAAGTGATTTGCTTAAATTCACTGATCTGAGGAGTGTCAGGCCTGGGGTTGGGCCCCAAGCCTCCTGGTTCCCAGTTCAGAACTTTATCCATCCCATTTCCCCACACGAGGGTTGAACGGCTCCTGTTGTGGGGTGCTAGGGAAAATGTGGAGCTGAGACCGACAAATGATGATCGGAAGAGCTACCAGTTATGACATCTGCAGAAGTGAGATTGCAAAAGCCATAGCGTGGTAAACCTCTGCACTTGCCATATGGTGATTTTTCTAACAGTGACTTAGAAAATGTCTGGGTGCCACTTGACTAGTAAAGAACAAGGCTGTCTCTTGTAGTCTTACCCGCTGACTCCAACTCACCTTTCAAAGACAGGCTTGGGCAGGAAAGCCTTCCCCAATGCCCCAGCAGCAGCAACGACCATTTTTTGCATGTCTACTCTGTGCCCACCCTTTTACTAAGCTCTTTGCATGCATCATCTAATTGTATCCTTCCAAGTCCCCAGAAGGAGTTATGATTCCCATTTTACAGTTGTGGAAACTGAGACCCAGAGAGGGGAGATCACACTGCTAATAACTGGTGGAGCTGGGGTTCAACCCAGGTGCTCTGAGCTGTGAGCCTCTATGCCAGCATTTGAGAGCATTTGTTAAGTGGCTGACTGGACGGCAATTGGTTCAGAGGTCAAGGGGCACGGGCTGTGCCTGTCTTGCATCTCTCTGTATCCCCAGCTCTAGTGCCAATATAGATTTGTTGAATGAATAAATGAATGATCTGGGGTTTCTGCGCCTGTATATGTGCGCGTGCTGCCAATGGAAGGACCAGATGGGGCAGAATTTGGGCAGACTTGTGGCGTACAGAATTGTCACCCAAGAGTCTGCCTTTCCCAGGAGCTTGTCGGGTGCCAGGTCTCCTGAGGAACATGGGGTGGCAAGGCCATGCCAGTGAGCGCCAGGACCTTCCTCAGAGGCTGGGAAGACAGAGCACTGGTGTGGATGTCCACGATGACGAGTGGGACAGGCTGCGGCATCCCGGGCCATCTCTGCTCATGTGGGAACCCCCTGGCATTTTCCACTCCCGGAAAGCACACTCCTTAGGGGCCTTCCCAAGTTCCCCAACCCAGTGTGTGTGTGTGTGTGTGTGTGTGTGTGTGTGTGTGTGTTTGTGTGCAATGTAAGTGGGGTGCAATATAGGGATTAACAGCTCTGTTAAAAAATCAAAATCCCCCATCTGGGGTGATTTGCTTTAAACTCTTCTCCCAGAGACAGTGTTTGCAAAAATGCAAAAACAAAAGCAGTTGTTGAATTCATCATGAAAGCACCTGCCATTTTATTCTCCAGAACTACGCCTCCTGCCCCATTTCCCCCTTTGAATGCCCCGCAAAGTCACTTCTAGAGTCTTCCACCTCTTCTGGCATCCCTGGCTTGTCCAGAGCCCAGTCTCAGAGCATGGCCTGACTTGGGGGAATCTTGAGGTTCATTAGAATATTGGAGCTAGGACATCTGTCTATTTCCCAGTCACTTCCCTTCCCTTCCCCCCTTCTCCTCACCCCCTACTCCCTGCCTTGTTCTGACTTATTGGAGACACAATACAGCAGATCCTTCCTGTCCTTTGGAGATTTGGGGGCTTCCTGGGGTAGGTGGCATCCCAGTCCCCTCACTTTAGGAATGGAGCACGCTGGCCTCTTGGAGCTTCAAACTAGGTGAAACTTGGCCTATTTTTTCAGAAAACCTGTTCAGTTCCCCAAGGCAATCCTTCTTGCCACCTTCCTCCAGAACCACTTCAGGGGCTCCCAGGAATATGTGGGATATAAACCCCCAATAATTCAGCTCAACAAACGCTCATCCCTGGTTTAATAATTCAAATGTCAACTGCAGCGCAAACCTACTTTAAACGTGGCCTCATAAAATATGAAATCGAGGTCCTCTCGGATGGCTTCATGGGCAGAATAAATGTGGATGGAACATGAAAACGTTTTCCCAAGAAAGCACAGTGCCTCGAGAGTCTGAGGACAGAGCTATTTCTATCTCAGAGCTCGACCGCAGCTCTGAGAAGCAGCAGGGCAACCAGAGGAACTAGTAGAAGTCTTGATGTTCAAAGATTCGGAGATGACAAAGGGAATCTGAGGGCGTGCCAGGAGTTCTTAGGCAGGGAAGCAATTTCTGACTAAAGGATGATTCATGCAGCTTCCCTCAGAGGGCAAGTTTAGTTCCTAACGATTAGAAACACGGGTGGAAAGGAAAAAGACGCCACCGTTCTCAGATGTGCAACTGAGGCTAGGCCCTCTGAGAGAGTACCCCTGTTTTCCTGGCTCCCCTGCCTCGGCCCTCCTTCGGCCCACTCTCCCCAAGCACCTGCAGTGGTTTTTCTGAGCACTGTGATGAGAAAGCTATTAAGGGCTCACAAGCTCCCTCCATGAGCTCCCCCAGCCTCTCAGTATTCCAGCCCCTTAGAAATGCTCAGGACACAGCCAGCCCATTGTCTCCTGAAGGAGTCATGGAACTTCAGGTCTCTGGGCCTCTGCTGGGGCTGTGCCCTGTGCCCCATGCCTTGCCTGCTTGGCAAATTCCTCCAGAATTCTCCGGGTTCTGGGTCCAATCCAGGACACAACCCTGGGCAGGTTATTTGATGTCTTTGCAACTCAGTGTTCTCAGCTGCAAGATGGGAATGGTTACATTTGCCCTGATCATCTGAGAGGGAGGTGAAGGGTCAAGCAAGACAGCGGCTGGCAAAGCACACTACAGAGGGTAAAGCTCAGAGTAATAGAGATAACCAAAAAGAATAAGAATGAACATGAACGGAGAGCTTACTACACATCAAGTACTCTGTGCCTGGCTCTATATCCATGATCGCATTTCATTTTCCCAGAAGCCCTTGAGCTGCCTCAGGGCAGCGGTGCAGCTGGATGGGTTGGGCGTAGGATGATGGTGAACAGCACAGGCTGGATCGGACAGACCTGGGTTCCAATCCCGGCTTGGCCTCTTACCTGCTCCGGGACTCTTGGACATGTTCCTTAACTGTTCTCAGCTTGTGTCCTAATCTATGAACTGGAGGTGTGATATCACCTATTTCTTGGGGTTGTTGCACAAGACAACATATGTTAAGTGCTCAGCACTGAGCCTGGCTAAGTGAATGTTGGCGATTATGATTACTTATATGCTTGCTTTACAGACTGGAAAACAAAGGCTTGGAGAGGTTAAGTAGCTTGCTCAGGGTCACACAGGTGATGAGTGCTCGAGTTAGGATTTGAACACTGATCTGTGCCACTTTAGAACCAAAGCTCTTCACCGTCAGTTCCTGGATTCTAACCCCACTAACCCACAGGGTGCTTTGTTTGGGACAGTCCCTTCACCTTTCTGGGCCTCAGAGTAAAGTGAGGGGGAGGAACAGGTGATCTTAAGGTCTGTAAATCCATGTATACTACACTCACACAATCTCCTGTTGCAAATATTCATCTAGGTTTTATTTGTTGTTGTTTTGTTTTTCTAAAAAGGCACAAGCTAATCAGGAAGTCTCTGGCTTAATACAGTCTGGATGGCTGAGGATGGTTGCAGAAGAGATCAGCTCAGCAGGCTGGAGATGTCAAGAGACCACTGTTGTTGGCCATGGGACTGAATCTGGAGCCGATTCCTACTTCTTGCTGCCATGAGAACATGAAAGCAGTTGGTAGAGACATGAGTCCTGTACTGGGATACACATCAATTCATATTCACCCATCTACCCACACACATGTTCACCTATTCAGCCATTCATCCACCCTTCCACCCCACCCATCTATCCATCCATCCATAATCCACTCATGCATCCATCTACCCATCCATCCCATTCATCCATAATCCACTCATGCATGCATGCATGCATCCATTCCATCCATCCCATCTATCCATAATCCATTCATGCATCCATCCATCCATAATCCACTCATGCACCCATAATCCACTCATGCATTCATCCACCTGTCCATCCCATCCTCCATAATCTACTCATGCACCCATCCATCCATCCATAATCCACATTCATGCATCCATCCATCCATATTACACTCATGTACCCATCCATCCATCCACAATCTACTTATCTACCCACCTACATATCCACCCATCCCATTCATCCATCCATCCCCCTGACATGCCCATCCACATGCCCATCTATTCATATATCCATTTTTCTTCCTACCTACCCCTCATCCCATTGATTACTCATCTGTCATTCTATTCACTCCTTAATTCACTTGTCCCATCCACCCACCCAGTATTTCCCAAGAGCCTATGCCAGGGGCCACAGAGATGACCCAATTGAGTCTCTCAGTCTCAAACAGCCCACAGCCTGCTGTGGCATCAGGCAGCAAGAAGGCTCAGTGGAACTGAGGCCATCATAGAGGAGAAACATAGCACATGGGAGCCCAGGCCAGGCTCATTTTCCATGTGAAGCCAGTGTGTAAGTGGGGAGAACTTTGCATGTCTTTCCTGCCCTGTCTCCTCTTGCATGATGTCAGCAAGTCTCACGGTCTGGATTTGCCAGCCTGGTTTGGAGGGTGGTTGGCCTTCTCTCTAGTACTGAGCATCCCCAACTCTACACAGGCCTCATCTGGTCCTAGAAGGGAAGTCCCCGGGAGCCCCTTGGCCCACTATGGCTGGTAGGACCTCGCTGTGAATCTGACCCTCTGAAATGTAGACCTTTCCCAAGACCACTGGAGGCTAAAGATGCTGCAGGAGTGGCTCTCAGTGACCATGAACCTGGTCTGGACACCATAAATCAACATCTGGATTTGGAGTATCCAGGCTAAGGGGGTCAGGAAGGGGGATTCGAGCTGGACTTTGCCACTAACTGGTCTGTGACTTTGAGTGAGCTCCTTTCTCTCTCTAGTGCTGATGTCTCTGCTGTCTAATTCTTTATTAGCCTCTGCATTGCTTTAAAGGGAATACCCTTTCAATGGGTGATTTTAATTGCCGAGTACCAACCATGACAACACTAATCATATTGAGTACTGACTGTGCCAGGCTCTGTGCTAAGCCACTTACTAACTCATTTCATCCTCACAATGAATGATCCTCACTATTATTTCCCCATTTTCCACCAGAGGAAATGGAGGCACAGAGAGGTTAAGTAACTTGCCCACATTCACACAGCTAGGGAGGGATTTGAACCCAGGCCATCTGGCTGCCGAGGATGAGCTTCAACCACCACCCAGTCACACCAGAGGGCTCTCCTGGCCCTTCTACTCCGTTGCATGTTAGCTACAAGCAAGGAGAACCATGTGGCCAGGGTCCTTTCAGGGAAGACTCAGAGGTGAGGCTCAGGGATCCTAGGATGTCAGGGTTCGAGGAACAGAGGGGGACACGAGTGCCTGAGAGGGTCAGTGACTTGGTTGGCCCACAAACCAAGGACCCTAGTTACCAGGTCACGGACCTCTGTCCTTCTTGGCAGTGACGTGCTCTCTCCAGGTAGACCAATTGGCCCTAGACACAGCCTCACTTAACTGACATCTGGAAATGAGATTCCGATTTTGCTGCTGATGCTATGAGACACTGACTAATTGAGACTTATCACTGTGGACGTGTTTACGCAGCCCTCTCGGCAGATCCCAGAACTGCTTTTTTACTGTAATTCAAAAACATGCATCTCAATCTAAGCCCACCTCACAAGGCTATGGCTTTGCAGCCGCCCCAATGCCTGAAGCCTGCTCTGGGAGTCACCCTGCTCCCCAAATCTCGGTTATTTTAGGAAGGCCCGGGGAACAGAATAAAACATCGCCAATCTTCCTTGATTCCCAAATTGGGGGAAAAGCAGACAGAGATGTCATCATCTCTGGCATTACCCCCAGGGTTCTCTACCACCCATTTGCTTGCATTCCCCTGACCTACTTTCCCCTTGGTTAATTTCGCCTCCCTTCACTGGCAGCTCTCAGGTGGGGCAGTGGCTGCTCAGCCACAGTGGGGAGCGTGCAGTTTTTGTAGCCCTGATGTCTTGATGCAGAAGCTACCATTTCCTCCTCCCCCCACCAACTTTCAGCCCCTTGCTGCTGACTCACGCTCTTCTCCCTGTTTAGATACGGCTGCTGGCAGCCTCCACAAACCCCACCTGACGGCGAAAGTTGGAGCTGGCTCAGGGCAGAAGAGAGAGATCAGTGCTAGAGCACATTGTGGGGAAAGCACAAAAGCTCAGCTCTCCACCTGGATGCTGGCTCTGCGGAAAAGCCCAACACCTTCATGCCAATCGACACCTGGATGGACAAACCCTGTTTCCCTTGATCCAAATGCTGGTTCACTCCACAGAGGCAACGTGTGCTTCTAAGCCAAATAAGGATTACAGCTCCGCGAGCAAGGCAGCTTGGCTGAGGCAGTAAGAGTAGTGATCAACATCAACATCTTTGGTAGATTGTTTGTGAAAATGGCCACAAGCATTCCCAGCTCTGAATCGATGCCCTCTGCAATGTGACTTTGAAACTCCTGCCTTCTGACTGCATCGGCTAATAGGATGCAGCAAAGTGACAAAGCACAGTGCAGAGCCAAGGCCTCAAGAGGCCATGCACACTTCTGCTTCCTCCTGTGCAACCCTGCGGCTGCCACGTGAACACACAGGGGTAGCCTGCTGGAGAATGTGAGACCACACAGCAGAGATGAGCCATCCCACATCAGCCTACACCCTGCCGAGATCAGCAGAGCTGACCACTTGCGCCACCAGAGGTGTGTGGGGGAGCCCACTAGTCCAGGAGGGCCACCTCGCCAAGCCCAGACTAAACTGCTGACTGGCAAAACTGTAAGCCAAATACACAGCTTTTGTTTTGAGCCACTACGTTTTGGGGTAGTTTGTTACGCAGCAAAAGCCAACCAATAAAAAGTTTTCGTTTGGGGAGTGGCGAGCAATGATGCAATTCAAAAAACACAATTAACAACCATCTTTTTTTTGTTTTTGGTCACCCAAACATTATTGCGATGTTGATGGAATACTATGTAAAAGAAAAATCTGACCATCCCCCCAACACAGGAGGATTTAAAAATATGAACCGTGCCGTTCACCCTTCCTGGTGTTTCTGCAGCATTCGTGGGCTGCTGCTGCCTGTAGCGGAGGCTGCGGCAGGTGCCCACTTACCAGGATCTTGGTGGTGTAGGCGCTGTTGATGGCAATGGCGTGGACCAGCAGCTCCATGGTCTTGGCGTTGACGGAGCTGGGGTCGGGGATGTCCTTGTAGTGGACGTCGCCGACGTATGCCTGCACCACGGTCATGCGGTTGGTAGTCAGTGTGCCTGTCTTGTCCGAGCAGATGGCTGTGGCATTGCCCATGGTCTCACAGGCGTCCAGGTGGCGGACCAAGTTGTTGTCCTTCATCATTTTCTGGGGGACGGGGCGGGTGAGAGGGTGACAGTGAGCAGGGGGAGCTGGGGAGCGCAGGGTGCTGGGATCACCAGGTGAACACGCAGGGCACGGGGCTGAACTGCCAGTCTGCCTGTGCTTCCTACACATGCAGAGGGGCTTGGAGCTGGCAGCTCGGACATCAGGGCTTGTGCGAGTGTGTGTGGCCCTTTCCCATCTCTTTTACTGTTGGAGCCATTTAAAAGGTGTGCTTAATGAACTGTGTTAATTTTGATTACAGAAGTAATCTATACTGTTTATGGAAAAAATAGGGAAAAAGTTAATAAATCCAGGCATAGGTCCTGCCTGAGTATTATAAATCTTTTTCTCTTACACCCAAACATAAATAACTATTTCTTATTTGGTTATGGATTTTTTCAAACATACCAACTTTCACTGGTGCCTGGTTTTCATAATCACCATGATTTTTCCAAAAGTAAATAAATTTAGAATTTATATGTGTTTATAGTTATAGAGAAATATCTGGAAATAAAATGTTAATGTCACTTTCTCTAGATGGCAGAAATACAGGACATTTTTATCTTCTTTTTTAATCTGTAGATTCCATTTATTTTTAAAAAGCAATGAACATGTATTATTGTATTATTACTTGCATAAAATAAAAACCTCAAAATTTGTTTTAAATTAGATACACAAAAAAAGAGAACAGAAACAAATCATCCATAATGTTACCACTCAGAATGGATATATCTTATATATAAACATTCTTGCTTCTTTTTTAAATTTATAGTAAAAATGGAATCCTACTATACATGTTATCTATTTTATTCTATATGCTTCTTTTTCTCTCTGCCCCAGCTCCACACGCCTAGCTTCTTCCAGGTTCTCAAGCAAATAATGTAAGTAAAATAATTCTCAAGGAATTGCTGCATTAGTTTTCTAGTTACCAAAATGAATACCATACACTGGGTTGGCATCACAACAGGAATTTATTGGCTCATGATTTCAGAGGCTAGAAGGCTTTCTTCCTCCTGGGGTCAGTATCTTCTGACTGTCTGGAAAGCTCTGGGGTTCCTTGGCTTTTCTGTCACATAGGAAAGCACATGGTGGCGTCTTCTCCCTTCTTTTCTGGGTTCTGTTGACTTCTAGCTTCTGGCTGCCCCCAGTGGCTTCTCTTCTCTGTCCAAATTCCTTTGCTTATAAAGACTTCAGTCATATTGGATTGAGGCTCCCCCTCATTCAGTCTGGGCTCACCTTAAATAATAACACCTTCAAAGGTCCTATTTACAAATGGTTTCACACCCACAGGACCAGGGATTAGGACCTTAACATGGTTTTTGTGGGGGACATGATTCAATCCCAATAGTCTGCCCTTTGGACCCCAAAAAGACATGTTCTTCCCACAAGCAAAATGCATTCATTCCATCACAACATCCTGAAAGCCTTAAGTCATTTCAGTAACAATGCTAACTACAAAGTCTTAACAAAATTGGTCATGGCTGTGTCCATTCTGGGGCAAAAATTCCTTCTGTCTGTATACCTGTGAAACCTGCAGAACAAGTCATCTGCTTCCAAAATACAATGGTGGGGCAGGCATAGGATAGACATTCCCATTTCAGAAGGGAGAAATTGGAAGGAAAACAGGAGACACAGGTCCCAAACAAGACTGAAACTCAGCAGGGTAAACTCTTAGATTTCAAGGTCTGAGAGTCATCTATAGATACATGTTTTGTCCTCTGGACCTGTTGGAGTGGCAGCCCCACCCATTCCAAGTGCTTGTCCAGAGGCCCTGCTCTCCCTGAAAACTGGGGATGGTGGCCAGGCCCTCTGCAAAGGCTGGGGCACAGGCCCTGCCATCTCTGACTATTGGGGTAGCAGCACTCTCCCTGAACAACGGGGTGCAAGTCCCATGCCCTCCAAGCACGAGCGCAGATGTCCTCCCCACATCCAAGTACAGGGGCAGACCCACTCTTTCCACACACAAGGGTGGCCCATCTCTCTTGGCCCGGGGAGATCTCTTTGGTCCAGACTTATGCTGCCATGGTTCTGTCCATGAAGTCATTCTTCCTTCAATTCACCCCTTCTCTGTCCCTGTCAGTTCAGGCTCGCAGTGGTTATGCTCAAACAAATTTTGCAAAAAACTTGTCCGCTTTGTGTGCAGTTCCAGGGGGTCCAAACCATGAGACTATAGAACCTTCCAAAGATCCTTCTGGGCTAACTGCATTTCCAATCCTGACTTCCACTGACATGGCTGACTGGATCCATGTTTAGCAAAGGGTTGTTCAGTTAAACCTTCACATAAGCCCTGTTTTCTGGAGACTCACTTCCCGAAAGCTCAAGGAGGTCCTGGTAGAGCTGCTTCTGGCCCTAGACTCACAGCACAGTATCTGGACAGGCTGAGTATTTTCCAAATGATTAATTGCTTATTTCCTTGTGCTAACAGTGCAAATATCAGTTTCTCTCTCTCATAAGCTACAAGGAGAAACCAGGCTGCACCTTCCACACTTAGCTTGGCAATCTCCTTAGCTAAATATCCACACCCATTCCTTTTAAGTCCTGCCTTCCTTCCAACATCACAACTCAATTTCACCAAATACTCTGCCACTTTATAACAAGGATTGCCTTTCTTTCAATTTCCAATGACGCATTCATCATTTCCTTCTAAGACCTCACCAGAAGTACCTTTAATGTCCATATTTCTACCAATATTCTGTTCATGATGAATTATGTATACTCTAAAATGGGTCTCTACAGCCTTCCTTTTTTTTTTTTTTGTTTTTAGAACAAGCAGGTAGAAAATTTATTAAGTACCATGTGAGAAGGCACGTGGGCACTTTTGCAAGAAAAGAGGCAAGAGGCGAGAGGCCCTCGACGTTGGGACAATCTGCTTTTATTACTTAGCTTTACTTACTCCCCACCCCCCTCCGTGTTCAGGGCTCTTCCTCCTACCCTCCCTTCTCTCCAGGGTGATGCCTGGTGGTGGATAGTGCACTTGGGTGGGTCACTGCTGCTGGGTGTTTTGCTAAGGTGGGCAGCCCCTAGGCAGGGGGACAAGCTCTCTTGACCTTGATCAACCATCCTTGATCAAGGGCGTCTTCACCTGAGATCTTTCAGGTCCCTGCTCAAGTCTCCCTCAACTTCCCCCTCAGAAAGCTCTTGCCCCTTAATCTTAAGGTTCGTTGAGGGGTGAGGGTCTGTCTTCTGTAGCTTCTTCCTGCTTGTCAGGGGGTGTCAGCCCTACCTGATGGGGCACAGAACTTTCTGGCTCTCTCAATGAGGTCGAGTCTCACTCATTGTTGAACTCTCACAATTCTTCCAGCCTCTACTCATTACCCAATTCCAAAGATGTTTCCACATGTTTAGGTGTTTGTCATAGCAACTCCCCACTTTCTGATACCAAAAACTGTCTTAGTTTCTCAGCCGCTAAAATAAATACCATACAGTGCGTTGGCTTAACTACAGGAAATTATTGGCTCACAGTTTCAGAGGCTAATGGCTTGCTTCCTCCTTGGGTTGTTATCTTCTAGTTGGCTGGCAATCTTTTGGGTTTCTTGGCTTTTGCATCACGTGATGATGCACATGGCGGTGTCTCTTTGGGGTTGCATTGACTTCCAGCTCCTGGCTGCTTCCTGTGGCTTCCCTCCATGTCCAATTTCCTTTGCCTATAAGGACTTCAGCCTTGTTGGATTGAGACCCACCCTCCTTCAGTTTGGGCACATCTTAGTTAATAATATCTTCAAGGGTCCTATTTACAAATGGTTTCACACCCATAGGACCAGGGGTTGGGACCTGAACATGCCTTTTGTGGGGGACACAGTTCAATCCCCAACAACCATCATTCTTAATGCAGACCCTCCCGACATAGCGACCCCATCGAGCAATGAGGGACATGAAGAGCTGTCAGACGTGTGAAGAGTCAGATGGAGTTCTAGTCTGTGCCTAGGATTTTATTCCTTTTATTCCTGTCCCTCATTGTAACTCTTTATAGCAAGTGTAAAAAGGGAGTACAATTAGAATAATTTTAATAGAGGTTTATGTTACTAAAAAAACGAGTATTGGTAGGATTAGATGCTACTGCCATTTCTCTTATAACTTGTGATAACAGCAACAGTAAATGTATGTCGAATGCAGGATCTGCAAACATTTGAATTTGTAATGCACTTCACGGTTTGCAAAGCCCTTCTGCATTTCTTTTCTCCCCTGAAGTTCCAAGAATCCTGTTAGGTCTGCAAGGAGCCTTGTGAATCCATATCCACTGAGGCAAAGTGATGTGACCAAGATGACACACCTGGCTCCTAACTCTGCTCTATTTAACCTCACAGCCTTAATCAATTCCACTGGACCTGAACCCACTGAAGAGGGTTCACCTATTGGGCTTAAGATTCTCTAAGCCTCCCTGTGCACTACATTCTGAAGTGAAACACGCTGTAAGTGGAAAATACGAGTCAGGTTTTGAAGACATGGAAAAAAGAATATCAAATATCTCAATAATTTTTATATTGATTACATATTGAGTTGATAATAATTTTGGACATGGTGGGTTAAGTAAATTAAATTATTAAAATTAATTTTACCCGTTTCTTTTTACTTTTTTAACATGTGGCTCCTAGGAAATTTAAAATATTATATTTCCATTGGACAGTGCTGCCCTAAGTGGTCACCTCTGTTCTTTTGATGGCAGCTCCCAGGGAGCTGGGTGCAGGCTCAGAAAAAGAACTATTTGCCTGTCCTGGGTTGGGGTGCGATACTAAGATGATCAAGTGTCTGCATAAGTAATGCTACCTAAGCACAGCCAGTGCCAGAGACATGAGCTGCAGAAGGAGCAGGGAACAGCAAGTATCTGCGCAAACCAACTCTGTGCGACTGTTAAGGAGACCCCAAGTTTAGCTGGTGGCTGTTGGGGGCCCCCTACTCACGATTGCTCAAGAGTCGCTTTCCCTGGGGCCCCAGTTCCCCGAGGTGCATTGTGTTGGGTGACCCGTTTGGGCTTTGCTTTGTGGAATGGATTTTCTTCGAGAACCCTAAAACAGGGAGATGATAAGGGCCGTATTCTTTTCACAGAGCTGCCACTTTCTGGCACCTGCCCGGAGATCTCTTTTCTGTATGAAATTACATCGGGGAGCCCAGCCCAATTCCAGTTTGGAAACTGATGCTCACTGTGCCCTCCGACGGCTCTGACAATTTCTCAGGGTCTGAGGGTTATAAGACGACCCCAGCTTGGCCCCTGCAGGGTCAGTCTGGCACTGGGACCCTGGGAAACAGGAGCCCAGGATCCTACCCTCAGAGGTGGGGGGGCCCCCACCGGGAAAAGGGAAGAAAATGAGACAGGGATGTGAGAACCTGGGGGTGGGGCCGGCCTTGAAGTACCAGCACCCCAAAGAAGCCCAGACTTGCAGAGCCCTTGGGTTGCTCAACCCTGCATTTGGCCTCTATGAATAACCACAAGTGGAGATGGATTTTGCTATCAGGGCAGAGATTACGAGTGTTTCCCACCGTAACCACTTATGGACCTGCTACTTCTTTACTTACACTTCTTTTAAAACATCTTATATTTTCTGTCTATATCCCGAGGGGAAAGGATTTCCTTAAACTGAGACTTTCTTTTTGTTTTGGGCTTACCTCTTAGAAACTTCTAGGAGTAACCTCTGAGACAAGTTGTGCAAATACCAGGACTACCAGACTTCTGCGTCAATTTTGAGGGTGGGATGGGTTTGGGACCACCAAGCGATGCCTGTATTTTTTTAAAAAGGCGATTTGATTTCCAATGTTTAAAAATCAGGAGAGTTTATATTCAAACCTGGATTTCTGGCTTCTCTTGAAAACAGCGATGCTCTGGCCACCCTGGGGCCTGTGACCCACAGGTGACACTTGGCCACCTGGCTGGGCTGAGGAACGGTGGTCCCCTCTGCCAGGGCTCTCTGGTTTGCCGCAGGCCCCCTGGTGCCCACCTGGGGGCAGGTGAGTTTGGGTTCCTGCCTACATCCTCTCTCTGAGCACCCTACGTGTCCACCCTCGTCTTCGCTCTTTTCCCACCCCCAGAACCGCCCCTCCCCCTACCATCCCGCAGTTGGGGACAGCTCATCTCAGCCGAGTCCCGCTTTCCCCTTCTCACCTTCACCGAGTAGGCCAGCGAGATGGTGACGGCCAGAGGGAGGCCCTCAGGCACGGCAACCACCAGCACGGTCACGCCGATGATGAAGAACTTGACGAAGTACTGCACGTAGACGGGTGTGCACTCGGGCAGCCACGGCTTCTTGTTGACCACGAAGGTGTCCACGGTGAAGTAGAGCACCAGGATGATGACGGTGATGGCCGACATCACCAGGCCTGCAATGTGGGGGACACCTGCTCAGGGGGTGTCTGGGCAGGGAGGGCTCTGGGGTCAGGTGGGCCTGAGCTCGCATCCTGGCTCTGCCATCCACTCGCTTCATGCCCTGGGGCGAGTCTGTGATCCTCCCAAAGCCTCAGTTTCCTCCTCTGTACAAGGGGGACGCACACACAGTCCCTCCTAGGCTTTTGTGAAGTTCCAGTGAGCAGATGCAGTGCTGAGCACAGTTCTTGGCACATAGTAGGTGCTCAAGAAATGCATGCTGAGTAGCTGTAAGAATAAACAAGGCCCAGTTGCCCAGAGCTTTCCCACAATAATGATGTGACCTTAGTAACATCTATTTCCTCATGCATTTCACATGCACCTTTTGTGCACCTTCTATGCGTGAGGGCACACGGCAGCTAGAGATACAGCAATAAAGAAGAAAGTCCCTGCCTTTGAGGACAGGGGGAGGGGGGAGCAGACTACAAACAAATACATGAACAAGATAATTCCAGATACAGACAAATGCTATGAAGAAAACCCTCAGGATGAGGTGACAGAAAGTGATGTGGGGCTGTAGGGAGTGGTTCCTCTAGGTAGGGTGATCAGGGCAGGCTTCCTGGAGGAGGTGATATTTGAGCAGACATTCCATCGATGAGAAGGAGCAGCTGCGGGATGACCTGGGGGAAGAGCATTCCAGGCAAAGGAAACAGCAGCTAGGCATGCTTTTGGCTAAGGAAACTGAGGCTCAGAGAGGAGAAATGCCTTGCTGGAGGCTACAGGCTAGTGAAGCGCTGCATCTGTAACAGATGCAGTTGGGTACTTGCCCAGACCCCCCACCTGCACTTGTCCCCCATCTGCCCTGGGGGCTGTTGCAGGGACTGCTGAGAGCCGCTCACCCCTGAAACCTCCAGAGGGGGACTGTGTTTGGGTGATTGGAGTCTCCTGATCAGGAAGTGTCTGGGAGTGTACCCCCCAATCTGCTGGCCAATATCCATGGCTGGCCGGGGTGGGGTGGGGTGGGGTGGGGTACAAAAGCCCAACCTGCTTGCCTCCAGGTGGGCCACAGCCTCCCATGCTATTCACACTCCTGAGCTCCCCTGGGATCAGGCTGAGACTGGGGCTTCTCCTGCAGCCTCATCTTTATCTGGTTTCTTCCCCAGCCTGGTCCTGCTCCCCTTAGTCTCCATCACCTGAGAGCATCCCCTCAATAAACTGCTTGCCCACCCATCTCAGGCTCTGCTTTTACGAAGCCCGCAGTGGTGGGATGTGAACCCAGCATTGCTTGACTGTGAGCTCTATTCTCTGCAGGGGGCTGATATGGGAGAGGGAGATGAGTGAGGATTTGGAGGGCCACAGGGTTTTTCTCATGGCTTGATTTCCTGCCCCCCCCCCGTTCCATGTTTCTGGGTAGTCTTCCGCACATGGCGATGACGGCGGGATGCAGGAAATCCCTGGGCCCATCGGCTCCCCTCCTTCCCCCCAGCTGCAGAGTTCAGAGCCAGCCCGGCCCCTGTCTGACAGTTGCAGGGGCAGGGAGCCAAGCTCCCGGCAGCCGGGAGCTCTCATCAGGCCCCCGAGTTTAAATATAGGCAGCCAAGCCTGCAATTTGCCTCCCTTCCCCACGCATGGCGCCTATAATTAGAGCCGGGGAGACAGCCACAGAGGATCAAGCAGCCAGGTGGGGCGGCCTTGGCGTTTGCCACATCCTCCCCGGGAGGGGAGGCCAAGGCCCATGTCGGGGGGCCACAGGCTCACCTTGCAGCTGGGCTCGGCTTCCCAGGCCAGAGGGGCTGTCACCACTCATGGCTTACAACCATCACTCAGCTGGGAAGTCTGGCTTGTTGTGCCAGAGCTTAGATAACAGGCCTCTCTTGGGTTGCTGGCACCGCCCTCAACCCCTTCAATTTCCCTCAGTACTTGCAGTTGGGGCGGTCATTATAAAGTCCAGACCCATTCCTGCCCTCCCCTGCTCGAAACTCTTCTATGGATCCCCAGTGCCCTCAAGAGAAAGCCTTGCTGCCTGTAACGCCACGTCCCAATTGATCTGGCCCCTGTCCCCTTTCCAGCTCCCACACAAGCCCAGTGTCACACACTCCATATGTACAATCTCCTTAAATCTTCATGGTGACCCCATGATTTTAAAGGCTCAGAGCTAGGTGAAGCTTCTTGGCTGTAACTGGACAAGAAGCAGGCAGCCTGCCCCCAGAGACCAGGCTTTTAGCTTACTCTTCCGCCTCACTAAGTGCTAATCGAGTGCCCACCGTATCCAGGACTCAGGCTGGTTGATTTGGTAGAGAAGAATGAGCCAAGACCCTTCCCGGGCCCTGCCTTTGCAGATGAAGCAAATGTCTGGGGTCCCACCCTGGGTCCTCCTCTGTCATTCCAGCATGCCTGGCTGCCCACTGTGGCCGGCACACTCACCCGCCTTGCCAATCTGTACAGCCAGCTTGGTGAGCTTGCCCTGCAGCACGGACTTCTCCTTCTTGTGCATGTTGGCCTTCTTCTTGTCATCGGCATCACCACCCTCGGCGCTCTTGAGGGGCTGCATCTCCATGGCGGCGGCCCCGTCCTGCTGTTTGGCTGCAGGGGGCACAGTATGCACACACAAACACACAGACACACGCACATACACACATGGATGCACATGCAGGCACAAGTGCACACAGTCACACATGCACGCATACCAACCCACATGCACAAATGGCACACACATACATGCGCATCCACATCCACATGCACACACATGCATACCCAGACACAATGCACATACAGACACCCCCACATGCACACAGACGCACATGCGTGCAATCCCACGTGCGCACACATGCACGCACACACACACAGGCATGCATAGCAGATGCACACACAGGCACACGCACACACAGGCACACGTCCACATGCACACACACAGGCACACACAGACACACATGCGCATATGCACAGACACACACATATGCATACAGACGCACACACAGGCACACAGATGCACGCAGGCACAGGCACACATAGGCACCCATATGCACACGCAGACAAACATGCACACGCACACACACACAGACACGCAGGTCAGCCTGCAGGGCAGGGATGTTGACCTCTACTGCAGCGAGCAGCTGACTCCCCTGCCTCGGGTCCCCCCGCATAGCCCACTGCTGGCACGGAAGCCCTGTGATGGGGAATCTGCCTCTTCTAGCTAGAGCTCCTGGGTCCTCATGGCACTCACTGCTGGGACCTGGACTCTGGACCCAGCAGGAATGGGCTGGGCTCCCTGTGTCCTGAATGAGCCCACGGACCCCACCCCAAGGGCTCCCCTCACTTTTCCCACATTCGGGCAAGACAGACAGGCTTGGGCTTCACCCAAGTGGTCCCTGGGGCCATGTTCCTGGGACATTAAGTAGCCACCAGGCAGGATGGACCACAAAGAAGGGCTTAGAAGGTAAAAGCGGGTGCCCCTGCCCATGGGTCCCTCCAGCCAACAGGGTCTCTTCAGTGCAGGCTGGTGGCCCTTGGCCCTTTGGGACAAAGACTGGGCCTCCCTTTAATTGCCCAAGAAGCTCAAAGACCCGGCTTCAATTCAAGCCTTTGGTCAAACAGGCAGAGCACCAGGCTCATGGGAAACGGGCTTGTGGGGGTGCTCTCTCCCCAGCAGGAGGTGCCTCTTTATTTGGCCCAGCACCACGTGAATCACAACCATACCCACCCCCCAGGGGCAGCAGACACCTGTGGGTATGGCCATGTCTGCCCCTGGCCCTCCGCGGGTGGGACTCCCAGAATTGTGGGAGAGGGGCTGCAGGGACCCCCAAATCTGGTTAATACAGAAGGGTTACCTTTGCTCTGGGTGGCGTCCACAGTGCCATCCTGCACTTTACCTACACGACAAAGAATTTTAACAGACAACAGAGAACAGACAACACACGGTTGGTCATCACAGAGACCAAATGGGCCACGGACATTCAAGTCACAGACGGAGGGGGGAGGGGGCATCACGGACACGGGGCGGGGCTGGGGCCTGGGGAGGGCTGCGCTGACTTCTGCCCCCTCTACCGGGAACCCCTGGCCTCTGAAATGGAGCAAGTCTGGCCACAGTCCAGCAGCAGGGTCTGTCCGTCCAGACAACGCTTGCTTCTCTGGGGTGGGTGTGGGGGAGCCTGGAGAGAGGCCTTTGGTTTGAATCATTTTGGACCTGTGCATCTTACAGGTTAAGGGACAGCACTTGAGGGTGAGAGGGAACAGTGAGTGCTGGCCGGAAGCAGAAGGAATGGAAGTTCTCAACCCCCATTCGAAGCCTTTAATGATCTATTGCTTGTGGCCTTTTGTGGGCACAGAGGGGGCCAAGGGAATTGTGTTCAGCTACATCCTTGCTGGCTTCCCATAAAGGACAACATGCAAACGTGAGCCAAAGAGAGTTTCTAGAATAGAGAAGGGTTTGGACAAGGTAACGAGGTCAATGTGTTTCTGAGCTTCTGGCTCCAGAAGGGATGGTTTTCCTTTCTCTTTCTTCCCGTGAAGGGCGTGACCTCATGGCATGGACAAGCCCCACTGAGTAAGGTCCAGGCAAAGGGCAAGTGGGGAGCTCCTGGGAAGTGGGCTTTGAAGGACCCAGATGTGTCCAGAGGCTTGGTGGTTGTGCCCTTACTCCCAAGGAGGAGCTGCTGACTCCTCGTGATGACCCCTCTTTCTTTACTCTGAGCTGGACTGGCTTGGGCCACAGAAGGCAGGCAGTGGGGGGTCCCTGTGGGGTCCCTGGGTTCCTCTGCCATGCCACCCCCATATTCCAGGGCCTGATGCTGGCTGGTGCTGGGGAAAGGGCTGGTTCTGAGCACATCAGGCTGCAGGACAGCAGGGAAAGCGTCCACCTTGCCGTGCCCCGCTGGAGGTCCCATTCTCCTACCAGTGCTGCCTGGCAGTTGGGAGGTGGGAGGAAGACCCTCCAAGCCTTGGCAAGAGGCCCCTCTGCAATATGTGAGGTAATGGTGGCCATTGCCTCCAGGAGCTACCTGCTACCCCGTGAGGGAGGCTCCCCTCCAGTCCACTGGGTCTTGTCACCCTGAGGAGGCATTTGATAAGGTGGGCCACCCCTGGAGGTTTACTGCCAAGAGGGTCTCCAAGCTCATGGCCCACAACAGCCCACATGTGCCCGGCACTTTGCTCTGTTCTTTGGGGGGGCTCACAGGACCTCCCACAATTTCATCTAAATCCTCACCACAGCCCGACAAGGGGCACTCTTGTATTAGATCCATTCACAGGCGAGAAACTGAGGCTCAGAGAGTGAAACAGGCTGCAGGGTCTCACACTGGGGAAACAGAGAGCTGACCCTGAAGGCGTGCTCCTTTCTGGCCCGGCCAGGTAGGGACTCTGGGACCTCAGGGGAGGGAGTCCAGGATGCGGTGGTGGGAGTGGGTCCCACAAGCCTTCACTTCACCGCCAACTAGAGGGGTGGCAACCTTTCCCAGCCTCAGCTTCCACCTCTGCAAAATGGGGGTGAGGGTATTTACCTCCCAGAGTGCCCCAGTGTTGTGCATGTGCATGGTCACGCAGAGCATCGTGCAAAGCACGGCCCAGAATTGTACGCTTTAGAAGGGTTTTTGCAAGTGTCATCTCTCGTCAGTCTTCCCGCAATCCCTGCAAGGTGGGGCGGGGAGGGGCTTTCATCAGTCCTCTTTCACAGAGGAGGAAACTGAGGGTCAGAGAGGCTCACAGGCAGCACTCATCTCTTCTGCTCTGCCCTCAGGACTTTCTCAAGCCTTAACCCTCCCAGTAACCCTGTGGCTGTATTATCATCTCCATAAACACTGGCACTGTCATCGCCAGGCCCATTCTATTGGTGACTCAGAGGGGAGAGGTGAATTCCCCATCACAACCCAGGACTAAGTGTGGGGTTGTTCCCATGGCTTCTCAGGGCAAAGGACCAGGGACCTGTCCTGTGGCTTGAAGACAAAGGCCTCTGCAGCTCTACTGTAAAATTGTCTCTACCGGATTAAAAAAACAAACAAAACAAAACAGAAAAAGGCTTTTTAGAGCAAATGGGAATGAACTACAACAATTATTTTTATTTTTAAAAATAATTTTACTAATTGGGCTAAAGGGTGTGAGAGGACTAGTCTTCAATAGCTGGTTTCCAAAGCACAAAGCGGCCTTTATTTGCACCGTGTATTATCAGATGCAACAGCCATGTGTGTGCCCATTAAACCGAGCTGCAATTTCCTCTTTTATTTCCACAGTGACCACGTGGCCAGAAAAATAATCACCAAGGCATTTGTTTGAGGAGCGGAGCTGTGTTCTAGGGGCGCTTTGGTGCAAATGGCTTGGTTTCTTAGAAGCAAGGGGCTTATTTGGGGCTCTCCTTGGCCAAACTTAGGCCCTGCCTGGCCCCCTATCCACGGTGGGATGGCCAGTTCTGGCCTGGTGTGGGACCTGGAAGATGGGCTGTGTTGCAGGGGAGCTGGGGATCCAAGAAGTGGGGCTGCTGCGGGATCCCCAAGGCCCTACTGTGCATCCATTTTCAGTTGCAGCTTTTCCAAACCAGCCTGTGCTCCGTGTATCACCAGGGATGTGGATGCGGAAAGCATCTACTTGTGGGACTCCCTGGAAGGTGACGTGATGAACAAGCTTTTGGGGAGACAGACCACTAGCTGGGGGGCCTGGAAAGTGTTACTTCTCTTCCCTGTGCCTCCATTTCCTCCCCTGGGAAACAGGGATAATAAGGAACACTTGGGGTGGTTGTGCAAAGCCAATAAACAAGGGCATGCTTACGAAAAGCACAGCAAAGTACTGTGTAAATGTCAGGAGTTAATAGTGATGGTTACATGTAAATGAAATGAAATAAAATAAAATGATAATGCCTCCAAGATGAATGGACCCCCTCACTCCCACCCCCAAATTGGAGAAAGCAGACTCAGGGGGAAAGCTGTTGTCCAAGTTATTTTCCTATATCCAAGTCTCCATGATTTGGCTCACAGGAAGGGTTGGTGGGAAGGAACAATTAATTCCCTCTCAATCACCAATAATGTATAATGTGCATACAAATTGCCCTGAGAGTTTGCTGAAATGCTGATTCAGATTCAGTAGGTCTGGGGCAGGGCCTGAGATTCTGCATTTCCATCAAACTGCTACACGATGCTGATGTGGCTAGTCCTGAGACCATGCTTTGAACAGCAACGGGCTTTCAGCTCTGTTTCCCGAAGCATATTACAAGGCAAAGCAATCCCACAAAACTCAGCCAGGAAAGGGCCTGCTGTCAAATCAGCGTGGGAAACCCTGTGGGCTCTACCGCTGCACTCCACACCAACCTAGTCAAGGTTCTGAGAAGTCCCGTAATGTGGAAGAAACCACTTCAGCCCAGGGATTCTTTAACTTATTTGAACACTGGATCCTTTTCTTTGGAGGAAGCCCTGCTTACCACACTTGGGAACCTTATGAGGCACATTAGGAACTCCTGGATTGGGAAAAGGAGCACACCATTTTAGGGCCAGCCAGACCAGGGTCCAAATCCCAGCACTGCTCCTTTCTAGCTGTGTGACCTTGGACTAGTGTCTCTACCTCTCTGAGCCTCTGTTTCCTCATCTTTAAAGCAGGGACAACAAAACCTACACCATAGGGCTGTCATGAGGATTAAATGAGATGGCAAACACAAAATGCTTGGAACGGTGTCTGGCGTCCAGGAGGTGGTCAAGCAAGTTTTTTCTGGGATACCTGGGGTGGGGGTGGGGCTTGCCATGGTTTGGAAGTGAAACTGCCCCTTTTTCCTGGACCTGCCGGGCAGGATGGGGTCTAGATCCTTAGGGCCTGCAGGTTTATATTCTGTTTAGTCCTCCTTCAGCCTCCTTACTCTGACTTGTGACACCTCCCACACCCCAAGCTGTCCTCCTTTCTCCTCCTCCTGAAATAGACCCATGCCCGAATTAGCCCTCCTTGGTGAGCCATGCTTGGCAGAAGCGTCTCACCCAGCCCTTGAGAACTACTAGGTGCTTCCATTTGTGATCACTGAATCCAGGTGGCTCAGCAAGAGGCACAGCACAAGGAGGGAAGTAGAGGGATGGGAGAGGAGAGGAGTTGCATGTTTTTCAGGAGCTTTAAGGAGTAGATAAAATAGAAGAGAAAGTCAGAGCCCAGGGCTCAGTATGCAGCAATGCTGGGAAAAAAGACTGGTCTTGTCTTTGTTTCTCTTTGCTTCTCTGGGGCAATAGTTTCATGCTGGACCCCTACCTGCTCTCAGGGATTCAGAAGCAGCCTAGGTTACTCTTAGCTTACCTGATTTGGGTAAATGGACACTTCGCTGTTCTGAAGATGGGAGGGTACAGAAATAAGAAATCTGAAGGGCTGGGGTGGGGGGGGCAATGGAATGGAATTCCTTTCTGCCCTTGGGGAA
Organism: Choloepus didactylus; assembly: GCF_015220235.1. NCBI lineage: Eukaryota > Metazoa > Chordata > Mammalia > Pilosa > Megalonychidae > Choloepus > Choloepus didactylus. The sequence continues at coordinate 240,180,993 of NC_051307.1, forward strand.
GGAGGTTAAGATGCAGATCCCAGGCACACAGGGGCAGCCCGTGCCCCCACCCTCCACCCCCAAGGGGCCAGTAAGAATGCAGAGACCCAACAAACACTCTGGCACAGGCAGCAGCAAGAAACACCAGTCCTCATCGAGGGGCAGAGCTTGGCCCAAGCCTGAGCCCACCCCCTGCCCTTTGGATCCGTGAAAGAGAAGAGGCAGACACATCCACCGTGGCTCAGACATGCTATGGGATGGGGCCAAGTTGCTGAACCCAGGCCTGGGTCCCACCGCCTCGAGGGAATTTTAGAGTCAAGGACTGGAACCTTCTCCAGGGACCCAGAGGCCAGCTTCAGCCCAAGTCCTGAACCCAGGCCTCCTTCCCAAAGCTGGGGCCAGAGTTGCGCTTAAGAGAGGGCCACGCGGGGCGTGATGCAGGGATGCAGCTTCTTGGGGGGGGGGGGGTCCAGATCTGAAGCCAAAGTTGCATTCCTCTTCTGGGCTCCACCGGGGAGGGTCAAGGGCCCAACTGGGTGCAGATGCCATTTTGGAAGCCGCAAGGGGGGCACCAAGTGGATTCCCAGGACGTGGCTCCTGTCTCAAGCGCCTGCCCCTGTGTGAGAGGTGACAGTCCCAGAGCCCATGCACACCCAAGATCTGTGCAGTCCGGAAGAGGGAGAGGAAAGCTCAGAGTCGGGAGTGAGGAGGAGAGAGAGAGATGCCCATCCAATCACGCCCGGAACTCGCCTGGAAACATACCATTGACTAGGCTGGCATTTGCACTATCTGCAGCATTTGAACCTGCCGCACCATCTGCCGCTGCGGGGGGGGGGTGGGAGGGATGGAAAATGCAATGCATCACAATGGAGAAAAGGAACCATGCAGAACAGCAACAATAAAGACATGAACTCATTGGCCAGGAAATAATGTGACTATTCTCAAAAAAAAAAAAAAAAAAAAATCTGTTGGAAATCAAGGAACTCAAATTGGGGGAGTGAAATGCTCCCAGAGAGATGCCACCGAGGGCTGGGGGGAACAACTCAGACATGAAAAGTTTTTGAAATAAAATATGGAGGATGATGAGCGAAGTTAGGTGGGATGGCGCTGTCTGTGGGGAGGGTCCGGACTGAGGCCCAAACCGTCAGGTCGTATGAGAGGGAGAGGGGTCTGGTGGCCCATCAGGGCCAGAGGAGCCACTTCAAAACATTCATAATTTGGTGCAGGGTGGGCAACCCCGTTCAGATGACATTTGCTCGGACCACTGTCACAGAACGTCAGTCTGCCTGGTGTCAATGGCAGTGACTTAACAGGTTTCCCGCTCTCCACTGGGCCTGAGCCCAGCACCACCTCCTCTGTCCCTAACCACTGCTCAAAAGTTTGCCTTGGAAACCACCATTCGAGGTGTCCGCTATATAAATGTTTGAACCCAGCACGTTGCCTTCGGTGCATGAGACAGAAAAGGTACTAGTGAGTTTTTTCTTAATTTAGAAATGAAAGATGATATGAGATGGTCAGATGCACTCCTGCTCTTTCTTGAGGGGTGGGGGAGAAAGGAGAAGGGAAGGAGAGGGAACAGACTCTGTTGGGGGACACACTGTTGAGTGTGGTGGACCTACTTGTAGTGAGGGGAAGCGGGATGAGCTCTGGGCGGGGGGTGATGTGTGCGGAGAAGAGGCTGCAGGGATGTGATGGTGGCGAGGCACTGCCTGCCACTCTGCAGGGCTGGAAGGGCATGGGAAGGGGTGCCCTTTGGCATTGGCTGGTGGGATGAGCACGGCAAGGCCAGGTGTGCAGAGTGGGGTGTGGGTGTGCATGGTGGGTGGGGCTGGGGGCTGGCATCTCCTGGGGGCACAGAGGGGGTCTGGTGGGGCCGAGCCTCCTCCAGCTGGGTGTTGGTGGTCTAGGGGGCAGGGCCCAGTTGTTCAAGGCTGCTGATATTTCTAAAAGCCCCGTCTACCCTGAGGGTATCTTACTGTACCTGGCAGCTGAAGGCCATCCCCATTCTTCACACCTGTGTGATGATTTTTGAAACATGTTAATGAATGAGAAGCACGCAGAGCCTCATCTGCACACATGCACACGCTTGCACACAATTGCACGCCTGGGGTCATCCTGAAAGGGATCATGCAGTGTCCCTAGTGGAGGTGATGGGATGGGAGGGCAGAGGGGCCATACCCTATCTGTGCTACTCAAGGTGGCCTGAGATGCAGGGTCACTCTTAGTCCTCCTCTGCCATGTCCTCTCCATAGCAACTTCTTCCTTATACCCCAGGCTGAGTTCCCTGTCACCCCCATCTCACTGAGATGCAGGAGTAAGCTCAGTGAGTGACCCCAAACCAGTCTTCTGGGGCATGAGGTGTGTCTTCCTACTGATGCTTTCAAAACCACAGATTTGACCTGTGAGAGGTTCTGGGTTCATCTGCTCCTCACCCAGACCTCAGGAAGGCCAAGGAAATGGGCAAAGGCTGCTGTGTCCTACCCCATAGCCCACACCTTATCCAGAGGCTCATACCCTGTCCAGAGGTTTACACCCTGCCCCGCAGCCCACTCTGCTCAGTTGTGTGCACCCTGGAGCAGGGACCCAGTAGCCCTGGTCACAGCTTCTAAAGTCACTCTGTGGAGACTGTCCTGACACCCTCTGGGACTCTTGGCCAGGAACTCCATTCTCAATTTCCACCTCAGTACTCCCATTGCTCTCTCCAGCCTCTGATTCCCAGATCACAGCTCAGCTCCTTTCTTCCTGCTGGTGGGGCAGCCAGAATCTGAGGGGGGCCCACTAGAAATGGGCTTTGTCCTTGGGAGCCAGTAGCCTTTGACACTGACCCAAGCTCTGCACCTGATTGGTACTGAGAGCTGATATGGCAGGTGTGACCCTGCAACTAAAGGAGGGGCTGTCTATCTTCTCACCCCCTTTTCCTGGACTCCAGAAGTTCTGAGTGTTGGAAGGAGCAAGGCAAAATACTGAAAATGTGAGAGGGGGGTTGTCCCTTGGACCAAGTGTCTCATGGGATTTGGTCTTCTTGTGTCTTCTAAGTGTTCTTCTCTCTGAGAGGAGCCCAGAGAATAAGGAATTTAGTTTTCCAGGGGGAAGAGGAGCCAGAACCTGGGAACCTAGAGGACTTAAAGCAGATTTCGCATCCAGAGCTGGCCACTTTCCCAGAATCTCCCCTGCTCATGTCTGGGATGAGCCTTCACGGTGTGGATTTCCAGCTCCACTCAGTGGAGTTGAAAATAGTGGAAGGAATATAGTGGGATGGGGATTTCTACTTGGTCTTGTGCTAGAGAATGCAGATGCAGCACAGTTCTCAGCACCCCTGGCCTGGCCCCCAGGGAATGGAGGGGCCTTCATGACATGACCAGACAAGACATGAGACTGGGACAAGACCCTGAAGATGGAACACAGAGCCCACCAGGGGCCTTGGGAATGCAGGAGGTGGCTGTCGGCACAGGGCGTGGACACGAAAGGCACGCAATCATTTTGTTGAGTGAACGAATAAACAAAAAATGTGGCCTTAGGAGCTCATCTTCTGGCCCGTGAGTGGGTTGAGCTTACCTTTCTTGTCTTTCTTTTCTTCCTCTTCGCCACCGGCCCCCAGCAAGGTAAAGATGATGCCAGTCTGAGAGTTCACACCCACAGCAGTCACCACCATCCGTCCTGAGCCCTCCATCACATGGGTCCCTGGGGGAAGGGGACAAAAGCCAAGTTATCATTGCATGGGCCAAAGCTCCCTCCTCAAAGGAGTGGCAGGAACTCCATCCCAGTCAGCCTCCAGCTCATTGCCTGCTGAAGTTAAGGTTCAAACTGTGTGTGTGTGTGTGTGTGTGGGGGGGGTTGGATATCCTAGTATCAGATTTTGTTTGACAAGAGTCTTGTTGCTTACCTGAAGGCAAGCCCCTCCACTGTGTGGATGGGAAAACCCAGACCCAGAGAGCAACTTGTCCAAGCTCACATGGGGAATTTGTGGCAGAGTGAGGATAAGGATTGTACCTTGGGACAGTGATGGGTCCAGGGCTCGAAATGACTCTACCTCAGTTCTCAGGCCCCTGAAACAGCTCCAGAACCACCACCTACTGTAATTCCTTGGAGAGTGTTTCCCCGTCCCCGGCTCACCTCTCCCCTCCTTTCACCCCTCAAAGGCCAAGCAGAAGCCACACTCTTTCCTGATTGAAAGTATCTAGAACCAGACCTCATTCTGCTTCCTTCTGCAACCAGCCAATAAATGGCCACTGAGCCCTAGATGAGACTACTTAACATGGGGTCCCTACATCTCCCTCTCCCTTCCCAAGATCTGTGGAAAGAATTCAGGAGTCTTTGAACTTGGAGAAAGGGGGAAAAAAACCCCAAGTCTTTAGTTCCACAAATCTCTAACTGAAATTGAGCACACCCCCCCCCCATTATAAACATAGGCAACCAACCCCAGAGGTGCTAGCAGGCCTCCCATGACATCCCATTAGCAATCACAGTTATTCACATCACTTTTCAGCTGTTTTTCAGATAGCATGCACATCTATCCCTGTTTTCCAGTTAAGGGGGTCATTGGACTGACTACTGGATCTTGTTATTCTGTGTGCTAATAAAGAAGCACATACATGACCACACCGCACTTATTCTTTTTATTGCTTGGTTGATGGTTTCAATAGCACTGGTTTAGTTTGCAAAGCTTTATTCCGAGAAAGGGTCTACAAATGATGACACCAGATCTCCCGAGGGGCAATAGTGCATGAAAGGTTAAGAAACCCTTTCCCAGAATTTTAGATTTTTCACGCTGGGTTCCAAGGGGCCCTGGCATTCTTCTGAGTGTCCAGAAGGGGCAGCTGCGGAGTGGAGGAGGGGAGTCCCTTGGTCAAAGGTCCTAGTATCAGATTTTGTTTGACAAGAGTCTTGTCGCTTACCTGAAGGCAAGCCCCTCCATTGCATGGATGGGAAAACCCAGACCCAGAGAGCAACTTGTTCAAGCTCACGTGGGGAATTTGTGGCAGAGTGAGGATAAGATGTAAAAATACACTTGCGAAAGCCACGCCTCATGGGGGTAAAAAAAGGCAACCCAGAGAGGGCAGCTGGGACCCAGCCCGGGGAATGGACAGGACAGCAGCCGTGTTCAGCCCAGCTCTGAAATCTGATACTCAGCATCCCCGGCCCTTTATCTTCACGCTGCAAAGGAGCTGGTGTGGCACCACTGCCTCCTGCTTGCATTGAGGGCCAGCTAGCTAGCAGGCTTCACAGACTTGGTGCTCACAAAAAGCCAGTGGGCCCCTTGGCCCTTTCAGCCTGCTTGGGGTCATGTGCAGAACGCTCAGGCACACTCAGTCCTCTGGTGGTTTCTCTATGTAGAGACGAATCTAGATCAACGAATTTTAGCCCTCTAGGCACCAATTTCTTTCCTTTCCTTTTCTTTTTTTTTTTTTTTTTTTTGCTTTCAGCACTTTATTTTCTTTAATTCAATTTTATTGAGGTATATTTACATACCATGCAGTCATACAAAGTGAATATTCAATTGTTCACAGTACCATTATATAGTTGTGAGTGCATCACCAAAATTAATTTTTGAACATTTTCATTACCACACACACACAAATCATAAGAATAAAAATTAAAGTGAAAAAGAACAACTGAAGTAAAAAAGAACACTGGGTGCCTTTTTTTTTTTTTTCTTTTTTGCCCCCATTTTTCTACTCATCCATCCATACACTGGACAAAGGGGAGTGTGGTCCATATGGCTCTCCCAATCACATTGTTGCCCCACATAATCTACATTTTTTATACAATTGTCTTTAAGATTCAAGGGTTCTGGGTTGTAGTTTGATAGTTTCAGGTATTTACTGCTAGCTATTCCAATTCATTAGAACCTAAAAAGGGTTGTCTATATTGTGCCTAAGAGTGCCCACCCGAGTGACCTCTCGGATCCTTTTGGAATCTCTCTGTCACTGAAGCTTATTTCATTTCCTTTCACATCCCCCTTTTGGTCAAGAAGATGTTCTCCATCCCATGGCACCCATTTATTTTCTATTTTTAATTTTTGCCACTCAGGGTAGAAAGTTCCCAAAGATGCCACCCACATTTCCTTCTTAAACAGAGAAATACGAATCCAACCCTGGCTTGATGCAGCATCTCAGCCCAACTGTGCACCATGACACCGTATTTGCTATACAGGGGCCTCAACAGTGGTGGCATCTGAGGCCCCAATGCCCAGTGACCCTGAATGACCATGCTTTTAAAAGTCCATTTGGCCTTTTAGAATTTTTCCTTATTTCCTCTCAAGGTGGGTTGCCACTTCTCCTTGTTTTCTGTGTAACCTGTCTCTTGACAGCCTTCTCTTTGCTTTCAGACTTGGAACCCAGGTCAGCAAACTTGTTAGAATTGCACCTAAAGTAAGAGAAGAGTTTCTGAGTCAGGACTTGAAGAAGCGCTTTCCTTGTAGGATCTTATCAATATCTAGTTATAGGAAGAGACAGTGTCTGTGTGTGGCATTCTAATCTCTTGGCCTCCAGCATCTCAGGATCTGAAAGTGCTTTACAGACAGACAGACACTTTCCAGTGAGTATCTTTAAGGCAGGTTAATGTTAGACTCTCCATCTACAGACAGGTAAACCAAGTCCCGGAGGCCCACAGAGGGATGCTCAGTAAGCTGTGATAAAACCCAGATTCTCAGATGGGGAGTTCTTCAGTTGGCTCCTCAGCCATTCCCAGGACAGGACAGTGTCTGTTTGTCCCTGGGCAGGGAAGAGTGGGGACCACAGAATAAGCTGAGCCACGACTCCAGGATGAGTGGTCGAGGCCCGGTGTCTTCCCACATCAGGAAGACCCTGAAGCCCATCCAGCCATTGACCCTTGGGAATGACACCTTGCTTACAAATTGCTTTCTTGTGTGTGGGCTCACGCATGTGGGGCTGGGAGGAGGGCCTGTTAAATATCAGTATTTGACAGATGAAGAAACTGAGGCCCAGAGTGAATTCCTACCACTTGTATTGTGTGCCAGGCCTTGTGCTATGACCTGCCAGTGCCAGGATCTCATTCAGTCCTCCCAGGGCCCTCCATGGGTAGAAGGGGAAACTGAGGCTCTGAGGGGTGAAGCAGCTTGCCCAAGGTCGCCCAGCTGGTGAGGGGCAGAGCTGGGATTTGAGCCCTCCCTAATCCGCTCTCAGGCCTGTCCTCATTGTTACCCCACTTTCCCCAGAGGAAACAAGGTCCCGGATGCCTTGTTCTAAAACACATTTAAAAAAAAAAAAGTTCATTGGATAATGAAGGGGCTCATCCTTGGGCTCTGTCTGAGTGGCAACAGAGTCAGGTCCCCACCTCCCCAGCTGCAGTTGGGGATGGAAAAAGACTCAGGGGGCCAATTTCCACCCAAGATAATCAGACCCAAATCACCTTCTAATCTAATCACTCCTATCGCAGCAGGGAGCCAGAGGCACCCAGAGGCAGGCCAGTATCAGGAGGAGGCCTCTGCCCAGCACCCCCCTACCCTGGCCTGGGATGAGCCCCAGGGTGGGCATTAGATGGGGCAGGGGGCTTGGAGGCACTGAACCACCCCCCCAACTCACGCCACCTGCCATCCTCCTTCCCTCTCCACCCCAGCAACTCCACTCCCCACACCCCAGCCTCTGCTCTGATCTGTGGCTCCCCAGCTCAGACACCCTCAGTGGTTCCCCAAGGTCCAAACTCCTCTGTAAACATCCTCTGCACCAGACACTTTTTTCTGGCCCAGTTTGACCACTGGTTCCTACCATCATTGCAATGCTGTCCCCCCACCTCTTGCCCAAAACCTCCTCTAGGCTCAGGACAAATGGCACTTGTCTTACTGGCCTTCCCTGACTTCCACAAGGGGATGTCACTTCCCTCCTTGGAAATGCATTGAAATTTCCCTGTGACTCTCCTGGGGGGCTTCCAGGCCAGCTCCCCCCCCCACTAGACTGAGCCTCCTGAGGGCAGGGTCTGGTGTGAGTCCCCTTTCTGCCTCCACCAGCACAGCCTGGCCTGCGGCTGGAAGCCCAGTGCCTTTTTTTGAGCCTCCGTTTTTTTTCTGTGTTTTCCATGGTGGGCATGCATTTATAATGGAGAATCCCCACACTGCAATCAAACATCTTCATGGTTTTACAAAGAGGCAAATTGATCCCAAATTTGCCCTCTCACTTCCCACAATTTATTGGGCTGTCCCTCTCTCGGCTCATAGGACCGCTGAGCAACGGCTGCACTGCCTGCCAGAGGAAGAGCTGGATGGGCCAGGCCAACCCCCAATCCCCAGGCTGCCCCCAGGCTGTCACACCCAGCTCCAGGAGTCCCCCGCAGAGGACAATGCTTGACACCAAGGTATGGGGCACTAACAGTGGATTAACAGGTGCTGGAGTCAACAGCTGGCTGGTTAAATCTCTCAAAGGGAAAACCACAGGGTCTTTGGGTAGGGCAAACCCTTTGCGCACGGAGGCTCTGGGAGGGGTTTGCACTAGGACCTCACTGCACACAGACCCTATAAAGGCCACACCATAGCCCCCCCCAACCCTGCCTTCTCTGAGCCCCATGGAAGCCCCCAGGACACATAAGCACATGGGAAGGTTGGACAGTGAGCCTGGGAATGGGGAAGGGGGAACCTGGGGACCAGTCTGGTGTCTGCTTCTGATCTGCTGGGTGGCCTCAAGCCAGTCCCTTTCTTCTGGACCTCAGTCTTGCCCTCTGTAAAATGGGCAGGGGGCTGGCTTAGCTCATCACCTCTCAGCGAGGATGTCTGGAGACCTTGGGTCCCAGGGAGTCAAAGGCCATATCCTGGGTGGGGTAGCAAAGCTTCCGTAAAAGGCTGCATCTTGGGAAGAAGAGAGTTTGGATGGGGACAGTAGAGGCATGTGCAGACAGACAGATCCGATGCGAAGCCCCCTGGCTGGCCACACTCATTCATTTGACAGATGGACTCCATGGAGTGCCAACTCCATGCCAGGCTCGGGCCCTGCAGGAAAGGTCCCTGGAGAATCTGCCCTCCAGGAGCTCACAGTCTAGTTGGGGTGGAGGGGAGCAGGTGTGCACACAGGTGGACAGGACAAGCTCAGGGCATGGTGGGCTGGCAGGGGGCACAGCCCTGGCCAAGGCGGGCTGTGATGGCCCTGATCAGCTGGGCTGCAGCGGACGGCTCACGAAGGCAGGCGTGGGAAACACATGGGGCACCTGCTAATAAGGCAGGGGGCTGGACTGTCCCACCAGAGCATCTGTCCCCCAGAGAAGAAGCCCACATCTTTTCCCTGGCAGCAGAGAGGGTGGCCAAGGGCCTTCCTGACTGCAGGTTCAATGGGCTGTCTCGAGGTCAAAGCGGCATATGGTGGCAGGAGGGGTATGCTGAGCCCTGAATGGCAGAGCTGGAAGGGCCTGGTTTTCCCAACAGGATTTCTGAGCCCAGAGAGGGCAAAAGATGGAGTGAGCTCACACAGCAGATGAGACAGGTCAGGGCTTGAACCCAGGGCTCCTTCCTCTCAGGGAGAGGGCCTGTCTTCTGAAAGGCCTCTTTCAGTTGGGAGAAGTATGAGGAAGAGGATGGAGGTCATTTCTGGTGTTGATTTCTGCCTCCAGATAAAAGCACTGAGCAAAGCCAATAGGACTCCCAACCCAGATTCAGTGCTCCTTGTTAGCGTTATGACAGCATTTAAGGATTGGAGAAGATGAGGCAGCTGGAGCATTTCAGCCCCCACAGTCCCACCCCTCTCACAACAACCCTTCGGGGTAGGTCTTGGCACAGGCACACACCCATCCCCTCTGCCCATCGGCGCTTCTCTAACAGGCAGGAACCTGAGGCTCAGAGAGGCTGAGCGGTAGCCCAGGGTCACACAGCAGTGAGCGGCGGAGCCGGAACTTGAACCCGTGCTCTATCCACTACACCCCGCTGCCTCTCGTGGAGAAGAGGCAGGGTAGTGTAATGGAGAGAGTGCGGGCCGAGCGGCAGCCTCGGGCCTTCCTGCAGTCCTGTGTCGTCCTAGGCTCCTTGGAGGCGGTGGCAGTGGCGGCAGGTCTGGCTCTCACAGGCTGGCTCTTCCGCTCGGCTGGGTGGGCAGCAGGTGCAGGCAAGCGGGCAGAGTCCTGAGAAGCTTTGACCATGTCCGGGGCATCCTCGTGTGACAAGGCCCTGGCTCCGAGAACTCCGCCCATGGGAGAAGGTAGATGGGTGGGGATCCTGCAGGGCTGAGCCAGGCAAGAGGGGCCGAATGGCCTGCTGTAGCCGGTCCCATCTGCGTTTGGAGGACACATTCACCCCTCCTTGGCCCACCAGTGCAGCCCCTTCTATGGCGATATCCACAGCTTCAGTCTTTGGTCTTGCAATGGAAGTTAACATAAAATGCTTCAAACAGGCAAAGCAGCTGGGTGATAAAATCCACAGGGTCGTCAGAGATGAGCTCGTGTACTGGGGCTGCAGAAAGAGCCCAGGGCTGGGAGGCTTTTACACTCGTGTCTCCTGCCCTGCGCCTTAGTTTCCCCAGGTGCAAAATGGGAAAGACCAGGGTTCTTCAGGGTTCTGCGGACCCCTGGAAATGCTGTTCAAAATCATGAGCCTGGGCATTTATCTCCCCTAAGAGGGGTCATTGCTTTCATCAGACTCTCAAAGGGGGTTCAGGTCCTAAGAAGTTGAACTACTTGGCCTGAATCACTGCACTCTCAAAAGCACCCATTTCATCAGAGACAGAGAAAGGCTGAGGAGCTGGTCCCCGTTAAAGGAGACTAAAGAGGCAAGACAACAAAACTTAAACACAATATGGTGGTCTGCTGTCTGGGCTGGAGAATATTATTGGTGAAAATTGAATATGGTGATATTTTAGATAATGGCAGCGTATCAATGTTAAACTTCCTGAATTTGATAACAATGCTGTGGCCATGCAAGAGAATATCTTCCTTCTTAGGAGATGCATGTGGGAGAATGAAGGGGTGCAGGGCATCATGTAAGTATGATGAGATGGGGGAGGGGAGAGGGAGGGAGGAAGGAAGAGGAGGAGAAAGAGAGCAGGAAAGAAAAAAGAGAGGAGAGAGAAAGGGAGGGAGGAGGAGAGAAGGAGAGAGGGACAGAAGGAGAGAAGGGGGAGAGAGAGAGACGAGAAAGAGGGGAATAGAGAGTGGGAGGGAAGGAGAGAATGAAGATAGAGAGGGAGGGAAAGAAGAGAGAAAAGAGTGAGGCTCACACAAGGGAGCAAAATGTTACACCAGTTGAATCAGGTGTTCTTTGCATTATTCTGGCAACTTTTCGGAAAGCCTGACATTATTTTAAAACACAAAGGTAAACAAAAGTAGGCCTAAATCAGAGGTTGCACACCAGCGGTCCATCCACATGTTGCGTGACCCATATGGGCTTTTAGGAAAATGGAATTTCCCAGCTCCTCTTGCATGCTGGCCAGCATTTCTGCAGGGGCCACCGGGAGGCCTGTGCTTTCCACTTGCAACCTGGCCCAGCCCCCAAGACAGGTGGGTTTGTGGTTCATTTCTGCCCCGCCCAGCCTGAAGACACATGGACATTGGCGTGTGTCCACCTGTCTGTCCTGGGGGACAAGCTTCCCCAGGAAGCTGGTCAGGTCTTTAGGATTTCCTGAGTGCTCAGGACTTTTGGTTCATCAGTGTCTTTCTGCAAGCCAGCCTGCCCCCATTTTTCAGACAGGGAGACTGAGGTCCTGAGGGCAGAGTCACGGGGGGAGCCGGCAGAGGCTGGAACCTACACCGCACACTCGCAGCACTGCACACTCGCAGTTCACCAAGGATAGCCACATCTGCTCATGCAGCTGGCCCCCACAATAGCCCTGTGGGATAGGCAGGGAGGGGACGGACCCCCTGCCAGCTCCCCCATCGCACAGATACAGAATTGGCAGCTGAGCCAGCTGACCCCAGAACCTGATGGGTCTGTGTCCTGTTCTAGCAGAACCAGTATGTCAGAGGTAGCTAGGGAGTTCCCGAAGCACCACGAGGACCCCACAGGCACCAACGAGCTTGTCCCTTTGTGTTCCCTGAGGACCATCGATTGGAAGGCCCAGCAAGGCCTCCCAGCACGGGTAAAGTTGGTCCACAGTCTCTGGTCATGAGCAAAAATAAGCATCCAAATGGCAGTTATCCAGGGACTTTGGAGCATGGGGAAGAAAGCAGTCAAGGAAAACTCCCTGGAGGAGGCAGACTCATACAGGCCTGAACGTGGAGAGAGTTGGAGGGTGGAGAGGAAGTGTGTGTGTGGGGGGTGGGGTGGGGTGGAGGGGGTAGTCCAGAGAGGCTATAAAGGGGAGACATTTGAGACGAAGGGAGAGAAAGCGTGAATGGACATTTCTGGAGGCTCCATGCTATGCACTTTGTATTCCAGCCTCCACACAACCTTATGAGCTTGAGGCTACTATCCCATTTTACAAGGGAAGGGAACGGAGGCTCAGAAACGCCACTAAGGGACAGAGTCGGAATGTGAACGGAGGCATTCTCACGTCCAAGTCCAGGCTTCATCCAAGGAATGGGAAAGGGACTGGCCTGCCTTGACTGGACAGTGCTGCGGACTGAGCTAGGGGGTTCTCCCATGTCACTGCAATGACATCCCTGCTGACCTCAGAGGTAAACTGAGGATCAGAGAAGTGAAGTGATTGGCCCCGGGTCACACAGCAAGCGCGTTCCAGAGCTGGGTCTGGCTCAGCCCAGCCTGGCCCTCTGCTCTTCCGCCAGACCTGGCGGCTTCTTTCTCCCGGCCCTTGGCTACAGTGTCTGCACCCTAAAAGTGTGCAGGGCCCAGGACAGTGGCCTGGGAATGACCTCCTCTTGCTCACCTCCAGGGATTCCAGGACCCCAGCTGCTTGGCCCTCTCCGGGAGAGAGGATCAGTGCCCACTGTGGCCCCACCTGCAGATGGTGGAACTGTGTCCTCCAGAGAGATGCGTTCCAGTCCTAATCCCAGGACCTGTGAATGTGACCTTATGTGGAAATAGGGTCTTTGCAGATATAATCCACTTAAGGTGAAGTTATACTGGATTAGGGTGCGTCCTAAATCCAGTGACTGGTGTCCTTGTAAGAGAAAGCAGAGGGAGGTCTGGGTATGGGGACACAGAGGCACAGGGGAAGAAGACATTGGAATTTTGCTGCCACAGACAAGGAACACCTGGAGCCATCAGAAGCTGGAAGGGGCTGGGAGCCTCCTGAGGGTGCCCTGCTGACAATCTGCTTTCAGGCTTCGAGCTTCTAGAACTGTGAGAGAATAACTTTCCATTGTTTAAATCCACCCAGTTTATGGTACTTTGTCACGGCAGTCCTAGCAAACTAATAGACCATCCATGCCGAGGGTGGGACCCATAAAGGTGAGACTAGTTAGAGCTGCTTGGCTGGTGGGACTGTGGGTGGGTTTTGTTCTTTATTTTATTGGAAAACCCAATCAATAGCAAGACGGCTGAACCAGAGTGGGCCCTTAAGAGGGTGGCACAGGTTAAAATGTGGGTCCCAGGCCAGAAGGGGGTGACTGCTGGGATTAGTGGTAGTCAGGGAAGGCTGCCTGGAGGAGGTGGAGCCTGCATGAATTACATGAGTAAAGAGGAAGGGAGAGGGCAGTCTAGGGGAGAGAACGGCATCCATAGAGGAAGGGTGGCAAGTCTGTAGCAGAAGCACAAGGTGAAGGACAGGGTGTAGTGAATCTGTAACTCTCAGGGCTAGAAGGGGCACTGACTTCAGTGCCCACTCAATGCTTGGAGCCCCTCTACCGCACCCCCCACCCACAGCTTGTCCTGGCCCTACTTACATACAATAAGTGACGGGGAGCTCACTACCTCATAGGCAGGCTGTTTTGTCCTAGAACTGTTCTGACCAATACAATTCTCTTTCCAATTAGACTGCTTCCTATCAAGCCAGCTACTCACCACTTTCACTGTCTTCTCCCCATCAGCCCATCAGCCTCCACTATTCCACAATCCCTCACCCTTTCCTACCCCGGGGCAGGGGCATTCTGAACACCAGCGCTGCAGGCTCTCCATTTGATCCCCGTCGAATTTCACCTTCTTCAGTCTAGTTCCTCCTGCATGCTGGTGGTGATCTTTCTAAAGGATCTTGACTCTGGCTGTCTTCTCACCCTCCTGCCTGCACTTGTGGTCTCTGCGAGCTTGGCGAGCACATTGCAACGGGACCAAGCCCTGGGGAAGGCCACCTTCTACCAGATTTCCAGCAATCCAAGCATCAGCACAAACCCACCTAAGCCTCCCGGCCACTGGCACACCCTTCTCTGTTTTGCCATCAGGGAATTCATGGTCCATTTACCAGGCTCCCAGGCCAGGTGCACAGGTCAAGACCCATGCCAGCTGGCTTGATGTGGTTTTGGGGGCTCCGTGGTGGCTTCTTGTGATCACCCATTTTTTTTTTCCTCAAACCACCCACTCCTGAGCCAGCCGAGGATCTTGCCGAGGACTAAGGCTGTCTCCGGCAGCCTGGGCTGAGCCATCTATCTGTCCCCAGTCCCCCTGCTCTCCCTGTCCAGGGAACAGCACATCCCCAAGTCTCCAAGGACCTGCAGGCCTCCACTCTCTCTTACGATCCCTTGGCCTCCTGCCACCCCTCCCAGGCTGATGAGGCTTCCTAGGGCCCTTCCAAGGGATACAGGGCTCAAGAGTGCTCCCCAAGGCCTTTGATTCTTCCCTATCTCCTCCCCACTCTCCTGCTTCTTTGCACATGGTTGCTCTGCTAGGGGGGGCCCTTTCTTCACAACCCTGCTTGGTGAGCTCCTACTCACTCTTCAAAACCCAGTTCAATGCTACCTTCTTTGGGTAGCTCTGCTCCACCCCACTGAGGTTGGTGGCTCCCCATCTCTTCCAGGACCCTATCTTTTACAGACCTCTCTGCAGCTGCATCTGGTTTGTGAGGCTGTCAGGCCAAGTGATTCCGAGTATCTTCTTTCCCCAGCTTCCTGCCAGGTAACGACTCTTCCTCCGCTTCTCCAAATTGCCTAGAGCCTTCACCACACATCTGCTCAGGCCCAGTGCCTCCCCTTGAGTTCCACAGAGCCAGAGGACCCAGCTGCCTCTCCCAGGGATTCTTGCTTCTCTGCCAACCAATTCATCCCAGAGTTTGGAACCAGGACTCCGGGGCCTTTTACCATTTACTGAGCTCTCATGTGATCCTAAGTTCCATGAAGGCATTTAATGCCACCTCCGATCTCTCGGTCAGACTCCAGGACCTTTGCACTTGCTGTGTCTGCTGCCTGGAATACTCCTTTTTCCTGTTCAGGCTTTAGTTGAAATGCCACCTCTTCCCGGAAGCCCTCCCTGACTAAGCTTCTTGCCCCCCTCCTCAGGGCCTCTATCTCAATACAATGTTGTATTGTCTTCATCCAACTCATCACTGTCTGAAATGACCATACCTGTTTGTCTGTCCCTCTATCATCTGACTCTTTTACTAGGTTATAAGCTCCAGGAAGGCAGGGACTTTGTTGATCTCATCAGCCACTGGGACACAGCAGCCCTATGTTCAATAAATGTTGCTTGAATAAGTCTCAGATAAATAAATGCCCCAGCTATGGTTCTCACTCCGTCCTGCAGTCCTACCCTGCAGACCTTTTGATCTTCCCCTTTGCATTTCCTGGCCATCCCACACTCTTTCAGACCTTGCACCTTTGCACATGGTTACTCTGTTAGGGGGGCCCATTCTTCACAACCCTGCTTGGTGAGCTCCTACTCACTCTTTAAAACCCAGCTCAATGCCACCTCCTTTGGGGAGCTCTGCTCCACCCCACTGAGGTTTGTGGCTCCCTAGGACAGGGGCCAACCCTGAGTCATCGAGGTCCAGTGTCTAGCCCAGGGTCAGGGCCAGAGTCCGGCAGCTCAGAGGGTGTTTGCTGAGCATTACTGGACAATAATGCTTTCTGGGTGTCCCTGCAGGGAGTGTGTCCCCAACTGGCTGGTGCCTCACCCCTACAGGTCTCCCTGCTCCACTCTCACCCCCTGCAGCAGCCGGAGTGAGCTTTTACAAATATAAACATGACCAGCTCACTTTAACACTGCTTCAAACCACTCTAGAGAATCCCCATTGCAATCAGAATAATTTCCAAATTCCTGACCTGGCCCACGAGACCTGACATCCTAGCCTTCCCCCATCTCCGTCTTGCTCACAAGCCTCTGAGTCTTGGCCTTTGCTGTTCCCTCTGCCCAGCATGCTCTTCCCCTGGATATTCACAAGGCCAGCTCCTTCTTATCATTCACATGTCAGCTCCCACGCTGCCTCCTCCGAGAAGCCCTCCCTGATCTCCCTATCCACCTGCATCCCATCATCCTGCTTTATTTTCTCTATATCCCTAACACCTTCTGGAATTTTCACATTGCCTTTCTCTTCACTACACTGCAAGCTCCTTGAGCCTGGTCTATCTGCCTTATTTGCAGCCACATCCCCATCACCTGGCAGAGATCCAGGCATACAGTACAGGTCCGGAACATCTGTCATCTGACTGGTTCTTTCTCACCCTTGATGAGAACAGGCTTCAATTTTCAGTAAACCAAGTCACTGGAAGGTAAGTTCCAGGAGGGCAGGGACTCTTGTCAATTTCATTCACTGTGGTATCCCCAGGCCCCAGAACAGGGTCGAGCCCATTGTACGCTCAGCATACAGGTGTTGGGGGAATAGGAAGGGAGCTCCCATTTGGGGCTGAGCTGGCCAGAGATCCCAGAGCCAAGGACCATAGTCCCCCAGACCCTCATGGGGGTGGGAGCCAGCAATGGGAGGGAGCCCACCGCCAGGCAACAGCTCACCTGACAGCAGCATGGGGTCCTTGTCCACAGACTTGCGCACCTGGTCAGATTCCCCGGTCAGGGAGCTCTCATCGATTTTGAGGTCATTACCCTGGATGAAGAGGCCATCAGCAGGGAGGAGGTCACCTGGGGGAGGAAGGGTGAGGGTGTCAGCAGGGTCTTAGGGGTCTGAGAGGCTGGGACTTTCCCTTAAAGGTATGATGACAAGGGATGGTTCACCAGTGGGGAGCAAATGCTTAGAGCTCCCAGGGTGCAGAAACCAAGATGGCGCCCATCATAGACCAACAAGCAATTAAAGACCAAGAGGTACGAGGCCTTAGGGTGGCGGTTGGTTGGTGGGTGGAGGTGGGACCCAATAAAAATTCTGGCTCAGGTGGGTATGTATGTTACAAAGTACATTTCTTGCCTTGGCTTGGACTTGGGGCCCCATTTTCTCAATGATTAGGTCTTCTCTCGTCTCCCTTAGGGTTTGATGTACTGTTGTGGAGAAAGTGGGCAGTCTGTCTTGTCTAGGCTGAGGAGGCTCCAAGACAGGTACATTATCAGAGGAAACCAAGACCCCCCGGACTGACTGAGGAGGGGCACTCTAATCCCTCCCCTACCTTCTGCCTCTACTTATAGATATGTTTGGAAATATCTCATCCAAACCCCCTCTGGAGCCAGGCTGCCCACTTTCTCCACGGCAGTATTACTCGCTGAGAATGTTTGTTCTTCTGCCACTCCTTCTAATACCTTCTCTAGCCCAACAACCAACTCTTAACAGCCAAATCAGGAATGGGAAGTAGACTTCATCTCATAAACTCATTCTGAGTAGTCCTTGGAGTGTTGTGTTGAGAAGGCTTCTGAAGTTGCATCTGGGCGCTGAGCTGTGATTGTTTTGTGATGTCTGCCATGGTGGGGGTTTGGAGAGTGGTGGCACATGTGCCACATATTTGCCATTTCTGATTTAAATGGGCTCTGGAATCCTGCCTCCTCCAGGAAGCACCCTCCCACCTCCTGACGGATCTCTGAACACATCCTGGCTGGGATCAGCCTTGGGGCCTGCCCCCTTCCTTGGGCCAGCTTCTTTGGGTCCTCCCGGGCTCCTGGCCTGCCCTGCCTCTTCCTGAACTCCAGCTCTGTAACCTGGCTCTGTGGCTGGGATGCTTACCATATTTGACCTGGGCAATGTCCCCAACCACGATCTCAGCCACGGGAATCTGGACCACCTGGGCAGCCCGAACCACGGTGAACTTCTGCTCCTGCTCGATGCGGCTCTGCAGGCCCCGGAACTGCTTCTCTTTGCTCCAGTCATTGAAGGCCGTGACCAGAACCACACAGATGACCGAGAGCAGGATGGCGGCCCCCTCGATCCAGCCTGCCTCTGCCTCCCCTTCATCCTCCGCCCCACCCTGGGCTGTCGCGCACCCTGCAGAGAGCAGAAGGAAGCAGGCAGGGGGGAGTCAGCCAGCAAGAGGGGCCGTGGCACGGGCCTGGATTTAAGTCCCCACTCTGCCAAGGACAACTGATGATAATCAGAATAATAACGGGCTGTTTATTCAGTGCTTCTATGTGCCAAGCCTTGGGTAAAGGGCTTTCCATGGGTCATCTCACCCAGTACTCACTCTTCCCATTTCACAGATGAGGAAGCTGAGGTTTCTTTAAGAGGTCAAGCGACTTGCCCAAGCTAGGAAGGGCAAGTGGGGAGCAGGCATTTGAACCCAGGCAGTCAGGCTTCAGAGCCTACCATCTTAGGTACTTTGGGTTTCCTGCCTCTGTTCTAGCTGTGGAGATCTTGGGTTAATGAATTCACCTCTCTGAACCTCTGTTTTCTCATTTGTAAAATGGGAAGCATATTCTTTATCCCACGGATCTATGGTGAGGGTTAAAACTTAACGAGGTGAGGTTTGTGGAGTGTTCAGCACAGGCCTAGCACAAAGGAGAGGCATAATTCACAAGGAAAGAGTAAAAAATGAGGTTGGAACATAAGTAAGGCAACCGATGCTACATGTGCTTTGGGTCTAAAATGCAGTTTTGCCAACATCTTCTCAGAACTGTCAGGCAGGTCTGGTGCAGTTTGCTAGTGTCAGGGTGGGCTATAAGGACCTAGTCCTCCAGTATCTCGGTGCGTGTGTGGTCTGACTGATGATCACTGCTTTTGGTCAGCTGCTTCAGATCACTGGGGAGTGGGGCTCTGAAGGCAGCCATTGTTCCAAGCCCTCTTAGGCAAAAGTGGCAGTGGAGTCTTAAAGAGACAGTACTTATTTTTTCCTCTTTTCTTTTTCCATTCCCTGTTTGGGAGTAGAAACAGGTTGGAAAAGTAACAAATTGATGGCTCCACCCTCAATGACAACAACAACAAAATCTAGCAATCCCAGAGGAGTGAGAATACTAGATTTCCAGTGTTATGACCAGATAATACTTAGAATGTCCAGTTCTCAACAAAAAATTATAAAACACACAAAGAAACAGAAAACTATAGCCCACTCATAGGAAAAAAAGAATTTGCCAGAACTTATTCCTGAGGAAGCTCATACATTGGAACTATCAGTCAAAGATTTTAAATCAACCATCTCAAATATATTCAGTGAGTTAATGGAATCCATGTACAAAGAACTGAAGAAAACCAGAAAAATGTCTGAATACAATAAAGAGGTAAAAAAGTACCAAACAGAAGGAGCTGCAAGTATAGTATTGAAATGAAAAACTCATTAGGCAGATTCAACAGTAGATTTGAACAGGCAGAAGGAAGGATCAGTGAACTTGAAGACAAGGCAATTGAAATTATACAGTGTGAGATGCAGAAAGAAAAAATAATGAAGAAAAATGAACAGAGCTTAAAGGACCTGTGGGACACCATCAAGCATATCAACATATCCATTATCGGGGTCCTGGAAAGGCAAAAGAGAAATAAAGGTGCAGAAAAAGTATTTGAAGAAATAATGGCCAAAAAGCTTTCAAATCTGATGACAGACATGAATACATACAATTAGGAAGCTCAATAAATGAACTCCAAGCAGGATAGACTCCTAAGATATCTACAGCAAGACACATTAGAGAGAAATTGTCAAAATCCAAAGACAAAGAGAGGATTTTGAAAGTATAAAGAAAGCAGTGACTTGTTACATACAAGGGATACCCAGTAAGATTAATAGTGGATTTATCATGAGAAACCATGGAGGCCATAAGACAGTGGTATGATATATTTCAAGTCCTTAAATAAAGAAAGAAAAAACTGTCAACCCAAAATTCTGTATCTGGCAAAATTTTCCTTCAAACATGAAGGAGAAATGAAGATATTTACAGATAAACAAAAGTGGAAGACCTACCCTACAAAAAATGCTAAAGGGAATCCTTCAGGCTGACATAGACAGTAACTCAAAGCCATAAGAAGAAATAAAGATCATTGGTAAAGGTAACTACATAGGTATAAATAAATCCTGTATTACTGTATTTTTGGTTTGTTACTTCTTTTTCCCCCACATATGACTTCACAGGCAAATGTGTAAAAAGCATTAAAAAAATCTATGTTAAAGGGCATATGACATATAAAGATGTAATCTGAGATAATAATGATATAAAGGCAAAGGGATGGAGAGATATGAGAGTAGAGGGTTTGTACACTACTGAAACTAGGTTGATACTAGTTGAACTAGGTTGTTATTAGTTTAAAATGTCAATGGTAATTACAAAAGTGACCACCAAGAAGATAACTAAGAATATAGAGAACAGGAAAGAAGAAGGGACTCAGAAATGTGCACTACAAAAAAGTAACTAAATATAAAAAAATGGCAGTAATGTGGTTGAAGAACAAAAAACAAGACAAACAGAAAACAGAGCTAAATGACAGAAGTAAATCTTTCTTCTCAGTTATTGCCTTAAATGTCAATGGATGAGAAGATGGCAGACTGGTGAGCTGTATGTTTTAGTTACTCCTCCAGGAAAGTAGGTAAAAAGCCAGGAACTGCGTGGACTGGACACCACAGAGCAATCTGTCTTTGGGCATACTTCATACAACACTCATGAAAACGTGGAACTGCTGAGATCAGCGAAATCTGTAAGTTTTTGCGGCCAGGGGACCCGCGCCCCTCCCTGCCAGGCTCAGTCCCAGGGGAGGAGGGGCTGTCAGCTCCAGGAAGGAGAGGGAGAATTGCAGTGGCTGCTCTTATCGGAAACTCATTCTACTGATTCAAACTCCAACCATAGATAGACTGAGGCCAGACACCAGAGACTCTGAGAGCAGCCAGCCCAGCAGAGAGGAGACAGGCATAGAAAAAAAACAACACGAAAAACTCCAAAATAAAAGCAGAGGATTTTTGGAGTTCTGGTGAACACAGAAAGGGGAAGGGCGGAGATCAGGCCTTGAGGCGCATATGCAAATCCCGAAGCAAGGCTGATCTCTCTGCCCTGTGCACCTTTCCTTAATGGCCCTGGTTGCTTTGTCTATTAGCATTTCAATAACCCATTAGATCTCTGAGGAGGGCCTTTTTTTTTTTTTTTTTTTTTTTTTTAAATCCTTTTTGCTTTTTCTAAAACAATTACTCTAAGAAGCTCAATACAGAAAGCTTCAAAGAATTGAAATTTGGGCACGTCAAGTCAAGAGCAGAACTAAGAGAGCTCTGAGACAAAAGGCAATAATCCAGTGGCTGAGAAAATTCACTAAACAACACAACTTCCCAAGAAAAGGGGGGTGTCCGCTCACAGCCACCATCCTGGTGGACAGGAAACACTCCTGCCCATCGCCAGCCCCATAGCCCAGAGCTGCCCCAGACAACCCAGTGTGACGGAAGTGCTTCAAATAACAGGCACACACCACAAAACTGGGCGTGGACATTAGCCTTCCCTGCAACCTCAGCTGAATGTCCCAGAGCTGGGAAGGGGGAGCAGTGTGAATTAACAGAGCCCCATTCAGCCATCATTTGAACAGACTGGGAACCTCCCAACACAGCCCAGCAGCCCAGAACTGCCCTGGGGGGACGGCACTCACCTGTGACATAGCACAGTCATCCCTCAACAGAGGACCCGGGGTGCACAGCCTGGAAGAGGGGCCCACTTGCAAGTCTCAGGAGCCATACGCCAATACCAAAGACTTGTGGGTCAGTGGCAGAGACAAACTGTGGCAGCACTGAACTGAAGGATTAGACTATTGCAGTAGCTTTAAAACTCTAGGATCATCAGGGAGATTTGATTGTTAGGGCCACCCCCCCTCCCCGACTGCCCAGAAACACGCCCCACATACAGGGCAGGCAACACCAACTACACACGCAAGCTTGGGACACCAATTGGGCCCCACAAGACTCACTCCCCCACTCACCAAAAAGGCTAAGCAGGGGAGATCTGGCTTGTGGAGAACAGGTGGCTCGTGGACACCACCTGCTGGTTAGTTAGAGAAAGTGTACTCCACGAAGCTGTAGATCTGATAAATTAGAGATAAGGACTTCAACTGGTCTACAAACCCTAAAAGAACCCTATCAAGGTCAGCAAATGCCACGAGGCCAAAAACAACAGAAAATTATAAAGCATATGAAAAAACCAGACGATATGGATAACCCAAGCCCAAGCACCCAAATCAAAAGACCAGAAGAGACACACCTAGAGCAGCTACTCAAAGAACTAAAGATGAACAATGAGACCATAGTACGGGATATGAAGGAAATCAAGAAGACCCTAGAAGAGCATAAAGAAGACATTGCAAGACTAAATAAAAAAATGGATGATCTTATGGAAATTAAAGAAACTGTTGACCAAATTAAAAAGATTCTGGACACTCATAGTACAAGACTAGAGGAAGTTGAACAACGAATCAGTGACCTGGAAGATGACAGAATGGAAAATGAAAGCATAAAAGAAAGAATGGGGAAAAAAATTGAAAAACTCGAAATGGACCTCAGGGATATGATAGATAATATGAAACGTCCGAATATAAGACTCATTGGTGTCCCAGAAGGGGAAGAAAAGGGTAAAGGTCTAGGAAGAGTATTCAAAGAAATTGTTGGGGAAAACTTCCCAAATCTTCTAAACAACATAAATACACAAATCATAAATGCTCAGCGAACTCCAAATAGAATAAATCCAAAAAAACCCACTCCGAGACATATACTGATCACACTGTCAAACATAGAAGAGAAGGAGCAAGTTCTGAAAGCAGCAAGAGAAAAAGCAATTCACCACATACAAAGGAAACAGCATAAGACTAAGTAGTGACTACTCAGCAGCCACCATGGAGGCGAGAAGGCAGTGGCACGATATATTTAAAATTCTGAGTGAGAGGAATTTCCAGCCAAGAATACTTTATCCAGCAAAGCTCTCCTTCAAATTTGAGGGAGAGCTTAAATTTTTCACAGACAAAGAAATGCTGAGAGAATTTGCTAACAAGAGACCTGCCCTACTGGAGATACTAAAGGGAGACCTACAGACAGAGAAACAAAGACAGGACAGAGAGACTTGGAGAAAGGTTCAGTACTAAAGAGATTCGGTATGGGTACAATAAAGGATATTAATAGAGAGAGGGAAAAATATGGCAAACATAATCCAAAGGATAAGATGGCCGATTCAAGAAATGCCTTCACGGTTTTAACGTTGAATGTAAATGGATTAAACTCCCCAATTAAAAGATATAGATTCGCAGAATGGATCAAAAAAAATGAACCATCAATATGTTGCATACAAGAGACTCATCTTAGACACAGGGACACAAAGAAACTGAAAGTGAAAGGATGGAAAAAAATATTTCATGCAAGCTACAGCCAAAAGAAAGCAGGTGTAGCAATATTAATCTCAGTAAAATAGACTTCAAATGCAGGGATGTTTTGAGAGACAAAGAAGGCCACTATATACTAATAAAAGGGGCAATTCAGCAAGAAGAAATAACAATCGTAAATGTCTATGCACCCAATCAAGGTGCCACAAAATACATGAGAGAAACATTGGCAAAACTAAAGGAAGCAATTGATGTTTCCACAATAATTGTGGGAGACTTCAACACATCACTCTCTCCTATAGATAGATCAACCAGACAGAAGACCAATAAGGAAATTGAAAACCTAAACAATCTGATAAATGAATTAGATTTAACAGACATATACAGGACATTACATCCCAAATCACCAGGATACACATACTTTTCTAGTGCTCACGGAACTTTCTCCAGAATAGATCATATGCTGGGACATAAAACAAGCCTCAATAAATTTAAAAAGATTGAAATTATTCAAAGCACATTCTCTGACCACAATGGAATACAATTAGAAGTCAATAACCATCAGAGACTTAGAAAATTCACAAATACCTGGAGGTTAAACAACACACTCCTAAACAATCAGTGGGTTAAAGAAGAAATAGCAAGAGAAATTGCTAAATATATAGAGATGAATGAAAATGAGAACACAACATACCAAAACCTATGGGATGCAGCAAAAGCAGTGCTAAGGGGGAAATTTATAGCACTAAACGCATATATTAAAAAGGAAGAAAGAGCCAAAATCAAAGAACTAATGGATCAACTGAAGAAGCTAGAAAATGAACAGCAAACCAATCCTAAACCAAGTACAAGAAAAGAAATAACAAGGATTAAAGCAGAAATAAATGACATAGAGAACAAAAAACAATAGAAAGGATAAATATCACCAAAAGTTGGTTCTTTGAGAAGATCAACAAGATTGACAAGCCCCTAGCTAGACTGACAAAATCAAAAAGAGAGAAGACCCATATAAACAAAATAATGAATGAAAAAGGTGACATAACTGCAGATCCTGAAGAAATTAAAAAAATTATAAGAGGATATTATGAACAACTGTATGGCAACAAACTGGATAATGTAGAAGAAATGGACAATTTCCTGGAAACATATGAACAACCTAGACTGACCAGAGAAGAAATAGAAGACCTCAACCAACCCATCACAAGCAAAGAGATCCAATCAGTCATCAAAAATCTTCCCACAAATAAATGCCCAGGGCCAGATGGCTTCACAGGGGAATTCTACCAAACTTTCCAGAAAGAACTGACACCAATCTTACTCAAACTCTTTCAAAACATTGAAAAAAATGGAACACTACCTAACTCATTTTATGAAGCTAACATCAATCTAATACCAAAACCAGGCAAAGATGCTACAAAAAAGGAAAACTACCGGCCAATCTCCCTAATGAATATAGATGCAAAAATCCTCAACAAAATACTTGCAAATCGAATCCAAAGACACATTAAAAAAATCATACACCATGACCAAGTGGGGTTCATTCCAGGCATGCAAGGATGGTTCAACATAAGAAAAACAATCAATGTATTACAACACATTAAAAACTCGAAAGGGAAAAATCAATTGATCATCTCAATAGATGCTGAAAAAGCATTTGACAAAATCCAACATCCCTTTTTGATAAAAACACTTCAAAAGGTAGGAATTGAAGGAAACTTCCTCAACATGATAAAGAGCATATATGAAAAACCCACAGCCAGCATAGTACTCAATGGTGAGAGACTGAAAGCCTTCCCTCTAAGATCAGGAACAAGACAAGGATGCCCGCTGTCACCACTGTTATTCAACATTGTGCTGGAAGTGCTAGCCAGGGCAATCCGGCAAGACAAAGAAATAAAAGGCATCCAAATTGGAAAAGAAGAAGTAAAACTGTCATTGTTTGCAGATGATATGATCTTATATCTAGAAAACCCTGAGAAATCAACGATACACCTACTAGAGCTAATAAACAAATTTAGCAAAGTAGCGGGATACAAGATTAATGCACATAAGTCAGTAATGTTTCTATATGCTAGAAATGAACAAACTGAAGAGACACTCAAGAAAAAGATACCATTTTCAATAGCAACTAAAAAAATCAAGTACCTAGGAATAAACTTAACCAAAGATGTAAAAGACCTATACAAAGAAAACTACATAACTCTACTAAAAGAAATAGAAGGGGACCTTAAAAGATGGAAAAATATTCCATGTTCATGGATAGGAAGGCTAAATGTCATTAAGATGTCAATTCTACCCAAACTCATCTACAGATTCAATGCAATCCCAATCAAAATTCCAACAACCTACTTTGCAGACTTGGAAAAGCTAGTTATCAAATTTATTTGGAAAGGGAAGATGCCTCGAATTGCTAAAGACACTCTAAAAAAGAAAAACGAAGTGGGAGGACTTACACTCCCTGACTTTGCAGCTTATTATAAAGCCACAGTTGCCAAAACAGCATGGTACTGGCACAAAGATAGACATATAGATCAATGGAATCGAATTGAGAATTCAGAGATAGACCCTCAGATCTATGGCCGACTGATCTTTGATAAGGCCCCCAAAGGCACCGAACTGAGCCATAATGGTCTTTTCAACAAATGGGGCTGGGAGAGTTGGATATCCATATCCAAAAGAATGAAAGAGGACCCCTACCTCACCCCCTACACAAAAATTAACTCAAAATGGACCAAAGATCTCAATATAAAAGAAAGTACCATAAAACTCCTAGAAGATAATGTAGGAAACATCTTCAAGACCTTATATTAGGAGGCCACTTCCTAGACTTTACACCCAAAGCACAAGCAACAAAAGAGAAAATAGATAAATGGGAACTCCTCAAGCTTAGAAGTTTCTGCACCTCAAAGGAATTTCTCAAAAAGGTAAAGAGGCAGCCAACTCAATGGGAAAAAATTTTTGGAAACCATGTATCTGACAAAAGACTGATATCTTGCATATACAAAGAAATCCTACAACTCAATGACAATAGTACAGACAGCCCAATTATAAAATGGGCAAAAGATATGAAAAGACAGTTCTCTGAAGAGGAAATACAAATGGCCAAGAAACACATGAAAAAATGTTCAGCTTCACTAGCTATTAGAGAGATGCAAATTAAGACCACAATGAGATACCATCTAACACCGGTTAGAATGGCTGCCATTAAACAAACAGGAAACTACAAATGCTGGAGGGGATGTGGAGAAATTGGAACTCTTATTCATTGTTGGTGGGACTGTATAATGGTTCAGCCACTCTGGAAGTCAGTCTGGCAGTTCCTTAGAAAACTAGATATAGAGCTACCATTCGATCCAGCGATTGCACTTCTCGGTATATACCCGGAAGATCGGAAAGCAGTGACACGAACAGATATCTGCACGCCAATGTTCATAGCAGCATTATTCACAATTGCCAAGAGATGGAAACAACCCAAATGTCCTTCAACAGATGAGCGGATAAATAAAATGTGGTATATACACACGATGGAATACTACGCGGCAGTAAGAAGGAACGATCTGGTGAAACATATGACAACATGGATGAACCTTGAAGACATAATGCTGAGCGAAATAAGCCAGGCACAAAAAGAGAAATATTATATGCTACCACTAATGTGAACTTTGAAAAATGTAAAACAAATGGTTTATAATGTAGAATGTAGGGGAACTAGCAGTAGAGAGCAATTAAGGAAGGGGGAACAATAATCCAAGAAGAACAGATAAGCTATTTAACGTTCTGGGGATGCCCAGAAATGACTATGGTCTGTTAATTTCTGATGGATGTAGTAGGAACAAGTTCACTGAAATGTTGCTATATTATGTAACTTTCTTGGGGTAAAGTAGGAACATGTTGGAAGTTAAGCAGTTATCTTAGGTTAGTTGTCTTTTTCTTACTCCCTTGTTATGGTCTCTTTGAAATGTTCTTTTATTGTATGTTTGTTTTCTTTTTAACTTTTTTTTTCATACAGTTGATTTAAAAAAGAAGGGAAAGTTAAAAAAAAAAAAAAAGAAAAAAGACAAACAAGGAAAAAAAAAAAAAAGATGTAGTGCCCCCTTGAGGAGCCTGTGGAGAATGCAGGGGTATTCGCCTACCCCACCTCCATGGTTGCTAACATGACCACAGACATAGGGGACTGGTGGTTTGATCGGTTGAGCCCTCTACCATAAGTTTTACCCTTGGGAAGACGGTTGCTGCAAAGGAGAGGCTAGGCCTCCCTGTATTTGTGCCTAAGAGTCTCCTCCTGAATGCCTCTTTGTTGCTCAGATGTGGCCCTCTCTCTCTGGCTAAGCCAACTTGAAAGGTGAAATCACTGCCCTCCCCCCTACGTGGGATCAGACACCCAGGGAAGTGAATCTCCCTGGCAACGTGGAATATGACTCCCGGGGAGGAATGTAGACCCGGCATCGTGGGATGGAGAACATCTTCTTGACCAAAAGGGGGATGTGAAAGGAAATGAAATAAGCTTCAGTGGCAGAGAGATTCCAAAACGAGCCGAGAGATCACTCTGGTGGGCACTCTTACGCACACTTTAGACAACCTTTTTTAGGTTCTAAAGAATTGGGGTAGCTGGTGGTGGATACCTGAAACTATTAAACTACAACCCAGAACCCATGAATCTCGAAGACAGTTGTATAAAAATGTAGCTTATGAGGGGTGACAGTGGGATTGGGAATGCCACAAGGACCAAACTCCACTTTGTCTAGTGTATGGATGGATGTGTAGAAAAGTAGGGGAAGCAAACAAACAGACAAAGGTACCTAGTGTTCTTTTTTACTTCAATTGCTCTTTTTCACTCTAATTATTATTCTTGTTATTTTTGTGTGTGTGCTAATGAAGGTGTCAGGGATTGATTTAGGTGATGAATGTACAACTATGTAATGGTACTGTAAACAATCGAAAGTACAATTTGTTTTGTATGACTGCGTGGTATGTGAATATATCTCAATAAAATGATGATTAAAAAAAAAAATGTCAATGGATGAAAATCCTCTATTAAAAGGTAAAGATTTGCAGATTGGATGAAAAAGTATGACATATCTATTGCTATCTACTGGAGACTCACTTTAGATACAAAGACACAAAGAGGTTGAAAGTTAAAGGGTAGAAAAAGATATTCCATGCAAACAGGAATCAAAAGACAGCTGGGGTGGCCATATTATTGTCAAACAAAATAGACTTTAAGTAGAAAAAAGATTACACGATGCAAAGAAGGATATTATACACTAATAAAAGGTTCAATCCAAAAAGATGTAATGATTATAAACATATATGCATCTCACAACAAAGCCCCCAAATGTATGAAGCAAAAATGGATAGAATTGAAGGGAGAAACAGTAATAGTTGGAGATGCCAATATACCACTTTCAATCATTGATAGAACGTCTAAACAGAAGATCAGTTAGAAACTAGAGGACTTGAATGTATAGAATATAAACACAACTCTTACATCTCAACAACAGAAAGACAAACAATCCAATTAAAGAGTGGACCAAGGATTTTAACAGACATTTCTTCACAGAAGATATCCCAATGGCCAACAGGTATGTGAAAACATGCTCAAAATCATTATGCATAAAAGAAATGCAAATAAAAATTATAAGAGATACCACTTCCCACCCACTAGGATGGCTATTAAAAAAAAAAAACTGAAAATATCAAGTGTTGATGAGAATGCAGAGAAATAGGAACATTGCTGGTCGGCATGTAAAATGGTGCAGCCACTGAGGAAAAGAGTTGGTGGTTCCTCAGAAAGTTAAACAGAATCACCATATGAGCTGGCAGGGACTCAGATACTTGCACACCAATGTTCATAAGAGCATTATTCACAATAGACAAAAGGTGGAGGCAACCAAGTATCCATCAGCAAGTGAATGGATAAACAAAATGTGGTCCATCCACATGATGGAATATTATTCACCCATAAAAAGGAATGAAGTTCTGATGCATGCTACATCATGGAACTTGAAGACATCATGTTGAGTAAAATAAGCCAGACACAAAAGGACAAATACTGTATGAATCTCTTAAGTTAAATACTGTATGAATCTCTTATTTGAAATACTTAGAATAAGCAAGTTCATAGAGATGAAAAGCAGAATTATGGTTACCAGAGGCAGAGGTGTGGGGTAGGGAGGGAGGAATGGGGAGTTATTCCTAAACGAGTATGGAGTTTTGGTTTGGGATGATGAAAACATCTGTCTGAAGACAGATAATGGCAAAAGTTACCCAGTATTGAAAGTTACCCTAAATGTCAAGAATTGTCCACTTAAAATGGATAAAAAGGATTTTTATGTTATGAATATTTTACCACAATTAAAAATAAATAAAAATTTAAAAATATTTTTACTGAGCACATAATATGTGCCAGGCACTTTCACCTCATTCATTCACTCATTCATTCATTCATTCAATACAAGTTTATGGGGTATGTGCTAGGCTCTGTTCTGGGCTCTGTGGACATAGAGGTGAATGGAGTGGATGCAGTCTCTGCCTTTCTGGAGTTTATAGACTAGAGGCATTAAAACAAAACAATCACACAATTGAAAATACAAAAAAATTGTGAATTGTGAGGATGATCAATGGCATAAGGGAAGAAGGGGCTTTGACAGAGGATGCCCATAATTAAAATTGGGGGGTGTGGCCTCTGTGAGGACATGACATTTAAGCTGAGAAGAATGACTAGAATGGAATGAAATAAAAGAGAACAGGGCAGAAGAGCATTCTGGGAAATGGGCCCAGCAAGTGCAAAGGCCCTGAGGCAGCAAGGAGCTCGAAGAGCAAGAAGGCAGGTGTGGCTGAAGTGCAGTGAACCAGAGGGGCAGGAGGTTACAGGAAGGGCTGCAGCCATGGGCTGATGCCCGGGACCTCCTGGTCTGAGGGGAGTGCGGGCTGGCCTGCTCCAAATTATCCACCTTTCTTGCCTCAACACGGCATCAGTAGTTGAAAAAGCAAGAAAAAAAAAATCAAGGAATTTATCCAGTGGCCAATGCCAGAGTAGGGTGGCCAGGTTGCCCTGCACTTGAATCTTTGGACCCAAGATGATATTAACAGGAAAAGGGCAAAAGAGGATGCCTGGTGGTGAGGCTGCCCCTCCCAGGTGCCCACCTCTGGCCACTATTTTTACCCACAGAACACCTCGTTCCTTGGAAGAATTCCTGCTGCCCCTGGTGGAACAGGGGGGAAGAAAAGAGGAAGGGGAGGAAGAGGGGAATGGACAGGCCCTGCTGAGGTCTCCTCTGGGCTGGGGCGGGGATAGGGTCTGTAGCTGCTGATCACAGGGCCTGGGGACGTTGCAGCTGCTCTCTTGACCTGCCTTCCTTGGACCCAGGATTTCACAGGGTGTGGCCTCTCGCTGTCTGTGTGACCTTGGAGAACTCACACGACCTCTCTGGGCCTTGGTCTGCTCACCAGTAAAATAGGGAATCCACTTCCTAGGTGGTTATCGGGATAAAACACTTGGCAGAGGGACTGGCACAAAACAAGGACCCTCCAAACAGCAGTTGTGCTAAATATTAGTGAAAAGTATCAGGCTGCAAACATTTTCTGAGCACCTCACTATGTGCTTGTCATGGTGCTGGGCACTCTGGAACCAGGGGGTTGTCACAGGCAGAGAGTTGGGAGAACAGGGTATGCCAATCCCAGTCTGGCCATGAACATGCTGTGTGACCTTGGACAAGTGCCTAAAAGTCTCTGAGCCAGGGTTTCCTTCATGTATAAAATGATGCTAGTGATGGACTAACAGGCTGCAGGACACTTTTCAGCACCCAGAGCCATTCCCTGTTGGCTTTCTTGATGGTAGCTATTGCTACCTGAGATCTACATGGCACCGGTAGATGAGACTTCCCAAGGTCACACAGGAGGAAGTGATGGCGCCAGGAATCAAACCTGGGTCTGCTAACCCTAAGTCTGAGGATCATTCCAGTTCCACTCATTCCCTCTCCTGAGTGGACGTTCCAGTCCAGCCCAACCCAGCCCAGTCCAACTCTGGAGGTTTCAGGGAGAAGGCTGAGATAAGAGAGCCCCTGGAGTTAAACATTATGTAAAACTAGACAGCGTGAAGGGATAGTAATAGCACACCACTGGACATGGTCTGTGCCCACAGGGCAGTGCAGTCAAATATCTATGAAGCACCTAATCAGTGCCAGGCCCTGTGCTAAGCTCACGGCACATATTATCCTAACTCATGTCCACGTTGTCAGGCAGGTATCACCACCCCATTTTATACATGAGGAAGGTGAGCCCTGGATAGGGGCAGTCGCTTGCTGGTGAGCAGCTGGGTCTGGATTCAAACTCACATCTCTTCCTCCTTCCCTTCCTTCCTCTCTTCCCTTCCCTTCCCTTCCCTCTCTCCTTCCCTCTCTTTCATTTGCTTTCACTGACAGAGCTGGGGTTGCCCCTTCTGCAGAATTTCCTGGAATCCGTTCTGTGTTCAGCTCTGCCCGATGCATCTGAAGTTGGCTTTCTTCAGCTGGCTCAGGCCCGAGCACCTGGATCTTCAGACTTGGAGCCATGGGCCTCATAGACATTCAAAAGGACAAGCACTGGAGGTGAGAGTGAGGGGGTGCTGGGGTTTTTCAACGTGTGGTGCAAATAGGCGCACGCTTTCCACCTCTGCATTGCCACCGAGGACAGCAGAATTCTGCGGCTTTGGAAAAAACACAGTTGCCTTTTTAGAGCTGGGGAGTGACTGGCTACCTCTGTGCAACGGGCTCTGTGCTAAGGGCTTTGCATCATTCCCTTTCATCCTCACAGGAGCCTCGTAAGGCTATTATTTACCCCATTTTATGGATGTGGACACTGCGGCTGGGGAGTCCCAGGGAGCCGGTCTGTGGTTCAGGGCTGGACAGAGGCAGAGCAGGGACCCAAGCCCAGGCTCTGACAATGGACCTCTGCCCCTCCTGTCGCATTTCACACTTTCAGACAAGATGCCTGGCTGCAGCCACAGGAGCAGTAGCTCATTTCCAACGATGGCTGCCTGGAGGTGGGGTAAGGAGGCATGGGTTCAAATCTGCTCCTGTTGGGGACCTTTGGCAAAAGCCTGCTCCTCTGAGCTCCGTTTTCCTGGTCTGTAAAATGGGTGTGAGGCTACCTCTGAGGGCTGAACCAGCACCTGGATGGAAAGTTCCAGCATGTAGGAGGTGCTCAGTTACAGGCAGGCCCTGTTCCCTGATCAGCTGTGTGCAAGGGGAACTGCGCGAGCAGGTGAGGGGAGCTGAGAGGTCTGAGGGGGTGGGGGTGGGGGGAGCAGAGATGTCTGAGATTGGATGTTCTCTGCGTGGGGTGCAACGTAACCCCCTCTTCTGCCTTCCTGGTCAAAACAATGTCTTTCCCAGAACCTCTGGAATTGGCTTTTGTTTGTTTGTTTGTTTTTTGTGCTGGGGAATGGGGGGCACGGATGAAGTCTGAGTCTGATTTGGGGTGGGGGGCTGATCCTGGCAACACTGAAGAGCCAGAGCTGAGGCTGTGCCTGAGGTGGGGGGTAGGGGTGTCACAAAACCCAGGAGCTTCATCCTTCCTTCCAGAGAGTGTGCACAGCTGCCCAGAGTGGAAAGAAAGTACCCAGCCACGAGCTGTGAGGTCTTGGCAAGCCCCTCCCCTCTCTGGGCCTTGGTTTCCTCATATTGGAGGTGGAAGTGAAGGGGCTGTGGGGGGGGGCATCCTGGTACAGGATAGGGGCTCTGGCTGTGCTCCTTCCCTGCCTCTCCACCAATGCCTCTGAGTTCTAATCTTGCGCTCCATCAGGTCACATGGGGCCATTTCTTCGGGTGATGCTGACTCAGCCCCATCTGTCTCTGAGGAAATGTAGCTGAGGGACAGGAGCGAGGGCTTGGAGCCAGTCTCCTAGATCTGAGTCAAAGTTCTGCCCCTTCCTAGCTGAGTGACCTCAGCAAGTCATTTGCTATCTCAGGGTCTTGGTTTCCCTGATGATAATAGGGACTACCCACAGGGTTGCTGCAAGGATTAAATGAGGGTTAAATGAGCTTCTTACTGTAATAGCTACCAATAGTAGTAGGTATAAAAATAGCCAGAAATATTATTCTCATTACACTTTTGTTTTGTATCTGTAGCTCTGTTCAAGGCTCTTTCCAGCAGTCGTGTGCAATCCTCTTCTACATTTGCCATAAAACTTGTGCCAAGAATGCTCCCTATTATGCAGTTTTTATAAAGTCCAATATGAAAAGTTCACCCTCAAATTCATCATCAGGGGAAATGCTTTCT
Source organism: Choloepus didactylus (assembly GCF_015220235.1). Lineage (NCBI taxonomy): Eukaryota > Metazoa > Chordata > Mammalia > Pilosa > Megalonychidae > Choloepus > Choloepus didactylus. Next base: position 240,214,610 of record NC_051307.1, read on the forward strand.
ACCTAAGAAACTGAAGTTTTTCCTCCTTGCTGATAACTTGAGCTATGCAAATCATCCTAATTCCCTTTCTGCTTTGGCCACCAGGAAGCTCAAAGGTAAATTTAAATCTCAATCCCAATAGCAATTATAGTTGGCTTATTTGCTTGTTCTTTTCTTTGGGTCTGGCTTTCTATTTCACTTCATCTTGTGAGCTGCATCCTTGTGTCTTTAAATGTTCTTTGGAAGGAGATCACACAGAAAAAAAAATTGCAACTTAGCCTTATTACATATAAAATTGAAGTGATTGGCCTAAAGGACCTGGTTGTCTGATTTCCCTTGGCAACTGTGGCTTGAGAGGTGGCAAATGTTCCAAGGGACCACAGAGATCATCTCATTTGGAGAAACTGAGGCTCATAATGGTTACTTCTTATATGGTGTTAACTTTTCATTTGATTACCTGAAGCAGTGAACGTAGTGGGATTATCTACTTACGTAGCATGTCAGTTAGAAAATTTTGAATCATAATTAAAAAGTGTTTACAGTATCCTACTAATTGAAAAATGTAGATTAGAAGATAATCTAACAATAAAACAATATATCTTGTTTGAACCCCTATCCCCCAGTGCATGTGCATGCATTTAATATATATATACTGTGTGTGTATATATGCATACTATATAAATATCTCCACATACCTGGATGTTAGCAGACATTCTCTGGGTGGTAAGATTTTTCTTCTTTTACATTACCTGCATTTTAGATTTTTTTCTACAGTGACCTTGTATGACTTTTGCAATATGAAAATTGTAGGGTTTTTAATTTAAGGAAGCATTCATTGGGGGACGTTACAAAGACTTCCCCATCATAAAGGAAGCAGCTGTCAAGTAGGCGAAGCCCCAGCACTTGGCAGATGCTCCGGGCCGTGTCTGGAGAGAAAGGAGGTGTGGGGGCCGAGGTTTTCGTGAGGAGCCCAAAATCCTGACTTTGAGAAGAGGGGGCTTGCTCTGGAACCCTCCCTGGGTGGGTGAACGGGGGATCCGTGGCCCGCCAAGCAGTGTCCCCACTCAGAACCCGGGAACAGACTACAGAATGCACTCTCAGGACGGTGACTCCTTACGTGGGAAAACAGTCGCATCGGCCCACAGGTGTGTGTCCTACTGGCTCTTCAGTGGGAACTAAGCCCCGGGGGACTGAAATGGGGATAAGGAGAGGTACAGGGGGGCTGATAGGCCTTCTCAGCCAAAGCTCAGAAGAAGAGGGAGAAGCCCAGGGCAGCCAAGTGTGCAGCAGCACGTCCACTGAGCACCTCCTGGGTGCCAGGCTGTGGCAGGCACTGGGCACGTCTCATCTGTCACCTCCTCACAGTAACCCTGTACACAGGACTCCTTGCCTGGAAACCAGGGCTCAGAGAAGGAGAGTGACTTGCTTAAGGTCACACAGCCGGGAAGTGATGGGGACAGGATCCCAACCCAGGTATGTTTGGCTTCAGAGACTGCCTTCAACCACTTCATTCTCCTTCCATATTCAGGGAGAGAGGGGGAGAGGGAGGGAGGGAAGAAGGAGGAGAAGAAGAAGAAGAGGAGGAAGAGGAAGAGGAGGAGGAAGAGGAAGAAGAGGAAGAAGGAGGAGGAGAAAGAAGAAGAAGAAAAAGCAGTGGAGAAAGAAGAGGAGGAATAAGAGGAAGAAGAGGAAGAAGAGGAAAAGGAAGAAGAGGAAGAGGAAAAAGAAGAGGAAGAAGAAGAGGAAGAGGAAGAAGAAGAGGAAGAGGAAGAAGAGGAAGAGGAAGAAGAAGAGGAAGAAGAAGAGAAAGAAGCAGAAGCAGAAAAAGAAAAGAAAAAGGGAGGAGGGAGAAATGGAGGGAAGGAGAGGAGGGGGAGGTAGGGAGAAAGAGGGAGTGAGAGAAAAAAGGAAGGAGAGAGGGAATGAGGAAGAAAGAGGAAGGGAGGAAGGGAGAAAGGGAGGGAAGTAGGGACAGAAGGAGGGGAGGGGGAAGGAAGGGAAAGAGGGAGAGAGGGAGAGAGAAGGAGGGAGAGGGAGAGAGAAAGGCAGAACAGTTTCATAAAGCAAACCTTCCCATCCTGATCTTCTAGGCCAGGGATCAGCAAATTTTTTTCTGGGAAAGGCCAGATAGTAAATGTTTTAGGCTTTGTGAGCCATGGGCTCTCTCTTGCAGCTACTCAGTTCTGCCCTTGTAACATGAAAGTGATCACAGACAATATGGAAAACCAACAGGGATGTACCAATAAAACCTTATTTTAGAAAAGGAAAAGTGGATTTCATATGCTTTGCACATGTCATGAAGCATTATTCTTTTGATTTGTTTCCAACCCTTTAAAACTGTAAACACCATTCTTAGCTCACAGGCCAGGCAAAAATAGGCCAGCCACATTTGGCCGGCGGGCCTGGCCATACTTTGCCAGTCCCGTTTTAGAACATCAGATGCAAAGAGCTCTGACGTCATCACAACTTTTATCTGCAGCTGCAGGCCTCAGTATGCAAGTCACTCGGGGATTCTGGGAGAAGCCCAGCTTTGGAGCCGAGTGAGTGGCGATCAGAGGGCCAGGACCCCATGGTGCCTCCTGGGCTGGGGCTGCAGTGCCATTAAATGAGAGAGCGTGTCTGCAGTCCCCAGGGCAAGCGATTCTGGGGCTTTGCCCTCAGAAGCCCTGAGATCAGCCTGGACAGGTGTCAGCTGTCAAAATCACCTGGCACTTGTTGAAATCCCACCCTCTGGCTCCCATCCGGGGCCGACAGACCCCGACTCTCTCAGGGAGGGGTCTGGTCATCCGTGTTTTCCACAGTCACCCCACTGCAAAATCTAGGACTCTGTTAGCTGTGTGATCTGAGCAAGTGAAGGCACGTCCCTGCGCTGGGTTTCCCCAGGGCCTGGCACTCAGTAAGTGCTCCATAAATGCTGGTTATATTTAATCCTATCATTGGCCCAACCTTTGCATTTCACAGAAGGGAAAACCGGAGGCCAGTGCTCTGAGCTCAGGGCCTGGCTCCAAAATGGATTGGCTGTGGGCAAGGCCCGTCCCCTTGTGCCTCGGTTTCCCCACCTGCAAGGGGCAGTGGCTGTGACCCCAGGTGATCTCCAGTGAGGCTGCTGTGGCCCATGGGCTCCTGCAGGGCAGGGAGCAGGGCAGTGAGTCCCTCCTGTCTTACCTTCGTTGCTCTCGCCCGGCGGGTGGTAGAAGGAGAGACCCAGGGAGATGATGGCTGCGATTTCCAAGATGATCAGCGTCACATCTTGCAGTGCTTCCCACACAAGCTGCAGGAAAGTTTTTGGCTTCTTTGGAGGTATAAAATTTTGCCCAAAAATCTGCTTTCTTTTTTCCAGGTCTGGAGCAGTGCCCGGCAAACCTGTGGACGGAGCGCAGAGAGGTTGGCCTGGAGGGGCCAGGGATTGTCTCGAGTTGGGGAGCGGGGGGAGAGGAGAAGCCGGGAGACCTGCAGGCACCTGGCTCGGGTGCACAGTGCCCAGCATCTCCACTCGCTTTGGGCCCAGAGTGGGCACCGTGCGAGGTGCCAGGGACACCATGCAGTGGTTTGGGTGGCAACCCCCAAAAAGATAAGTCTTGTTCTAACCCCCAGAACCTGTGAACGTGACCTTATTTGGGAAAATGCTGTTTGCTGGTATAGTTAAATTTCTTGAGATGAGAGCAACCTGGATTATCTGGGTGGACCCTAAATCCAGTGACAAGTGTCCTTAGGAGACACAGAAGAGGGGAAGGTGCAGGGCGAAGAGGAGAAGGCTTGTGGAGTGATGTGGCTGCAAGCTAAGGGAAGTCTGCGGCTACCAGAAGCTGGAAGGAGCAAGGAAGGATTCTCCCCTAGAGCCTTCAGAGGGAGTGTGGCCCTGAGGACTTCTTGATTTTGGACTTTTGGCCTCCAGATCTGTGAAAGACCAAATTTCTTTTGTTTTAAGACACCCAGTTTGTGGCAATTTGTTTCAGCAGCCATAGGAAGCTCCTACACACGGCTACCCTTGTTCCTGCTTTGCATTTCCTCTGGTCCTCACGGTTGAGCTTGGCCCAGTGGTTAAGAGCAGAGGCTCAGGAGCCTCTATTTGAGGTCAAATCCCAGCCCGCTGCCCTTAGCTCTCTGAGCCTCAGTTTCCCCTTATGCAATGGGGCTGCTGATCATACCTAACCCATCAGGTGGTTGTGATCATCACTTGAGATAATTCCTACAGTTGACAAGTATTTCTGGAGACCCTACTACGTGCCTGGCACTGTCCCAGACCCTGGGAGAGAGCGGTGGACGAAACAAGGAGCCCTGCCCAGGGGGACTGACATCCTGTGGACACGTATGTCACGTGCTTGCAGCGAAGCCTGGTGGGAGGCAGATGCTCAACCCTATGGGAGGAGACAGCGAGGTGCAGCGAGAAGGGGCTTCGTCACATGGCCCCACTTCCAACCCACTGTTTGTTCATTTCCAGGTAATTTTTGCAGACTCACGAAGCCTGTCCTCACTGCTCTGCTCAGCAACCTTTGGAGGTTCCTCCTCATCTTCGCCATAAAGTCTGCATTTCTCCGCCTGAGCCTTCCGGGTTCTTGCTCTATCTCCCAGGCTAGGTTTGCAGCCTCATCTTTCACTGTCTGACTTCATCGCAGCCAAACCAGGTGAGTCCTTTGCAGACTGTGGATGGTCATGCCAGGCCCTTCCCCTGCCCTCTTTACCTGTCTCTGTTTGCCTAACAGGTATGGCTGCCTCACAACTAGGCATATCTGCCCAGGTGTATTTGTGTCCTAGAGGAGGAGCCTGGCAAGACAAACCTCCATTGTGGAAATTCAAGCCATGGGATGGAAAGAGAGGGCCCTACATCTCTCCATCTAGGGGGGCCCCCTCAGAGGCCAGCTCTCCCCTCTGCTACACTGTGCCACCCATCACTGGGTGTATTTTATTCCTCCATAACAAATGTCCTTCACACTCCACACCCTTGCTCATGCTGCTCAGTCAGCTCCATCTCCATCTAGGGACCCTGGGGTCCTGACGCCATCCTCTGAGGAGCCTTCCCCAAGCCCCCAGGCAGAGAACAGGCCCCCTTTACCTCTAACGCAGCCCTTACTGCATCATGGTTCCCCTGTTCACTGGACAGGCCTCCCAGCTGGGCCCTGGCTCCTCAGGGCAAAGACTTGGTCTGATTCCTGTCCCTCAAGCCCCAGTTCTCCAGACCCACCAACCACCCATTGAATCCTGCAACCTGCCAACTCACAGAGAACACAGCACAGATGGGCCGCGGAGCTGGGTGATGCAGCTTCTGCCACAAGCTGGAGCTGGACCAACTTAATGAGGACAGCCGGGGATTGGAGTGGGGAGGGACAGGGGAGGGCACAAACCCTGTGTTGCACCTCCAGCCTTTGGTCCATTCCCGAGAAGGAAGAATCAGGAGGGCTCCCCAGAAGAGCCTAACTAACGACCTGGGGTCAGAGGACTGGAACATTTTGATGCCACATTTCTGGTCTAACATGATGTGGTTCTAGGATTCTAACATGCTGTCACTGGTTTGTGTGTTTGTTCATTTATTTGTTTGTTCATTTATTCATTCATTCATTCGTTTATTCATTCATTCATTTCTTGAACTCTGACCGTGGACCTGGCCCAGTGCTGGGTTCTGGCAATAGTGATGTAAAGGAAACAGACCCAGCAACTCATGGGGTGTGAGAGCCTGGGATTCCAACAGCTTACAGTTCAGGGTTCTAAATTCCCACGGGATGGAGGAGAGCAGCATTTTCCTCTCTGGGTTCTAGGTGTTGGGCCCCCTCTGGTGCCACCACAGAGAGCTCCAACAGAGCCTCTGAGAGCCCAGACTGGTTGAGATGTCAGATGGGCCTCACGTGGCAGGGCAGGTACTCCCTGGAGATCCAGATGTCCTGCTTGTGCTGTGAAAATGAGGGGCCCCGTGCAGGTTATGCCCATTTCATAGATGGGGAGATGGAGGCCGCCCTGAGACCAAGCTGCTGCCTTAGGGCAGTCCCTGGGCCCCGAGAACCCAGGCCAGCCCTGCTCTAAGCTCTAGGAAATGTTGCTCACCCCTGTCCCATGGGATGTCCACACACACAGGAAGTAGGTGTGACACGGCACAATCCCAGGATCTGCAGGAAGGTTCCTTGCCTTCCTCCCTTTATCCAGTTGTACCCAATTCCTCCACATGGGCCGAATTCCTTTAACTAAAAGCTCCAATTCCTTTAGATTACTTGGGAAGGGGAAGCCATCATCAGTTCTGGACATCATGGTATGAATGGGTTTCAGGCTTTTTCCTAGAAGTGGTTTTTTTCTTAACTTTTCATTTTGAAATACTTTCAAACTTACAGGACAGTAACAAAAGTAATACAAATCCCATACAGAGAACTCCACAGCATACTTCTATCGTCCCAGATACCCCAACCCACCAATTTTAACATTTTGCTACACTTGCTATACCATCATTCGATCCATCTCTCTCTCTCTCTCTCTTTCCCTACCAACCTACTTTCTGAACACTTGAGTGTAGGCTGTATACAACATGCTCCTTGAACACTTAATACCACCATGTAAATTTCCCAAGGACAAGGATATTCACTTATTGTGGTGGTTTGATCAGCTAAGGTGTGACCCACTTCAATCACGATGGGTCTTCACCCTCCTTTAAGAGTGGAATGAATTCAGACATGAGAGAGAGAGAGAGAGAGAGAGAGAGAGAGAGAGAGGGAGAGAGAGAGAGAGAGAGAGAGATGGACGAAGCAGTCAGAAGCTGAAGTCAGTGGAACCTAGAAGATAAGGGAGAGATCAGGAGACACCATCATGCACCTTGGCATGCGACAAACTAAGGACCAAGGATCGCTGGCAGCCAGCCCCAGAACACCACAGTCTTCAAGGAGGAAGCTGTCACCTCGATAATGCCTTGATTTGGACTTTCTTTTAGCTCCTAAACTATACGCTAATAAATTCCCATTATTTAAGCCAACCCATTTCATGGTATTTACTCGAGCAGTCTAGGAAACTAAAATACTTATGTATCCACCTTAAGCACAGTTATCAAGTTCAAGAACTTTAATGTTGATATAAAGTTTTATAGTGTACAGTCCAATTTTTTCATATGTACCAGTAATGTCCCTTTGAGCCTTCTCTTCTCTCTTGTTAAATCCCAGGATCAGGTATTGCCTTTGATTGTCATTATCTCTTTAGTTGCTCTTTTTAAAAATTATTATGGGAATGTATATTAAAAAACTTTCCCATCTCAACCACTCGCAAGCATACCATTCATTGGGTTAATCACATCCAATATATTGGGGTACCCTCATCACCTTCCATTACTAAAACTTTCCCATCTCCCCAAACAGAAACCCTACACCCAGTATGTGTTAACTCTCCATTCCTCTGCCCCTGTAACCTGTACTCTAATTTCTGTCTCTAAGAGCTTTCATGGTCCCTGGTATTTTCTTTGTAGTTACCATGGGGCTAAAATTTAACATCCTTAATCTGTAACAATCTCATTTACTTTGATACCAACTTAACTTCCATAGTATACACAAACTATGTTCCTACACCCCTCCATTCCCCCACCTTTATGTAGTTCTTGTCACAAATTACATTTATACATTATGAGTCCCTAACCATTAGTTTCTCATTAAATTTTATGCATTTTTCTTTTGGATCCTATAGGAAGTAAAATTGGAGTTACAAACCAAAAATATAATAGTACCGGCATTTATTTTACTACTGTTGTTAGCCTTACTGAAAAATCTTTATTTCTTCATGTGCTTCAATCTAATGTCTCTTGTCCTTTCCTTTCAACCTCCAGAGCTCTCTTTAGCATCTCTTGTAGGGCTGGTTTAGTGGTGATGAACTCCCTCAGCTTTTGTTTGTCTGGGAATGTCTTAACTCGCCCTCATTTCTGAAGTCTAGTTTTGCCGGATACAGAATTCTTAGTTGGCAGTGTTTTGCTATTAGCACTTTAAATTTGTCTTCCCACTGCCTTCTTGCCTCCATGGTTTCTGATGAGAAATTGCCACTTAGTCTCATTCAGGTTTCCTTGTAGTGACACATTGCTTCTCTCTCATGGCTTACAGAATTCTCTCCTTATCTCTGGCATTTGACAGTTTGATTATAAGATGGCGACGTGTGGATCTCTGGGTTTATCCTGTTCGGAATTTGTTGAGTGTCTTAGGTATGTATATTAATGCCGTTCATTACATTTGGGAAATTTTCAGCCATAATTTCCTTGAATATTCTCTCTGCCCCTTTCTTGCTTTTCCTTCTGGAACTCCCACATGTATATATTCGTATGCTTGATGGTGTCCCACTGGTTCCTCAGGCTCTTATCACTTTTCATTCTTTTCTCTTTTTGCTCCTCAGACTGGATGATTTCAATTGTTTTATCTTCATGTTCACTGATTCTTTCTTCTGCCAGCTCCAATCTGTGGTTGAACCTCTCTAGGGAATTTTTAATCTCTGTTGCTGTGGTCTTAGCTGTCTTTGGTTCCTTTTCATAATTTCCATCTCCCTATTGATATTCTCCTTGTGTTCATCTGTTGTTTTCCTGATTCCCTTTAGTTCTTTGTCCATGTTTTCCTTTAGCTCTTTGAGCATATTTAGGATCATTTTTAAAAAGTCTTTATCTGGTATGTCCCAGGTCTGGTCCTCTTCACTGATAGTTTATAATGCTTTAATCTTCTCCTCTGCCCGGGCCATTGCTTCCTGTTTCTTTGTATGTTTTGTATCTTTTGTTGAAACCTGGACATTTAGATATTTTAATGTGTTTTCACTGGAATTAAGGTTCTGAGGTGTCTGTTCTTTAAGCTTGTATCCAGCTAGTGTTATGAGAGCTTTCCTAAAAAGCCTGGAGCTAAAAACAATAACAAAATAATAATAAGGAGAAAAAAGAAAACACCTTTCCCAGTCTTTGCAGATTGTGTGAGCATTCTCCTACGGTGCTCTCCATATAATCAGTTTAAACAGCAGCTCCAGGTCAACGTACTGGGGCCGCCCCAAACTTTCTCTGCATGTGTCTCTTCATGGGCCTGTGCTTGTGGTCCTGGGAATTCCTCCATTTACACGGATCTGAATGGCCCTCTTCCCTGGGAAATGGTTTCCTCCTGGGCTGGGCACTGCACACTATGTCCTACAGCCAGTGATCACTTGTCTCAGGCAGCCACTCGACAGCTCTCCCATAGCATTAGGAAGGAGAGCCTGGTGAGCTGCCTTCTACACACAGGGCAGGTTCTGGGACAAGGTGTCCCTCAGTTCACCACCAGACAGACTGGAGCAGATACACACACTCCCAGTATGTGCAGAACCGGGTCCAGGGATCTGCACTGGGAGCACTGGCCAGCTCTGCACTGAGCCAGTGAGGAGACGGAGGCCAACCAGGGCTCCGTGAGCGCCTACAGCTTTTAAGCAGCCTATTTTTTTTTTTTTTGATTCAGTGCTTGCCCTGTTACTGTGGTCCTTTAACTGTTTTCTGGAGCTTTAAGAAAGATATTTCTGCCAGTTCTTGCTGGTTATTCAAAGCTTTTATTGGGGGACAGAGCCCTGAAGCATCTCACTCTACCATCTTGATTGGGACAGTTCTCCAGAGAGTGGGTTTTGATTAGAGGAGGAGGGAGAGCTCAAGAGAGTCTGGGCCTCGGATGAAAACAGCCATGACTAGACAACATTGGCCTGATACAGCAGTTTGCTATGCCTTTGGCCAGCCAGTTCCCTTTGCTGAGCCTCAGTTTCCCCATCTCAGTAAGATGGGTAGGCCTCAAGGATCCCAGGGATTCCAAGGTCTGCAGGTCCCAAAGTGGTTCTGCTGGGGTCTGTTTCACATTTTCACACCCTCTTAAAGTTCTGTGTAAAAAAAGGTTTCACCACTAAGAAAAAAGCTGGCCTATCTCTTAGTCCGCAGCAGATAAATTCAAAGAGAGATGAGTGTCTAACCCTTCTGAGGTTCTGTGAGTCAAATGCTCTGGAGTCTATGTTATGAATAATTGATAGTGTAGGTATTCTCCAGTTCTGGGAGTCAGGCCACAGCTCTGTGGGTTCTGTCATGCTGGAGTTCTACAGGGTGGCACTGGGATCCTGGGTCCCAGGAGAGCAGACAGGGCAGGGGCTGCAAATTCAAATAGCTGTGGTTGCCGGCAGGTTTGGTGAATGAGGGAAGTCGTTGGTGGGAGACAATGGGGAGTGGTGGGGACTGGGGCAAAGTGAACAGTCTCACCCCTTCTAAGGGGGCATCTCTTTCTCAGCAACTAAGGGAAAAGGTGGGCTCAGCACAGCAGATCTTCCAATCTTCTAAGACAAGCTGGACATCTGAAATATGATGTAAAATCTCATTCAAGACATTCCAGGGCTAAATACAACATATCTGTGGGCTAGATCCAGCCCCTGGGTTACTAGTTTGAGACCCGCAAGGGTTTGGAAGCAGAGAGGGGGTTAAAAGGGTGAGGCACCAGCAGTGAAAGCCTCTCTGTCCCTTCCTCATCTCTCCCTGGGCAGCTCCTACCCCACCGCCCACCCTGCCCTGTCCCCCACAGGCCTCTGAGAGCCTTTCTGTTTTTTTCAGAAGTAACAGCTGGCTCTGCTGGGGCCACTCCCATGGTAGAAACTTCCAGGCACTTGCCACAGTAACAGACACCCAGAATATGAGCCCCAGGTGGGAACCTTGGGCCTTGAGGCTCCCATGTGGTGGCTGAGATGGCAGGTGAAAGCCATGGGGCCTCACTTGTGTCCTTTCTTGGGGGAAGGCAGGCTGGGCTGAAGCTGGGATGCCAGGCTCCAAGAATCCAGGTGGGATTTGGACTCAAAGGGCCTGGGTTCAAATCCCGGCTCTGAGCGGCTCTGGGTAAGTGACTTCAACATTCAGTGCCTCAGTTTCCCCATCTGTAATATGTGGGTCACAACAGCGTCTCCTTCACAGGGTGGGAGCGAAGCCCCAGCTAGATGTCTCGGGTAAGATTCATTGTGCCATGCCTGGTGCTAGGGGAGGGCTTCCAGCTGTTACCAGCATTCTTCATGTCCAGTTTTAGGCTGTGTGGGTATTTAATCAAGACCCCTGTAGGAGCAAGACTTTGTTCAGGCAGGATTTTGATAAGATGGGGAGGGGGTCAGTCAAGGTGAGGGGGGCATAGCAGAAGACTGTGTGACTGCAGACAAACCACTGCCTCTCTAGCCTCAGTGTCCTCACATGTGACATAGGACTGGCCTGGATGAAGGCTGGGTCAGGTGGCTCAGATCCCTTGTATCCCAGTGACAGTGGTTTTGAGGACTTACAGGTGGGACAGCTCACTTGGTCCCACCCGCCCCCCATCATGCTCTTCCCAGGAGCCGAATCTCAGAATCTCCTCACCTTCCAGCTGAAAATTAACACATCTATTTTCCAGAGCAAAAACAATAGGGGCTGGCGTGAGAAACGACTGGGGTTAGAGATTCAATTTAGACTAAAGCGTATCTCACCATTTAGAAAATTAAAAATGAATATACTGTGTCAAGTATCTCTGGGCAAACCTAGCAAGGCCTTGAAAATTCAGACACAGATGCCCAGGAATTGGTGTCAGATGCTGTGTGGGGCTGTGGGTTTTTAAATATGAATTTTCTTTCAGTACAATTATAACCAGAAACAGAGGACAGAGCACTGAGCCAGGAGTCAGGTTTGGGTCTTGGTCCTATCACTGACTTGCGAATGAACATAGGCTACATGTTTCACCCTGTGGAGACTCAGTTTTCTTATCAATAGAATGGGAGCAAAATAAGTCCTAGGCTGTGGGGAGCCATACATAGAGGAAAGCTCTTTGGAAACTGTAACTGCTCAATAAATGCACCTTCACACTAAACAAAGCAAAACAAAACATACACAAAAAAACAAACCTCCAGCATTTGTCCAAATTCTTTGTGGGGTCAAAATTTGTGCATTCGATTAATGATGTAAGAGGAGAAGACTAAAGCACAGGGTATGGGGCACTTTGGCTGTATGGGAACTTTTTGTTGTAACGGGTGCTTGCTCTCCCTGGATATTTGAGGAATCTTTGCCTTAAAGTTCATCTCTACCCAATTATGTTGGACACAAACAAGGTTTCTACCCAGCCTCTAAACCTTTGTCCTTGCCATTCCCCATTTCTTTCTCTTCTAGCCATTTCTGAATTGCTGTTGAGAGCTGTAGATGGCAGACTCAGGCCATTAGAGACGTTCTGATTGGTCTGAACAGTTTTAAAACAATAGATACTTGTCACAAATATTAATAAATTAGGAGATTCCACATGAAAATCCAGATGTGTGACTCAGTGAGGGCATGGCCCTGCCCCAAGTCACACAGTCTCTGCAGCTGGAATTGGAACTTGTCATCAAGAGCTCTTCTGATCCCAACATGTGGCACCACAGTGGCTCTGAAGACGTTTCATTCTAAGGAAAGTTCAGGGGGACAGTGCAGTGTCCTGGGGAAGCAGGGGCGGAGTGTTCTGTTACCAGATGCCAGGATGTTCCCATCTGAAGGCAGCCAGATCCCTCCCACCCCATCCAGCCTCTCTGAAGGTAGCAAAAGTACCTAGGGTTGCATTAAATGCTATGCATCCAGTCCGTCATTTACTCATTCAATCAATCAACAAATATTTATTGAGCACCCACTACAAACCAGGCACTGTCCTATATATCGGAGATACTGTAGTGAGGAAGACCTCAGTGTAAAGGAGGGTTTCCTGGTAGAAGTGTAATTGGGCTGAGCTTGGAAGAATGAGTGGGGGCTAAACAGGTGAAAGGGGGTGGGTGGGGGGAGGTGGCGTTGGCAAAGGCAAAAGAAACCCCAAGGGGCTTGGGAAAGGTCAGTGTGGCTGAGCATCCTCGGTTTGATCCCAAAAGAGGGTATGGATGGCCCCCACCTTGACTGTGTCCTCTGTCCCCAGTGGCCAGAAAAGGCGGAGAGAAGCTGAATTCTTCTGGATGCCACACTGGGTGGTCTTTATGCAGGATTTGGGGGTAGGTGGTGGTGGGGCTACCTAACTGAGACTTTGGCTAATGTAACTCATCAGGTTGCCTTCTTCCCCTTGCCTGCCTGGTAGCTCAAGCACTTTTGCAGTTTACCTCTTGGAGCTGTACTGGAGGACTCAATGGCATGTGCTGTGCCTGCGAATTTTTATCTTATTTCTCCTCTCTTCCTCTCTCTGGATTTCTTCACTTGAGTAGTTTTAAATCTTTGTGCACAACAAAAACTTTTGTGCTTTGAGGTAGGATGCATATAAATAATCAGAATAAGGAGGGGCTATCATGGTAGTAAGAGGCACAAAGGGTGGGGCGAGACACCTGTGTGGGTTAGAGGGCAGAATGAAGGGACAACAGGAGGCAATGGGGTTAGTTTCTGCCCTGGTAATTGGGGTTGGGAAGCAGGGGAACTTCTGAAATAAAGCACCTCAGGAAAACAGGCTGGCATCTATAAAAATTATGGGCTTCTAGCCATTGGGAAGGTCTCGGGGTGGAAAGTTCCAGGCCATCCAGATGACCTAACCTCTTCTCCCTCTGCTCTGACACCCCCCGAGGCCAACATTTTTCTACCCTGGGTAGGAGAGGATGGTGGAGCCAGAGCAAACTTGGCAACCACTAAAGCCAGCTGATATTTAAGGGGCATTGTCTGGCTGAGTGGACCAGTTCGCTGCCTGAGCAAACCATTTCAAGTAAAAATAACCACGATAATCACCACCACCACCACCACCACCTCCCGCCCCAGTCTCCATCTGCTGCTCCATGCTAGTGTGAAAACAAAATTGCTTCCCCAGATGCCAGGGCAGTGGCGATGGGCGACCAGGTGGAAGTGAGCAGAGGACAGGGCTGTTTGGAGAAGTGGGTGGGAGGGAGCTGGGTTCCTCCTTTTCAGGGGAGGGGGCTGCTCAGCTAGCCTTGGCTGTGCTGTGAATGAATGAGTAAGTGGGTGAGGATGGCAGGCCGATAGGAGGTCTCAGACCTGGGTTCAAATCCCAGCTCCATGGTTCAGAGCTGGGGCCTGGGGCGAATCGCTTTTTCTCATTGAGCCTCAGTTTCCACCTCTGTGAAGTGGGCATAGGGATGCAAATGTCTTGCAGGATTGATGGAGAATCAGGAACATGATTTGTGTAAACAATGCTTGGCACATATTGTCCTTCCTAAACGATAGCTGCAGTTATTACTACCAACTACCACTAACTTCTACTACTGACTCCCACACTACTACCACTTCTACCATTACCCTGAGCCAGGAGTGTGCAGCCCGGCCACTTCTGTCTGCTTTGCTGTTTTCTTAGACTGTCAGAACCTACCATCACAACCCTACCCAGGCCTGGAGACCCTGGTTTGAATCTATCTTTACTTGCTGTGTGACCTTGGGTGGATCACTCACCCTCTCTGGGTGGGTCTCAGGCCATGTCACCAGGGGATGAAACAGAACCAAGGCCCAGACAGTACTTGGTAAACTGTAACTTCTCCTGTTGTGATCACCCCATTATGCAGATGTGTATATTGAGGCACAGCATCCTCCTGGAGGGGAGGGAACTAAGTCCAGCAGACCACCTATACTACCTGGGCAGATCTATTCCAGAGTAGGCTGAATAGTGTGTCTGCCCCAAACAAATGCCCTGTAGTGATCCAATCTACTTAAGCCAATGTGAATCACTGATTCAGACTAGCCTGATGCCAGTGATTCTGGGGTGTTAGGAAATTTCAAATGGAACACACAATGAGTGCTTTCCAGGGAAAGACAAAGCTGGCTTCACAGCCCTGCTACATGTGGTTAAAACACAGAAATGGGCCAACTGTGCTCAATAAGTACCCAACTGGCAGATGAGTGGCTCAGCATGCGCAGGAGAGGGTGTGCAGGCACATGTGCAGGCTGGGAAGCGTGGCTGTGTCTGTAGGCACAGCGTGTGTGTGCATGAGGCCGTGTGCTGAGTCCACGTGCTCTGTACCTGGTCGGAGGCCAGGCAGAATGGGCAGCTTGCAAAGTCCTCTCTGCTGGGATGTTTTGGGAAGACACAGTGGTTCAAAATGGGATGAAAGAACTTACTCTGAGCCTTGTCTGAGGCCAATTCCCTGCTCTGTGACCTTAGACAGGTTGTTTCCCTCTCTGGGCCTTACTTTCCTCATGTGCAACGTAGGAAAAGTGAGGACACTGGCCTTACAGGGTTATTGTGGGGAGTAAATGAGGCAACATCCCTGACATGCTTAGCCCTGCGTCTGGCATACTGTACGGGTTTGAGAAATCCCAGCTGCTGTTATTATTACTGTTGTTATTTAGCTACCTCCAAGGCACTAGCTCCTAAACTTGGTTGCACATTGGAGTCACCAAGGGAGTTTTAAAAAAATATCGATGCCTGGGCCCCAGCCTCAAGGTCCTGATTGAATTGGTCTGGGGCATGGCTTAAGCTTTGGGATTCTTAAAAAGCTCCCTGGGTGATTCCAATGTGCAGCCAGGGTCCAGAATAGCAGCTTTGGCATCCCCTGGGGACTAGTTAGAAATGCAGTTTCTTGGGCCCTTCCCATGATGCCGAGGCAGGTTCAGGGAGAAGAGTACATCACCTCCTTTGAGTCTTGGCAGCATCCGTGGGCATGGGGGGGTCATAGCTAAGGCTCTGAGGGGGCAGTGGCTTGTTCAAGGTCATGTGGGGGGTAAGGGGGTTTGTGGGGGTGATGGTGACAGAGCCTGGACCCAGCCTGGCTCTACCTTTCACTTCTCCTGCAGAGGTTGCCAGCTCCTACGGGGCTGATCTCCATCGCCGAAAGCTGCTGATCTCAGGCCACGACCTCCCTCGAGGTGGCAGAGAAGTTATTAAGTGCTGCAGTTTGAAAAGCTGACAAACCCAGACTCAAGGCCCAGGGTGATGTGGGGAACTCACTCCTATCGTCTGCACACAGTCAGATGCCAGCTCTGCACATGGACAGGGAAACCAGTAACGTGGCATCTGTGTGATGACTGGTACTTTTTAGAGATCCTGGATCACAGGAAAATGCCGCCCGGGCCCATGACATATCAGATTACAGCATTTTATCGTTTTTGCAAATGTACACAGTCACAGGCCTGGCGTGTTTCTTTGTACACACGTGGCCTTGGCGTCTCCTGGCTTGTGTGCACACATGTGGACATGGCATGGCCGGCGGGCTGGTGTTCCGTGGGCACCCACGGACCCGGAGTCCCTCTAACAATCTCGATCCACATGTGGGCACAGCTTTTCCACGGATTTAAATCCACTGCTAGTCTTTCAACCAAGTCAAGGTGAGTTTCAATCCTTTTCTCTACGGTAGGAATTCTTTGATGGGTAAAATCTCTCAGTTTCGACTCCAGAATTTCTATATGAGTGGGGAAGCAGGTGCGCGTCTAAGCACAGGGGTGGGGTGGGATAGGATGGGAAGGTGGGTGGCTGGGGGCTCATCTTGAAGCTGTGAAAATAACAATTCTCAGTACTAAAGAATGGGGTGTGTGTGTGTGCACCAGTGGAGCTCGAGGCCCTAAATAGGATTGCCAGATAAAGCACAAGAAGCCCAGTTAAATCTGAATTTCAGATAAATGATAAATATTTTTTAGTGTAAGTTATGCTTTATATGATATTTGAGGCATACTTATAATAAAAAAAATCATTTGGTTTTTATCTGAAATTCAAATTTAATGGGATGTCCTGTGCTTTTATTTGTTAAATCTGGCAATCCAGATTTAAAAAGCTCCCGAGTTCCCTCTCTCAGTTCCACCACTGGTAGAGCAGGAGAAGCCCCGGGGCCAGTCAGTCTCAGCTTCCCATTTGACAGGCGGGAAAACTGAGGCCCAGAGATGGGGAAGTGACTTGTCCAAGATACAGGGCGATCTGACTACAGGGCTGGGGGTGGACACCCCACAGAGGCAAAAGGAAGGGAACCTCATCTTGCTCAAATGAGCAGTGGAATTTAAAGAACTGAGACTTATTGCACACCAACAAAAATTATGACCATTTCTTATTCTCTCTCTCTGTTAACCTCATTTAAGAAGATTTGATCCAGCCTGTCCTGAGGTGACCCATGAGAAGCCTTTGTCTCAGCCCCTTGGAATACTGGAGGACAGAAAAGCCATTTCTCCCTCCAGCGAGTCAGTTGAACTGCCCTGATTGTTGAATAGACCTCTGAGATCCCATCACGAGAGGTGATTTCCCATCCCTCCTGGAGGGGGCGCTCCGTGGAGCCTCTGCCTGCAGCCTCTGAGGGTGGGTTTCAGAGACAGAGACACTGAGCTCCTGTTTCGGCTCTGACATTTACTGATTGAGACATTGGACTAGTGTCCGCTCTCTGAGCCTCGGGGTCCTCTGCAAATTGGGAGCTGGGGTATGATGAAAGGAGATGCACAACACCCAGTCAGAACATCCCTCCCTCCCCTTGAACTTAAATGCTACCCCCCAGGGCCCTGCCGACAGTGACCTCAAGTGACCTCAGTGAGGCAGGACTAAATCCTCCCGCTCCTTCACTCCACTGGGACAGCAGACTGGATGGCGCTGGTTGTACATGTATTTGCTTTAATTTGCATTTAGTTCTCCCAGCCATTCTGTGAGACTGGAATCAGATGCCCCATTTTACAGATAGGTAAACTAGGGCTCAGAGAGTCGCTCAGGGTCACATAGCTGAAGCTGAGATTTGAATCCAGGGCTCTGAGATACCACAGCTGTCCTCTTCCCATGGCCGTGCCAGGCCACCTGTTTCAGCCTCCAGGACGGAAATCAAAGACGACCCACTCCGCCATTCTCCCTGTTGCTCTCGAGAAATGCTTTTGCTATAAACAGAGACTTGGCAATGGAAAAGAGCTCCTCCCAGGGTTGCCAAACACCTGAAGGGAGATGGGAAAACTGAGTCACCAAGCCGGGTGTTGCTAAATATTTGTGTTGTCACTGTGGTGTGGGTTCCTCCATCAGCATAAATAAAAGGCTTATATTTTGAAAGAAAGAAAAAAACCCCACAGGCCCTTTGAAAGCTACAACATTTATAGAGAAATGCATTTCTGTCTTTGGAAAGTGAGTGGGCTAAATAAATTGTGGGACATTCAGTTTGCAGAATACTATGCAACAGTAAAAAAAAAAAACAAAAAACAAAAAACCCACAAAAAACACAGGATCCATTTACATGTGTGAAAACAGAGGCTCTCCAAGACAAACTGCTGAGTATAAAAAAGAACCTAGCTGCAAAACAATATGTATAGTTGGATTCTATTTATATAAAAAAGAAAACTCTACAAAAGTCTAGCTTTTCTATGGATACATAGATATGTAAATGTATAGCAAAAGGTCTGTAAGGATATGCTCCAAACTCATGAAAACAGCTACCTCTGGGGAGAGGAAAGAGCAGTACAACTGGCTGCAGCGGTCAAGGAGACTCCAACTTTGAAATACTGTAATTTTTAACAAGGAGAATATGTTCATGTTTTACTTGAATAATTCAAAGTTTAATTTTAAAAGGACATCAATATGTAGTGTAAGAAAATATGGATAGAATGGGCTTGGAGACCAGCATTCCTGGGTTAAAATCTCAGCTCCATCCCTACTCACTGCGTGTCCTTGAGTGTGTCACTTCACCTCCTCTGTACTATGGGAGGTGGGGCCCACTCAGAGCCTGGTGGTGGAGATGAAAATGAGGTCATTAGGGTGACATGCCAGGGCCACATCAGGTACTCAGTGTCTGACCCCCATCATCGCTTCATTCCCTCAGAGTCCTCTTCCTGTCAGGCTGCCCCTGACCCTGGAGGACTACCCAGCAAAACCCCCTCTGCCCCAAAGAGAAGCTTATCTCAGGTCCAACCAGTCCCCTCCACCACCCGCAATTGATCCAGGCCTCCTCCACTGCTCGCCTGAACAGCTGCAGTCACCATCTTGCACGTCTCCCTGCTCCCACTCTCCTTCCATTCTCCACCCAGCAGCCAGGAGGACATGTTAAAAGCATAAAGCTCACCCACAAGCACTTGCTGAAAGTGCTCCAATGGCACCCAGTGTACAAGGGGTAAATCCACGTTCCTGACTTCTCTGCAAGGCCCTGCTCTCCTCTCCAGCTCCCTCACCCTTCCCACCACTATGCTCTGGGACACCAGCCTCTGCCCTCTGGCATCAAAACAACTGCTTTTCTGCCTTGGGGTCTTTGCATGGGCTGTTCCCTCTGCCTGGTATGCTTTTCCCCGCCTCTGCACCTAACTTAGCACTTCCTCTGGCTGACTCCTCCTCTGGCTAGGTTGGGCCCCCTTTGAAATGTTCTCATAGCTCCCTGAAAATCCCTTTAATTAAAAAAAAAAATCATCATTTTAATAATTAGGAATTAGTTTTTCTTAATGTCTGATTCCCCTGCTGACTCTAAGCTCCACGAGGGCGGGGATGGCATCTGTCTTGGCCGGATACATAGTAGATACTTAATATGTCAATGTGGGGCCTCTCCTAGACACACCACATACGCAGAAATGAGGTGAGAAGGGGAAAATGCTTAACCCCACAGCGTTGCCTGCTCCATGAGACACATTTTCAGCCTGAGGATTGGGTAGTGGGGGAGATATTTGGGGGTCACCTTGAGTCGCTCCTCTGTAGCCTCCTCAGCGAGGCCCAAGGACACCGAGCAAGCTTCTCAGGGGCCTCCTGAGTCTTTGCTGCTGACAGGAGGGTGGAGGAGCCTCCAGCCAGAGCCCCTGGGCTGTGAAGGTCACAAAAGGACTTGTGAGGGACACACGTATCCCCAGACTCAGCCTCAACCTGGGACATCCCTCAGACTTTCCATTTAAGTGCCTGAAGTTACTACTGGGGGGAAAGGCTATGGGTGAAATCAGATATTGGAAATAAATGCCAGGAAAGCAGAAGCCTTCGTTTCTCTGACAGTGGCATCCCCTGCTCTTAGAAAAGCTTCTGTGGGGACCAGCAGGCATTTCCTAGAAATAGATTCTCCCTCAGGATGAAAGAATTTGGGGTGGGAGTTGGGGGATGGTGTGACAATTAAGAACCAAATGAGAAACCCCAGGAAGACCTCAGATAACAGCTTCTACATTCATCATCATGTTGGAGCCTCACTCCCTACAAGGCCTGGACTGCAGATGAGGAAACTGGGGTTCAGAGAGGCCGAGGAACCAACCCCACATCACACACCTAAACTTCGAAACAGTGAAGATACTCACAGCCTCGTTTCACTGACTTCTCGTGGTTTCCCTGTGACCTCACGTTGCTACCCCCTTTTTATAGATGGGTAAACTGAGGCTTGGAGACCTGGATTTCAACTCCAGGTCTGTCTGATTCTTGAGTCCAAGTCCTAACTACTGCAGCATGTCCCCAGAATTTGAACCTGGGCCTCTCTCACTGTAGGTAACCTTGGCAAGCTCTTCCTACCAGGTGACCCTCAGGAAGGAGGCTGGAAAGGGATTATGAGTAGCTACATTTTACAGATGAGGAAACTGAGGCACAGAGAGGAGGGAGGAGGGAGGGAGAAGGGAAGGGAGGGAGAGAGAAGGGAAGGGAGGAGGGAGATAGAAGGGAAGGGAGGAGGGAGAGAGAGGGAAGGAGGAGGGAGGGAGCAGGAATGGAGGAGGGGGAAGAAGGAAGGGAGGAGGGGGGAAGAAGGAAGGGAGGATGGAGGGAGGAGGGAGGGAAGAGGAAGGGAGGAGGGGGGAGGATGGAGGAAGAGGGGAGGGAGGAGGGAGGGAAGAGGAAGGGAGGAGGGGGGGAAGAAAGAAGGGAGGAGGGAGGGAGAAGGGAGGAGGGAGGGAAGGAAGAGGTAATCTTCTATCAAAAAAGAGTGATTTGCAGATCTGCAAAGAAGCTCTCCGTGATTCTTTGACTCGTCTGAATATTGTTAAGTCCTGTGCTTACATAATAATTATTGAAATGATGATAGCACCTCACAGTTGTAACATGTTCTTCATCTGCCAAGTGCCTTTACTGCCGTGAGGTTGCTTTGCTTCATGAGCCTCGACTGGCTCTCGCCTCTACACCCACCTTCCTGGGTCACGCTTTAGTGCTGGGCTCAAGCCGGGGTTGAGACAAGCACTGGCCAACTCCAGAAGGTTCCATCAGACAGTGGCTGAGGCCTTTACATATTATGCTGTTCCAGAACCTCCAAGGAAGGCCCTTTAAAATAATTCTTTAACAAATTCAGTTCCAGGCCAAAGAAAGAGTGTGCTCCATCTGGAAAATTAAATTTAAATTTTTTCCCCCATCAGAAAGCAACAATTGTGTAACTCCTCAAATTTTCCTTTTTTGTGTTGGCTGTACTGACATTTGGGGCAATAGCAGTCATGCCCAATCCCCAAATTTATGTTAACTCTTCTGGTTAAATCATTCACCCAACTCTTATATAATGTTTACTTGTGCCAGGTTCTGGGCAAAATGTTCTTATTTGTATTAACTCATTTCATCCTTGAAATGTCTCAGTATGGAAGGTACTGTCCCATTTTACAGAGGACGAAACCAAGGTTAGCTAATTTTCCCAAGTTCCACGACTAGTAAGTGACAGAGCTGGAACTGACCCCAGGGCAGCTGGCTCAAGTTCTATTTTCAACTGCTGCAGTGTTTGGCCTCATTCATTCATTCATTCACTCATTCATTCATTAAACTGCGATTGTCATTTTCCTCTGCCAGCCCTTCCACAAGCACTGATAATAAACTGGTGAGCAGAAATGTCTCTTGCCACTGTCTCTTGATTCTGCACACCCACTTAAGAGTCCTGACTGTGTGATTCTGTCACCAAGTGTGGTCTCAAAATCCTTGGGAAGAAAGTAGAATATGCAGAAATAAAATATCACTTAATTTTGACCCTCTGGGCTTTGAACTGAATAGTCACAACATCCGACAACAAACTATGAACCTCAGCATTACCACCTGCCAGCTCTGTGATCGGAGGCAAGTCACTCACCTTCTCTGGGCCTCTTGGGCTATATACAGCAGGCAGAGTCATGCAAACCCCAGAGGCTGATGAGAGGGTTACATGAAGTCGTGCCCAGTGCCCTGTGCTTTGTGCAGAGTGGGCATCTGACAAACATTACCTGCAGTTACCAAAGGAGAGAGTCCCCAACTTCAGCTACGTAAGGGCAATGAGACCTTCTCTGCATTACTATGGCCGAGGAAACTGAGGCTCAGAAAGGTGAAGTGACTTAAGAAGTGGCATAGCTGGGTTTCCCAGGTTGGTGCTTTTTGTGTGTGCGGGCGACTATCAGCTATCCGTCTTGGGAACTGTTAAGCATTTAAAACAAGCATCCTTCTTTCTGACACTTAGTGGTGCACTGTTTTGTTTTGTGATTTAAATGGGATGTACATCTCCCCAGTCATTTGGCAAAGGTCACCTCCATGGCTGACCATGCGACAGAGGAAGGTCAGCGCCTCCCTCATATCATTTCTTGTGTCCAGCTGGAAGCCACAGACTCCCCTCCCTCCTGGCTCCTACAGCAGTGGAGCACTGGGTCTGGAAAAGGGGGGACAGCCTCTCCAAGCCTCACACCCAAACCAGAGGCACGGTGACCACTGGGGAAACATTCTGTGAGTCCAAGTGGGAAAGGCATTGTCATCACCCAACTGATATATTGATTTGTGGCAAAACCCACTTAAGTCTCTATCTAGAAACTTGCCACATGCACTCTTTAAGTATCATTTAGAAGTGTGTTGTTTTGAGAGAAAGTCTGCTTCTTTTAGCAAACTGTGCCTGACATTTTGCTGTCTCGAAACACTGGAGAAGCGTGTGCATCTGGTTTCAGGAATCCGGTTCCTGTGATGCCTCGAGGCAAGTGGCTCCCTGGCAAGCCCCCTGTGACATTCTTGCGGGGTGGCGGAGACCAACATCCCCTCGGGGAAGGGACAATCACTCTGCCGATGAGCCATGCCCCTTCTCTTGCCAAGTTGAAAGCAAGGATGCTGGAAGTCCAGCTGCAGGCTTCCTTGCTAAATGGAAAGAGACTCAGAACATCCTTTCTCTCTCTTTCTCTGCAGTTGTTAAACTGACAGTCTGTGGAGGGAGAAAGGTCCCCAGCCTGGCCACCAGTGAAACCAGAGGCAGCTCTGAGGCCACCTTGTGCCCTAATTTGCTGGTTTCCAAGCTCCATGATGTCCTGTCACCTAGAACAGAGCCCAGCACATAGTAGGTGTTCAATTAAATAGGAGCCAAATGACTGACTGGCAGGATATAGATTCCACAGTAAGAGAAAAGCATTTTCCTTGTGATCTGCACCAAATAATTAAACTGCAATTGTTCATGAAAGTTACCAAACTGTACCCTGAGAATATTTTATTCATAAGAATGAATGCTTTTGCACTAATTGGAATGAATGAATAATAATAATTGGGTGACTTTGCCTAAAGAAAAGAGAAGAGTTTTCCCTCTCTCTCTCTCTCTCTCTCTCTCTTTGTTATTGTTGTTGTTGAAAGGCTGAAAGAGGGAAAAGTTCATGGTTCTGACCTAGACCGCTGATGGCTGAGACCTTGAACTTAACTTCAAGGACTCCCAGCTCATACCTGTGAGCTCTTTTACTCTGGCTCTCAGAAAATGAGCCAGTCTGAGGGCTCCCGCTGCTTTCCTAAAGTACAGGGGGAACAAATAAGTTTCATTTTGGAAGTCAAATGCGATTGATTAGTAGGGGCTCCTGGGGTTGAACTAAGAAGGAGTCTGAGCATTGGGATCGATTAGTGATGTCTGCCAGAGATGTGGGTTATGGAAGTGTGGGAGGGTATTTTATGTATTTGCCATGTCTCTCAGCCTGTCTTCTCTCCTTGAATCCCTGGGCCAGGATTTCATGGAGCTTACAAGGCAGCCCCACTTGGTTATTCTGCCCATACTTCCAACTCAGCAAGTTCAAGACCAGACTCAATGTTTCCTTCAATTCTATCCCTCTTTCAGGTCATATTGATCAGCTTCCTTGGTGTTTCTTGGATCTGACCTTTCTTCTTTACTATTGAAGTCATCATCTGAATTCGGGCTCCCCATGTCTCTCACTTGCCTCTTCACTGGCTACTTAGTGGGTGTCCCTCTTCCCAGCCATGCCACCTTACACCCACAATATATGCTCTTCTCATCTGCCTTAAATGACCCTCATGAACCTTTACTTCTCCACTCTGGAACTTGCAGTGTTTCCAAAAGCCCAACAAATAGTGTCTAACATCCCTTGTTCAACATTTAAGGTCAATTTCTTTCTTTCTTCCTCCCTCCCTACCCCCTCCTTCCCTCCTTCCCTTCCTTCCTATCATTCCCTTTTCCTTTCTTCTTTGTTCATTATTTGTTAAACATTTCATGATTGTTGCATGCTAAATGTCAGATATGTGTCCCCTAAGGACACAAAGATCTAATACCATGGCCCCTGCTCTAAGGAGCTCACAGCATGGGGTGGAGATGGTAGCGTAGAGCTAAACACCTAAAGAATTAATTCCAACCCAAGGTGATAAATTGCTCTTGCTTCTGCTTTCGATCTGAAATGCCTTCTCCTTTTCCTTCAGTTCCTTTTCCAGGCCTGGGTTTATCACCTCCCCTTTGGGATCTGCCTCGATGTTATCGTCGCCCAGCATCTTTCTCTCCTCCCTTGTAGCACCTACCACACCCTGCTAAATATTATGATGGTCGGTTTGGCTTATCTCTTTGACCTCCACTCTGCCAACCTGAGCTCTTTTCTTCATTTCTGTATAAGGCAATCTGCCCAGCACACAGTAGGGCCTCAATAAGAGAACTGATTGAACTCCTGTATTTGAGCAAATCCCTTTGTCTTCTAGTTCTCCTCACTGCCCCCCAAAGCCTGAGAGATGGTGGGCTTGGGTCAGCATGCCTGGCCCTGCCGCTTACAGGTTGGGCGACTTAAATCCCAGGTGCCTCAGTTTTCCTACCTGTCAAATGGGGTCAATAACAGTATCTCCCTCCTAGGGCTGTTGTTGAGGATAAGACGAGTTAATCACACATGTTAATGTGCTTAGAACACTGCCTGGTACATGGTCTGCATTCTAAAAGACGGGGCTACTGCTATGTCCATAAAGGGCATTTCCCACTTTTTGGAAATAAGTCCTATTTTTCCTTTGGGGCTGGACCCATTCACTGCTCGTTTGGAACTGTTACCCTCTCCTGCTTTGTATTTCGTTGCCCTCCTAGTGAATCCCTGGGATTCTCCTGCCTGGCTGGGAGGGGCTGTGTCTTGGGTGGGGCCTGGGGGGAGGGAGGGAGGCATCTGGGATGAATCATCACCCCTACCTGGTCACACCTGGTTGCCCAGCAACAAGGAATGCACCTCTCTGCAGCCGCTTGAAATTTTATGGAGAAACAAAATGTGCAGATGAACCCTCAAATCACATTCTGTTGCATTCTGTTCAGTCTGAGGCCCGGCAAACCAAACAAACAGAACCAAGGACCAAGACTTTGTGGGGACAGAGCACCTGAAAAGGAGATGGGAGCTGGGGTTTGGCGGTGCTTTGGTCTTGATATCAGGCCGGGTGACGCTAGGCAGCGTGAGGTGTGACCCAGGCCCTCACCCCAGATCTGGGATCAAAATATGGCCCTGCTGCATCCTCACTGGGTCAGCCATTCAACCTTTGGGGGGGGGGGGGCTCAGTCCCTCCTCTACCTGCTGGAGTGAGTGTGATTTAAGACCTGCTCTGCAAGGCCTTGGCAGAAATGAAATGAGTTAATGCATCAGGCTGCTCCCTGTTCCGAGCCCTCCAGAGGCTCCCTCACCTTCAAAGAAAATCTACATTTCCTCCCTCAGACTCCTGCCATACAGGCCCTGCCCCCTCTCCTGGCTTCATCTCCTCCAAACTCCCCCTCCAGGTCCCACTCTCCTCCCATGTTTCTCTGTGGCAGCCTCCCTTTCATTCTCCAGAGCCTTTCTGACTTCTGGCCCCTCCACAGCACTTATTACAATGGACTGTCATCATTATTTTTCCATTTTCTTGCTTCTTTTTTTGCTTGTCACCTACACCTGAATGTAAGCTTTATGAAGGCAGGACCATTTATTGTTTTTAGTCTAGCACATAGTAGGTGCTCAAGAAACATGTATTGAATGAACATATGAATGAAAGAGCTGTCCCAGTGCCTGGTGCTTAGTAGGCATTCACCAGCCTTAGCTGCCTTAGTTTCGCTTTGGTCTTTACTTTTCCATGAAGGGATGGACAGTCACCCTTAAAGCCTGCACTGCTCGGCCCAGCCTCTAATGCAGGCAATTCTTTTTCAGATATTTATAGCAAAAGATAAAAATGCCCATTAACTGAAAAATACACTGGCAGAAATCCATCAATCCCTGGCACTTTTCAGAGACAAAACTTCAGGACAGTACTGGCATTATGTTGTCCCAAGAGGATGTGGAATGAAATTTAAATGAAATAGGGAAATGGGGGGATATCTAAGTTATGAGGGTATTCTGGAACATATGGAAAGAGCAGAGCCTTGGGCCAGGCCGGACTGGGGGTGAAACTCAGCTCTGCAGCCTGTTGGCTGAGTGACCTTAGGTATCTGCCTCGGTTTCCTCATCTGTAAAATGGTGATAATACTGAAAAGATATGCTGGATACAAAGGGCTAGTCCTCCCATTCCCAGAGCTCAGAATTTAAACTCAGGGCTGGGACACAGAGTCTGTGAGGAAGACTACCCCCCACCCCTAGCTTCAAATGAGTCTCCATCAGCCTCCCACCTGGTGGGCACACTTCAGTGTTTCAGTGACTAACTCAGGCCCCAGGCCCTCTGATCGGTCGGCTCCCCAAGATGGCACTTGTTATGGCCATTTAGGAAACGTCTTCGGAGGTGAGGGAAACACTGGCAGTCCCAGATCAAACAGCCAGCGGTGCCGTGAGCCTGTTGTCAGAACACGAGAGGGACAGTTTTGAGGCCCGGCTTCGCATCAGCTGTAGCAGTCAAAGAGCTGATTTCTTCCAAGCTCTGATGCTCACTAGCCCCGCGGTTTCCCCTTGTCCAGGTAATTGGATCTCCCAGGACTTCAAGAGGATGCTGGCAGCTTTGTGCAAGAGCAGAGCTCTCACTCACTGTCCTTGTGGCTGGCAAAGGGGCGGCAGGAGGGGTGCCCCTGCTAGCTCAGATCACGGCCCCTCCCGGCCTGGCATCCCCCCTCCTTGGGATCTGACCTTTCGGTGGATCAAAGGGACATTCCTTTCTACATTGGCCTCAGAGGGAGTGACAGGAAAGGCCAGCCAGGACACATCCAGGGAAGTGGTGGAGACGTTGCGAGTGGCTTTGTGGGTTCTGGTGGTGGTGAAGGGGATGCACTGGGGGACCCTCAGACCACACCCACTTCCTCACTCAAACGTGTTCGTTTACTTACAATCCCTGTTAGGTGATGGGGTTTCAGAGGCCAATGCAATAGCCTTGCCCTTAGGAGCAATAAAATCCAGAGGTCTAGGACATGCCTGTTTACACACTAGTTAGACGAAAGCTACCTGATTTAGGTGGATGGAAAACCCTTTAGGGGTTGCGTGGAAGTGTGGCATAATAAACAATCCTTGGTGTTCTGTAGCTTGCCTCTGCAGGGATTTTCTCTTCTTTTCTTTTGTTTTCTTTTGCAGTGGGGCTTGCCCAGGACTTACTCCACATACCCATTTCCCAGGAATTTTACCAGAGTATTGCAATTCATTTTTGGTCACTGAACAGTGAGGGAGTTGGCTTTCTAGGGAGTTGGCTTTCTCTCAGCTGACAGCTCCAAGTTCTAACAGATGCAGGGGCTGTTTTTCTGACCCTGTGATTTCTCCAAACACATTCCAGCAAGGAAGGGCCAGGGAAAGGGCCCAGGACTGAAAAAGTCAGGATATCCAAGGATAAGTCCCAACTCTGTCACCCCTTGCTGTGTGACCCTGGACAAATTCTCTGAGCCTCAGTTTCTTCACTATAAAATGGGAGGCTAAAAATACTTATCTCTTGGGGTGGCTGTAATCTAAAAAGAGAGCATGAAGGGTAGAAGGCCTTGCAGAGTCCCAGGAACAGACACATGGAATCTGAAAACACTGAAGAGCAGGAGATGCATCAGAACCTACCCTCAGTGCTCCATGGAAAGCAATTCTTAGGCATCCAGCTTGTCAGTTGAGGCTCAGGTTAAATATCACCTCCACAGGGAAGCCCTCCTTGACTGCCAATCTAAAGCTGCCCACCCCCCACTCACCCTCTAACCCACCTTACTGATTTATTTTTATTAAATCACTTATCCCCACCTGATATTTACTTGTACATTTATTTGTTTCTATATCTTTTGCTGAATTCCTAAAAGCTCTGAGAGGGTGGGGAACTTTCTTGTTTTTGTTCACTGCAGTATCCACAGTTCCTAGGACAGTGGCTAGTACAAATAAAAGCTTCTTTAAAGGGTAGGTGAAATAATTATTTGAATGCAGGGATTCTCAATCAGGGGGTGGGGCATACCCCTTAAGGGATGTGTCAAAATTTGGCAGGGGCTAGTAAGGGGCAGGGCATCTGTAGTCCTAAAGTACATCTTCAGAGCAGAGGATTGTGGGAAGATGGAGGAGCAGGAAGCTCAAGGAATCAGTCCCTCCACCAAAACAACTTTTGAACTGGCAGGAACTGACTGAATCGACTATTTTGGAATTTTGGCATCTAGCACAACACTGTGCAGAGTTCCAGGAAGGAAGAGGAAAAGGCTGGTAAATTGTGGTAAATATTTCACCCTCCATGCACAGGCCACCATTCCCCACCCCTCAGCTGTGTGGCAGGAGCTTGCTGGTTCCAGGTACAAGGACCCAGTTCTCTCAAATCTGCAGGTGTGTGATCTGATTGCTGATCACAGCTTTTGATCAGCTACATCATATTGCTGAGTGACATACTCTGAGGATGGCCATTGTTCTAACCACTCACAGGCAAAAGTGACCAAGGAGTCTTAAAGAGGTAGTACTTATTTTTTCTGCCTTTTCTTTTTCTGCTCCTGTTTTAGAATAAAAATAGGATGGGGAAGTCACAACTCTACAGCTCCAGCCAACAACAATAACCCCAAACTAGCAGTCCCAGAGGAGTGAAAGAACTAGATTTCCAGAGTTATAAAAAGATACTACTCAGAATTTCCAGTGCCTAACAAAAAATTATGAAACACACCAACACACAAGGAAAGTATGACCCATTCAAGGGAAAAAAAGAATTTGCTAAAAGTCATCCCTGAGAAAGCTCATACATTGGAACAACTAGTCAAAGACTTTAAGTCAACTGTCTTTAGTATGTTTATTGAGCTAAAGGAATCCATATACAAAGAACTAAAGGAAATTAGGAAAACATTGGCTGAACAAAATTAATAGATGGAAACTGTACAAAGGAATCAAACAGAAATTTTGGAACTGCAAAGTATAGTAATGAAAATGAAATGCAAAACTCATTAGATGGATTCAACAAAATATTTGAACAGGCAGAAGAAAGGATTAGTGAACTTAAAGACAAGAAAATTGAAATTATCCAGTGCAAGGAACAGAAAGAAAAAATAATGAAGAAAAATGAACAGAGCCTGAGGGACCTGTGGGACACTATTAAGTGTACCAATATACACATCATTAGAGCCCCAGAAGGACAAGAGAGAAAGAAAGGGGCAGAGAAAGTATCTGAAGAAATAATGAAAGAAATAATGGCCATGAATACACACATCTAGGAATCTCAATGAACTCCAAGCAGGATAGATGCAAAAAGTTTTACAGCAAGACACGTTATAGTGAAATTGTCAAAATCCAAAGACAAAGAGACAATTCTGACAGCAACAAGAGAGACATGATTTGTCACATACAAGGGATCCCTAATAAGATTAATAGTGATTTTCTCATCAGAAACCATGGAGGCCAGAAGACAGTGTGGTGACATATTTGAAGTCCTTAAAGAAAAAAAAAAACCCATTATCAATGAAGAGTTCTATACCCAACAAAATTATCCTTCAAAAATGAAGAAATTAAGACATTTACAGATAAACAAAAGCAGCAAGAGTTCAGTAACAAAACACCTACACTACAATAAATGCTATAGGGAGCCTTTCAGGCTGAAATATAAGGACACTTCACAGTAACCTAATGACATAGAAGAAATGAAGAACTCTGGTAAACATGAATACATAAAATCCTTGTATTATTGTACTTTTGGTTTGTAACTGCTTTTTCCCCCATATGACTTCATAGGCAAGTATGTAAAAATACTTACCCCCTATGTTTATGGGTATATGATATATAAAGATGTAACCTGAGACAATAACAATATAAAGTGGGTAAGAAAGAGAGATACAGAAATAGAAGGTTTGTATTCTACTGAAACTAAGTTGGTACTAGTCACGCTAGGTTGTTATTAGTATAAGATGTTAATGGTAATCACAAAGATAACCACTAAGAAAAGGAAAGAAGAAGGGAATGAAGAGGATGCACTACAAAAAATCAATTAATTTTTTTTAAAAGGCAGCAATGGGGTAATTGAAAAACAAAAAACATACAAAACATACAGAAAGCAAATAGCTGAATGATGGAAGTAAATCCTTCTCAGTTATAACCTTCAATGTCAATGGAAGAAAATGCCCTATTGAAAGGCAGAGATGTGTAGACTGGAGAAAAAGCATGACCTAATTATATGCTCTCTACAAGAGACTCACTGTAAGTCCAAAGACACAAAGTAAAAGGATGGAAAAATATTCCATGCAAACAGGATTCAAAAGAGAGCCTAAGTGGCTATATTATCGTCAGATAAAATAAAAAACCTTAATATAAGAGGCAGGACTAGAAAATTCCTAGAAGAAAACATAGGGAAAAAACTTAGGGATCTTATGTTAGGCAATGGTTTCTTAGACTTTATATCCCAAGCACAAGGGACAAAAGAAACATAGATAAATGGGACCTCATCAAAATTAAAAATTTTTGTGCCTCAAAGGAATTTATCATGAAAGTAAACAAACAAACTACACAATGGGAAAAAACATTAGAAAACCAGGTATCTGATAAAGGTTTAATATTCAGAATATATAAAGAAACCCTTTGACTTAACCACAAAAAGATAAACAACTTGATTTAAAAATGGGCAAAAGACTTGAATAGACATTTCTCCAGAGAAGAGATACAAATGGCAAAAAAGCACATGAAAAGATGCTTGACATTATTAGCCATTAGGGAAATGCAAATCAAAGTCACAATGTGATACCATTTCACCCCCACTAGAATGGTTATTATTAAAAAACAAAACAAAACCCAGAAAATTACAGTGTTAAGAGAGGAGGTGGAGAAATAGGAACACCCATTCATTGCTGGTGGCAATTTAAAATGGTGCAGCCACCATGGAAGACAGTTTGGCAGTTCCTCAGAAAGTTAAGTACAGAATTACCTTAAGACCTGGCAATCCCACTTCTAGGTATATACCCCCCAAAATTGAAAGGTACTTGAATAGATACTTGCACACTGGCATTATTCACAATTGCCCAAAGATGTCCATCAACTGATGAATGGATAAACAAAATGTGGTATATGCACACAATAGAATATTATTCAGCTATAAAAAGGAATGAAGTTCTGATACATGCTACAACATGGATGAACCTTGAAAACATCATATTGAATGAAATAAGCCAGGTACAAAAGGATATATATTGTATGATCTCACTGATAAAAAATAATTAGCAAACTCACAAAGTCAGAATCTATAATATAGGGTTCCAGGGGACAGAGTGGGGATAGAGAATAGGGAGTTAAAGTTCAAAATGTATAGTTGCTATTTGAGATGATGGAAAAGTTCTGATAATGGATGGTGGTGATGGGAGCACATTGTGAACATAATTAACAGCATTGAATCATATATTTTGATGTAGTTAAAAGGGGAAATTTTAGGTTTATATATATTACGAGAATAAAAACAAACAAACAAAGAAAAAAACACAAAAAATGTGAAACCATACAACACAAATAGTGAACCCTAAGTTAAATCATGGACTATAGTTAATAGCATAATTATAAAAATGTGTTTTTATATCAATTGCAACAAATGCTCCACACCAATGCAAAGTGTTAATAATAGAGTGGAGTAGGGAATCTGTATTTTATGCATCATTGTTCTGTAAACCTACAACTTCTCTAATTAAAAAAAACTTACTAAAAAGCCTACAATAATTAAAACAGTGTGGTGTAGTTATAAGAATAAACATATAGACCAACAGAATAAAATTGAGATTCCAGAGATAAATACACACATTTATAGCCAGTTGTTTTTTTCACAAGGATACCAGTCCATTCAATGGGGACATAATAGTCTCTTCAACAAACGGTGTTGGGGCAACTGGAAATCCCTGTGCAAAAGAATAAATACAGACTCCTACTGTCACCATATACAAAAATTAATTCAAAATGGATCATCAACATAAATACAAGAGCTACCACAATAAAACTCTTATAAGGAAACATAGGGAAATATCTCAGGACCTTGTAGTAGGCAATGAATTGTTAGGTTTTACACCAAAAGCACAAGCAACAAAAGAAAAATTAGACAGAATGGACATCATCAAAATTTAAAGCTTTTTGCATCAAAGAACATTCTTAAAAAAGTGAAAAGACAACCTACGGAAAAAAAATGGGCCAAAGATTTGAAGAGACATTTCTCCAAAGAAGATAGTCAAATGGCTAATAAGTATATTAAAAGATGCTCAACATCATTAGCCATAAAAAATGCAAATTAAAGCTACAATGAGATACTACCTCACACCCACAAGAATGGCTATTATTAAAAAATCTGAGAAAAATCAAGTGTTTGTGAGGATGCAGAGAAATAGGAACCCTCTACACTGCTGGTGGGAATGTAAAATGGTGCAACCACTGTGGAAAAGAGTTTGGTGGTTTCTCAGAAAGCTAAACATAGAATTACCATATGACCCATCAATTCTACTCCTAGATATATCTCCGCAAAGAACTGAAAGTAGGACTCGGACAGATAATTGGAACACTAATGTTCATTGTAGCTTTACTCCCAATAACCAAAAGACAGAAGCAACCCCAGTGTCCACCAACAGACGAATGGATAAACAAAATGTGGTATACCAATACAATAGACTATCATTCAGCCATAAGAAGAAATGACGTGCTGGTACATACTACAGTATGAATGAACCTTGAAGACATTGTGTTGAGTGAATTATGCTAGACACATAGGGCAAATATTTAATGCTTTCTCTCATATTAAATACTTAGAATGAGTAATTCACTGAGAAAGAAGGCAGAATTGTGATTACCAGAAGTGGTGGGAGAGAGGAATGGGGAGTAATTCCTAAATGAGTATGAGTTTTGGTTTGGGATAATGAAAATAGTCTGGCAAGAGATAATAGTGAAAGTTAGTATTGTAGATATACTTAAAGAATTGTCCACTTAAAATGATTAAAATGATTTTTGTTACGAATATTTTACCACAGTTAAAAATCTTAAAAAATGTATAAAAAAGGTACATCTTCAATGTTATAATTATCATTTATTTTCAGGCAAAATCTTGAATTTATTCTGGAATCCCAAATGGCATTAAAAGACAGGGTGTGCCTTGGGGTTACAAGAAGCTCTGCCTTTCCACAGGTGGGAGACCCGACTCTCCTGTGAGCCCAGCAGCTTGCCCTAGAGGACCTTGCAACAGGGAGGTGGCTGGATCACACTGAGCCTGAAGGCCACAATGAAGTGTTTAGATTTCATTCTAAGAGCAGGGGAGACACTGGGTTTTGAGCAGGAGGTAGCACAACTTGACTCATATTTTAAGTTTACTCTGGCCACCGTGGGGAGAACGCCTTGAAGGCGGACAGGATGAAAAAAGGGGAACGCATACATACAGTATTCTCATTTAGTTTTCCTAACAGTCCTTAAGGTAAGCACAGTGAAACCCACTTTGCAGAAGCTCAGAGAGGGAATGTCATTCATCTGAGGTCACAGTGCAAGTGAGTAGAGGGTCCATCCCAGGACCTTCAATCGGTGCTCAGTGTCCAAGCCCGATGAAGCCACCTCCCCAGCTGATGGGCCTTGAACACTGCACCTGTGATTCTGGGCTCATCTTTTTCAGATGGGCAAGAGGCCCAGGCCTCGGAGCCCTTGAGAATGTTGCTGGGGAGAAGGAGGCAAACGAGTGAGATCTGGAAATGGGGATCAATCTCTCCACTGCCCCATTGGCAGATCTGTCTGTCTGTCTCCCACCCTGGCCCCTCTCTCTTATATTTGGGCCTGAACTCCAGGATGCTTTGGAGCAACTGGAGACCCCTTGCCTTCTGGACCAGAGGCCCAGCATGGCTTTGTGGGAGTCACGGAATCCTGGGGATGCGCCCCATCCCCTTTTGATGGGTGATTAAGAGCACAAGGTTTGGTCTCAGCCAGGCCTGAGTTTTATTCCCACAGCTGTGTGACTTGGGCAAGTCTGTCAACCTCTCTGTGCCTCGGTTTCCTCTTCTGCACTATGGAGGTAATAATGGTACCTCCCACCCACGGTTGTGTGCATTTGGTACAAGGTGGTTCCCAATTCAGCTGCTACTGGAGGACGGGGCAGCACCTCACCTTGGGTTCCTTTCCTAAATCATGTTCCCTGGCCTGCTCCAGGCTGGACCTACTGCTGACCACCAGATAGCCCCTAGGAAGTGGATCTCAGGTGAGGGTCTGTTCCCTACCCTGGCAATCTTAGGCCATGCACCGGGGACACGAGGCTCAGGAGAGATCCAGCATCTTCCTGGAGAGTCAGCTGAGCTCCCTGGTAAATCATGGATTCACTAGGATTTGGATGCCCACCCTGTTTATAATTTTGAGATACCTGGGGTTATCTGTGCTCTCTGTGGGGAATCTCTAATGGTGGACCTTCAGGCAGTGTGGCAGGTCATGGGCAGGAGGTTTAGGGAATGAACTTCTCTCTCCGGAGGAGGGTGAGGGTGGGGTGAGGTGGGGTGAGCCCCTCGCATCTCTCCTGCCTCTGGCACTAACTCGGCAGGTGAACTCACTGCCCTCCCCCCTACGTGGGACCTGACTCCCAGGGGTGTAAATCTCCCTGGCAATGCAGGATATGACTCCTGGGAATGAATCTGGACCCAGCATCATGGGACTGAGAACATCTTCTTGACCAAAAGGGGGATGAGAAATGAAATGAAATAAAGCTTCAGTGGCTGAGAGATTCCAAATGGAGTCGAGACGTCACTCTGGTGGACAGTCTTATGCACTATATAGATAACACCTTTTAGGTTTTAATGTACTGGAATAGCTGAAACTATCAAACTCCAACCCAGTAGTCTGGACTCTTGAAGATGACTGTATAACAATGCAGATTACAAGGGGTCACAATGTGATTGTGAAAGACTTGTGTATCACACTCCCTTTATCCAGTGTATGGATGGATGAGTAGAAAAATAGGGACAAAAAAACTAAAGGAAAAATAGGGTGGGATAGGGGGGATGAGTTGGGTGTTCTTTTTTACTTATTTTTTATTCTTATTCTGATTCTTTCTGGTGTAAGGAAAATGTTCAAAAATAGATTGGGGTGATGAATGCACAACTATATCATGGTGCTGTGAACATTTGATTGTACACCATGGATGACTGTATAGTATGTGAATATATCTCAATAAAACTTAATTTTTAAAAAAGCAGTAATCAGAAATAAAATAATCTTTTTAACAAAAAAATGTCTCTGGCACTTCAGGGAAGTATGAATTAAAATAAGAAATTAAGAAGATATCATAAAGGAAAAACCGCAATGCAAAGAAATTATCAAGAGGAGGAACTGAAGCATGTGTTGGTTTTTGGCCATCCCATGGCTTTCTTCCTTTTGATGACAGTGGCCTGATATCTTTTTGGGGAATTAGGGCTCCCCACTGGGAGGAGATTTGGTGGCTGTCCATCACATGACCTGGTGGGCATGTGACCAGGCTTGGCCAATCACATGATCTCTCCTGGGCCTTGGAACCAGTGGTGTCCTGGAGCCAGCTGATACCTGCTCGTGATAGCCGATTGTTAACTGTTCAGGTATTTTGAGAACTGATTATTTGACAGCCACCATTAGAATTAAAAAACATAAGCTTATAATTATATGTTACATTTAAAAAGTCAATAAACACCCTAAACTTGTCACTTCCTGATTATTTTACTGCATTTCACTCTTATCTATTCTTTTGAACAAATATTCTATTGTATCTGTACAGTAGAGACTCTATTCAATGGCATGCTGTTGCACATCTCTTTCCTACTCTGTGTTTAATGATGTCATGTTGGTGACAGGGTGGCAATCTTCACACCACTACAAGCGAGAGTGCCCTCCCACCCTGGATGGCCAGTTGTTAAATATTTCCCAGCACATCACGGCTTGTAGTCCCAGGTGATACAAGGACCAAAAACGGCTGGAATGTATTTGTCCTAATCCCCAGTTCTCCAAAGGACACTCACTCTGTCAGTCTGCCACCAATCCCTGTAGGTCTCAACTTCCCACTCTGCTGAGCCAGGTTTGCCAGCCTTTGCTCCAACCTGGGGAGGCCGCTCCCCTTCTGCCCACAAATCACTACACTGCCCAGTAGCTTCTGATGCTTATGACCAGAAACCAGTGTGCCTTAGAATGACACCCCCACATTCTATGTCGAGAGAAGAAAATTCATCCCTAACCTCACTCCGCAACCCCAAAGCAGGGCACAAGCACATGCAGGGATGTTTCTTGCCAGCCTCTTTTCCTTTGCATCCGTTTTTACCTAGGTGTCAGCATTGTCGGAATGTACAATGCCGAACCCCACATTTTTCATGCCACGCCATTCCACAAGCCTCATCCACATTGCTTCATGGTCTCCATAACAACCATTTTCACTGACCATCATCTTTCACCAGGCACAAAAGAAGATGCAAGGGACTTAATTGCTCTCCGAATGATGGCCGTTTAGGAATTACTTAAATTTTTTTTTTTTTTTTAAATATTACACAGAGATGTGGTTTAAGAAGCTGCAACCATGGGTTAGGAGACCTGTGTTCTCACTTGCTTCTGCTGCTAGATGGCTGTGTGACCTAAAGCAAGACGCTCCCTCTTTGGGTCCCAACTTCTTAATCTAAATAATAATGATAATAATGATAATAATAACAGAAGTTTCCATTCCCTGCATGCTTCCTGCACTTTGTTGAATGTGTTCGCATCACCTCATTTACTCCTCAGAACAGCCCTAGGAATAGGTATTATTTTACAGTTGAGTGAACAGGTTCTCAGAGATGAAATTATTTGCTCCGCACAACATAGCTAGTAAGTGGAACCGCTGGAGTTCAGACCAAGGACCACCTGCCTCATCCCCCTTATGCCGAACTGTTACTTCCTAATCCCCACTCTCCTTCTCTGTGAGTCATGCACATTAACAGCAGCTAGCTTGCCTGCTCTCATCACAATCCACATGTTCCTATTTCTGCCCCCACTTTACAGGAGAGAAAATTGTGGCTCTGCACTCAGAGGTGATTTTCCCAAGTGGGATGAGGTGGGGCAAGATGAGGCTATGATGGAGACTGTGCCAGTTTCAATGTATTGTGTCCCCCAAACGCCATTATCTTTGATGTAGTCTTGTGGGGCAGACGTTTTGGTGCTGATTAGATTTGCTTGGAATGTGCCCCACCCAGCTGTGGGTGATGACTCTGATGAGATATTCCCATGGAGGCTTGGCCCCACCCATTCAGGGTAGGCCTTGATCAGTGGAGCCATATAAATGAGCTGACTCAAAGAGAAGGAACTCAGTGCAGCTGTGAGTGATGTTTTGAAGAGGAGCAAGCTTGCTAGAGAGGAACGTCCTGGGAGAAAGCCATTTTGAAACCAGAACTGTGGAGCAGACGCCAGCCACGTGCCTTCCCAGCTAACAGAGGTTTTCCGGACGCCATTGGCCATCCTCCAGTGAAGGTACCTGATTGCTGATGTGTTACCTTGGACACTTTATGGCCTTAAGACTGTAACTGTGTAACCCAATAAACCCCCTTTTATAAAAGCCAATCCATCTCTGGTGTTTTGCATTCCGCAGCATTAGCAAACTAGAACAGAGACCAAGGAGGAGGGGCCTCTGCCCTAGGTGGGGTCCTTACCCACCGTGTGCTTGGGTGCATTCCTGCCCTCCTGGACCTCAGGAACCTCTTCTACGCACTGGGGTTCCTGGATCAGATGGTCCCTGAGGGTCTGTCCAGATCTATGGTCCTGTGGGTCCCTGAGTTCTTCAGGCCCTTGATCCCTATTGCTCTGACCCTCCTCTAGGGTTTTCCAGATCCCTGAGGAGCTGGTGTGTGGAATGCGAGGCAGGGAACACCCTATTCTGATGTTCTGTTCTGCAGAGATTTCCCAAGCTCTCATCTAACCACCTGTCACTCTTTCTTTGTCCTTCTTCATGGCAACCCCTATGTCTAACTGGCTGCCAATCTAGCATCCAATGTCTTGATCACACCCTACCTGCAGGTGAGACTCTCCTGCTACCTCTCTGACTTCTCCTTCTTTGCCTGCTCTCTGTTCCCTTAACAGTTGATCTTTGTGAAGGACTCATCCTTAAGAGATGAAGTCATTTTTGCACAATTTGTTGAATCTATTCTGTACTGGGCACAGGATGCAGCAATGAACAAGACAGACCCAAATCTCTTCCATCCTGTGGCCTGTGGCTGACCTCCCCATGCAGCTTTGTGACTTGTTAGTGCAGACGACTTCTCCACAGAAGGCTCTGTCATCTGGATGTTCTCCCTCTGGGCCTGGCCTCTCTCTCTAAGGCTCCAGGGCTGTCCTCCTATCCCCTAGACCCTACAATGTATGGCGCCCAGGGCAAACCCTTCCTCCCACCCCCAACCTTGCTCTTCCCCTTGTTGGCCCCATCTCCACCACCAGGCAGCAGGTGCTATCTTCAAAATAGAATCTGCATTCTATACCTCTCTCTCCCTTGAATGCCCTTTGCAAGCCAAGCTCCCTCCTCTCCATCACCACTGCCCTGCCATGACTTCTGCCTGTCACCTCTCTTGCAGATGCTTCTCCCTTTCTCCCCGCTGGCTTTACGTCCTCAGGTCTTTCCCCATTCCAAACCAAACTCACTCCTACCAAATCAACTGCCTCAGCCACACTGCTTCCGTGCTCAAGAACTGTACCAGTTTGAATGTATTATGTCCCTTCAAAAGCCATGTTCTTTGATGCAATCTTGTGGGGGCAGACATGTTACTGTTGATTAGGTTGGAATCCTTTGATTGAGTGCTTCCATGGAGACATGACTCAATCAACTGTGGGCGAGACCTTTGATTGGATAATTTCCATGGAGGTGTTACCCATCCACTCAGGGTGGGTCTTAATTGAATCACTGGAGTCCTACAAAAAGGTTCACAGACAGAAGGAGGAGCTTCAGCTGAGAGACATTTTGAAGATGGTCATTGAAAGCTGACATTTTTGGAGAATGCCATTTTGAAATGCAACCTGGAAGAAAGCAGATGCCAGCTATGTGCCTTCCCAGCTAACAGAGGTTTTCCAGATGCCAATGGCCATCCTCCAGTGAAGATAGACTATTGTTGATGCCTTATCTTGGACACTTTATGGCCTTAAGACTGTAACTCTGTAACCAAATAAACCACCTTTATAAAAGCCAATCCATCTCTGGTGTTTTGTATTCTCGCAGCATTAGCAAACTAGAACAAGAACCTTCAGGGGCTCCCCACTGCCTCTTAAGCCCAGACTTTTTGGCTCAACATCAAGATCTCTTCACAGAGGTTCCAAGTGTGGTCTCTGGAGCTAGCCTGCCTGAACTTGAATCCCAGTTTCTCTGCTCATCAGCTATGTGACCTCAAGCAAGTGATTTAACTCCTTTGTGCCTTGGTATGTAAATAGGGGGACAATATGAGTACCTACCACATAAGGTTGTTGGGAGGATTAAATGAGGTAATGATGTATGTAAAGTTCTTAGAACACTGCCTATGACATCTACAATGCTCAATTTCTATTAATTATTATTACTACTTCTATTTACTTCCTGCTCCAGGCCTCAGCCAAACAGAATGAATGACTCTTCCTTTTACATACCCTCCTTCCTTGCTTCTCTGCTTTTGTCCATACTGTTCTTTGTACCTGGAGTGCCCTTCAGCAGTTTGTTCAAATGTTCCTTCTCCCATGCAGCCCTCCAGGATCCTCCAGCTAGAGGATCTTCCCTGATATTTTGTCCAAAGCTACCCCACAGAAACGGCAGAGTCTTTCCAGGCAGGAATGGGCCCTGGGATCATTTGCTGGGTCTACGGAAGTTTCCAGGGGGGCTGTCCCTTTGGGGTGGAAGCTGACGTTGGCAGGTGGGTTCTAGGGAGCCATCGGCAGAGGTGCTAATTTCCACTGACTATAAATAACCCCAGGTCTGAAACCACAGCAGGAACTGGATCGTGCCAGGAGGAGTAAGACGATCGCTGTGGGGTGAGGGGAGCCTGTATAAATAACTTACCCACCCCACCGGGGCCTCTCGTGTGACAGGCAGGCCCTGAGGGACAGGCTGCCCCTGCTCTCTGGAGGGACCCAGGCAGGGTGGGCAGCTGCGGTTACCCTGCAGCAGCTCTCACCGCTCAAGCCACTTGCCAGATGAGGAAACTGAGGCTCAGGGAAGGAAGTAATTGGAAAACGGTGTCCAGGCCCCTGGGGTTCTGGGAGCCAGAGAAGCCCAGGGGGCCTGTCGGCTGCAGAGCCTGGCCCTGCCTTTGGCAGCCAGTGTGTGCAGGGTTCCACAGCTGCCTGGCAGGGAAGGGCGGCTGGGCCTGGGGCGTGAGCAGAGGGGCCGAGGGCGCTGCCCGGGCATGGCCAGGAGGGGATCTCAGCCACACCCCAGGTTTCATCATCACAGACTTTCAAAGGAAGAGGGATCTGGGATTGTGCCCAGAATGCAGCCTGATATCTGTATCACCAGGGACAGCTGAAGCAGTGAGTCTCACAATTCTAGAACGTCTGAGCCTGGAGGGGCCTTGGAGACACCCAACCCACCCTGTTTATTTTCCACATTGGGGACAGGGGGTTGCTTTGAGAGGGTCTCGGTCAAGGAAAGTGGTCCCTGCCTCTTCTGAGACCAGGGTGTCTTCTAGTGCACAGGTGGGTGCGGCAGGTGTGCTTTTCCTATGGTCATGTACACTCACCCCTGGGGCCCAGCACAAGAGGCCACACCATGGCCCGGATGGGGTGGTGGCAAGATGAATCTCCGCTGAGGCCCGACGGTGGGCCAGGCCTTTTTTGTGCATCCTCTCCTTCATTCCACAGGCTGATATGGACCCTGGGAGCTGCATAGTACCTGCTCCATTTTACAGATATAGAAAACAGAGGCACTGAGAAGTTATATGACCTATTGAAGGTCAGGCAGGGAGGAACAGAGCTGGGATCCAAACCCAGTCTTGTAGATACTCTAGTGTAGCATTTCTTCAGAGGTTAAATATATACATATATATATATATACACACACACATATACATATATATACATATTTATTTAAAACGTTCAAAAAACAAAAACCAAAAAAACCTTACCGGATGCTTCACCATGCACAGCAGATCAAAAAGGAGCTACTCTGGTTCATGGTGGGGTGGGAAGCCCAGAGCCCCACCCATATAGACCCCCTTGGGACACCTCTATGGAACCTCAGGGCACCAGGGAACCCAGTATGAGAACTATTTTCCCAAACCTTAGTCTTTCTGCATTCAGTGAGTTTCTGTGGCTCACCGAGCCCTGAGAGAGGGGCTCTACTCAGAGTCTCACCTGAGGGCAGGCAAACACTATCACCTAAGCAGACAATCGGTACATACAGAATGACAAAATCACCTGAAACAGAGTCTAAAATAAAATCAATTCCTACTCCATGGGCTGGAGCCCTCTGCCCTTTGATATACACCTTAGGCTCCAGGCATGATGAAGTCCTCACTTCGGCCGGTGCATGCCCCGGTTCCCACCCCAGGGCCTTTGCACATGCTGGTTCTCCACTAAGAGTGGGCTTTTCTCCTATCTCTGCATATTCAACTCCTCCCTGCCTTTCATGGCCTAGCTCAGAGTTAGCCTTGCCTGATTTCTACATCCCAATCAAGAAGGGATGGCCTCCTCCTTCATCCTGAGGACTCCGACACACTCGTCTTGGTGTAGAACTATTTTCGTCAACAGGAGGCAGCAAACTGAGGTGGTTATGTGTGCATGCTCGGGAGACAGGCTGCCTGGGTACCACTCCTGGCGGGACCACTTATTAGCAGTGATACTCTGAGCCTCTAAGTCTTCATCTGTAAGCTGGGGACAGTAACAGGCCCTGTTTCAGAGGGACGTTGTGAAGATTAAACAAGATAATGGTTGCAGGGTCCTCAGCAGAGAGCCTGGCATGCTCTGTTATGTGTTAACTAGTCTCTAGCATCACAGCTGTAACTGGTATTGCAGCTTGTAACTAGTATCACAGCTAGACTGGGAGTGTCTTCGAAGCAGGGGTAGTTTACAATCCACCTCTGCACCCCAGTATGGGAATCTTTAGGGGGCTCTGAGGGACAAGCATGTCAGGAAGGGAACCCCTCACCCCTCTTGCTGGGGGCAGCAGACTGAGGCCCCAGCTCCCTAACCCTGGCTGCCATTTTTTCCTTTTGGTTCCTGCCCACCCCGGTGTCCCTGGAGTTTGTTTCCTCTCTGACGTGCCCCCTCCCTGGACTAAGAGAGGATGTCCTTGAGGCTGCCCCCTGTCCCAGCCTCCCAGCCTGTCCCAGTCATAGCTACCTTATAAAACATGGCTCCCGAAGGAGCATATGGTCAAACTCTCTTCCCAGAGTGCATGTGGCACAAATCTGCACATAGTAGGTGCACAATAGATATCTGTTCAACAAATGAATGTGTGCTAGCCTACTTCACTGCTTGGCATGACAGAAGCAGCAGGAAGAGGGAGAGTCACTGGGAGGTGAGTAT
Organism: Choloepus didactylus; assembly: GCF_015220235.1. Taxonomy (NCBI): domain Eukaryota; kingdom Metazoa; phylum Chordata; class Mammalia; order Pilosa; family Megalonychidae; genus Choloepus; species Choloepus didactylus. The sequence continues at coordinate 240,257,304 of NC_051307.1, forward strand.
TATTATCAGACCACTTACAAATGGGGAAACTAAGGCTTAGAGAGATGGAGTGACTTGCTCAAGGGCCTAAATGGTGGAGCTGGGTCTCAAATTCAATGTTCTCATTCCTTTACTTTTCCAAGCCCAAAGGAGGCATGTAGTGTTTAGTGCATATTTATTCTGCAAAGCAGACATGGCTTCATAGTAAGAATTAGCTCCCTTCCTCTCCAAGCCTTTGTTTCCTTATTGAGGGGCCATGCCCTGCCTCCTGGAGCTGCTGTGAGGGTCACATGAGACAAATGATGGAAGGGCCTGGCCTGGATAGCTTTGGGACACTGGCTTTTTGCATGGTGCTTGGAGTGAAGCCCACTGGTAAATGCTCCCCCACTAGCCAGTTCCTCTACTCCCTGCCTCTGCGTGTCTACCTGTGCAGGGCACCTACTGGCAAGTAGCATTGTTGGTGGGCTGTAGAGTCCCCTAGTCCTGCTACAATCCACCTGGAAACCTTCTGCACCCCAACCCCTCAGCCCCCACCATGCTCCAGCCTGCAGAACTGTTTGCCTCACAGACTCTGCTGCCTCAGCCTGTGGAAATCAATAGCATGCATCGATACACATGTGGGGTTTGTTTTATTGATGATTCAGAAAGATGCATGGGCGACATTCTGGAAAGCGTCCACATGTGATTCATCAGACTTTCATGGAACGCTATGCTTTTAAAGGGTTTTTTTCCTTTTTGTGGGGGTGGGTGGTGGGTGTATAAACATTGCAAATCGAATACAGAGCTTGATTACTCTCTCTTTTTTTTAACCCATAGACTCACAAGTGTGGTTTAAGCTCATTGATCTGCCCAGATAAACTGCCTTTCTCTTCTCCACTAATTTAAACCCAACCTGTTCCTTAAAGTCACAGCGAGATTACCTGGCAGAGAATAATAATAATAACTGATGCACCACACAGTAGGCACTTTGCACATATTACTTCTGTCCTTATAGCAACCCTATGAAGGAGGCACTGTTATTATCCCCATGTTACAGATGAGGAAATTGAGGCACAGAGAGAGGTTAGAGACCCAGTCCAACGCTCCACAGCTGGGTAAGAGGCAGAGTCAGGATCTGAGCCTCAACAGGCTGGCACTCGAGACTGCCTCTTCCCCTCTGTAACACCAAACCATCCCAGGCCACCTGGACAGCTGTGGTTTATGCCTGTGCTCCTGGTGTAATTACTAACAGTGCTGAGATTTGCCTGGTAAATTCCATAGTCCCTCAGGCCACCCTGAATTCGCTGCTCCTGAATCCTGCCTTCACCCCTCAATTTTATCCTTTCTCCCCTGGAGGCTGGGGGCATGGTAGCTCTCCCTCCCTCTCTTCCCCAGCAAGCCCAGGTGCCCTCCACACAGCAGGCTCATTACAGCCCGTGGTTTGTGCCTGCAGAGGCCTCTGGTCCCTTTCCATGGCAACTGCCCCTCCCCCAATCTCCATGTGGTTTGGGAGGGACGGCCCCGCCCCCTTTGGGGTGAGCATGTGACCCAGGTCTGACCTATCAGCTGATTCTATTCTCTCGCCACAGGGATTGGTTCAAGAGTGGCCATGTGACTCAAAGTGGCCCAATGAGAGCCTGACCTGGGATTTAAGTGGGGGGACTATGAGGAAAGAGGTGCCTTTGGCTGCTGGGGTGGCTGGGCTGGGAGGGTGTTAGCCTGAAGCTGCTGGGGCCTCCATACAGAGAGGGTCTGCCTGAAAATAAAGCCAACACAGGGAATAATGAAGGTGAAGATGGCAGGACAGGGGTGGACAGAGCCCTCCTGATAGCATAACAGGTCGTGAATCCAACCATGTCTCAGGCAGAACTATCCCTGGACTTTTCATTTGCAGAAGCCAGTAAATTCCTTTTTACCTAAGCCAGTTGGAGATGGGTTTTCTGTCAGATAGAATCCTAATGGATAGAAATATACTCAATAAATATTGGAAGGCACTTTCAATCCACCATCAGCCTCCAAATGGCAGAACGCGAAAGTAGCATGAATCCCATTTTATAGATCGGAAAACTGAGGTCCCAAGAGCCTAGGAAACTTGCCTAGGGTCGTGAACCTACTTAGAGTGACATGTCTGTTGGCCTTCCCCTCCTCCATCCCTGCATTTACTTTAGAAGATAGCTACATTTCCTCACCTGTTAAATTCTTTGATGAGTTCTCCCAGTTTTACAGCTAACATTGTCCTGGGGCTTAAGATGGAGCATGGGACATTTCCTATGAGTATTCCAGGGGGAGGGGTTCTCAGCCACCTCTGGCCCCATATGAGCAGCCCCTGGCTTCTCCCTGGCTGGGATCCCGCTGAGTCTGTGGCTGCCTCAGCTTCCCTGTTGACCCCTCAGTGGCCCACGGATCCTTGGGGAGATGGAACATTCCAAGAACTAGAACATCAAAATGACAAATAGAAGAACTTCCATTCATCATCTCACACACTCCCTAGTGCCCACTTGGCAGTGGTTCTTTGGATCACTGTGGGTGCTGCCAGGTCTGAGGGGTGTCCTCGTTTAATATTTTTGTTTACGTGCAACACAAAGCACCGTCTTCCATGATCTGCCTCCCCAGTCCTCTCTCAGCCCCTCTTTCTCCACTCCTTGGGCAGGCATGCTTGTTTGCTGCTGCCATAGGATTCATACAAAATTAACCAAAGGTTCTGTTTCACAACACTCCAGGTATTCAGTTTCTGCCCCACCCCTGCTGCTGCCCCATGTTCTTTTTCACCCTTTGCCCCAGCCACGCGAAGCACGCAATGCTGTGAGCACACAGACAGCATGTGCTGCCCCTTCTGATGCGTGACAGCTGGAGGTGCAGTCAAAAAGAGAAGGGACGTGTACTGCAACGTGGCAAGCAGCTCTGGGGAATGCCACCCTGGGCCAGCTAACCAAAGCCAACTGTTCCACAGGTGACGCAGGTGTCCTGTGTCCTGTCCCCAGCCCTGCAGTCTTTTGTACTGCAAAGGGAGAGGCACCAGGGGCACCCCCCACCCCCTCTTATTCCCTCCCCTTCTTCTTTCTTTGACTATTTCTCACATCCCCAGGCATTTCTCCTGGTGCTGGGACCATGTGAAGAACACACAGCTTCTGCCTCTAGGAGCTCATGGAGCACACCTGTCCCTTTCTACACTCATCCCCAAGCTGTTTCTTTCACGGGCATAGGGCCCACGCATGTCGCTGTTTAAAAGAAATACTTGGACATAATAACAACAGTGGCAATGAACATTGCTTTTTAAGTGCTTCTCATGGCTGCCAGGCACCGTGCTAAGCCGTTTATGTGACTATCTAACTTAGTATGTACACCGTCCCTGTGGGGTGGGCACTGCTATGGTCCCTGTTTCACAGAGAAGGCAACTGGGGCTCAGGAAGCTAAATGTAGCTCTCCCAGCAGCTGTCAAAAGGTCAGCTAGCAAGATTTGAATCCAGTCTCTGGGACTCTACTGTGCCAGGCTGGAACAGTGTGGGTGATGAGAAGGAAGGGCATTAACCACTCGGAATAAGATCAAGTAGTGGACAAGGAAAGGCATGGGACCTAGAGTTGGTGTCACACAGGTTGGGCTTCCAGGTGGAAAATCTGAGGCTGTGGCTCTGGGAGTTAAGGGGCCCACACCCAGTGCCTGGCAGAGGAGGGGGTGCATGGGTGGGAGATGATTTCTGTGGCTTCAAACTCCATTTATCACTTGCAGAGATCTGTTTGCCTAAAATTAGCTGGATGTGAAGGGAAGGCTAATTTATGCACGGCCTGGAGCAGTTTCCTGCGGAGACTCAGAGAGCCTGCTCTGCTCATGTCAGCAGATGAGGAGCAGGGGGTGTCGGGAATGGCCAATTTGAGCCCATGTCTGGGGCCATTGCAGTTCCAGACCACGTCCCTTTTAAATTGGGACTGAGGTTGGGGGCCAGGCATTTCTCTAAATCAAAAGAAAGCTCTGGGTTCCAAGGGCAAACGCTAATAGTGAAAGAGAACAAGACCAGGTTTTCTAATGGCCCCACCCAGCTCAGGTCATTGTCAGGCAGGGACCACCCTTAGAGGACTGCTCCCAGGGGCATATGCTTGGCTGGTTTGGAGGGTGCCGGCTGGGGCTGTGGGCCCACTTGGTGCAGAATACACTGGCACAAACAGAGTGGTGGCCTCAAGCCCTTGTGAGGACACCTGCAAAATGGGATAACGCCACTTGCTTCCAGAAAGCATGCACAATAAGGGACACAGACCAGCCTAGTAAAGTGTTGCCCGATGTTCAGACATTGGCCAGTGTTCCCAGAGGGAGTCAGAGTCTGCTCTTTCTGGAGAACTCGACTAATCCTTGCAAAGGGCTGAGTTTCCTCCACAGTCATAGTAACCATAACTCTGGGGCTGTGGGCTGAACCCTAACATGTACACAGAACCACCCACACGCCAATGCCATTCTAAGTTACTTTGCTTTGTCCTCACCATAACCTATGAGGTAGACATAGTTATTATCCCCATTGTACAGATGAGAAAAATGAGGCACAGAGAGGTTGAGTAACTTTGCCCAGAGATCCACAGCTGGTAAGTGGTAGAGCTGGGATTTGAACCCAGGTCACCCAAACCTGCGGTCTATAGCTCTCTGCTCTTCTGCTCTTCCCAAACCTCTTCCAGCCTCCCCCTTTACCTTGGAAAATCCTTCTAGAGGCCAAGGCTGCAGGGGCTTTGATTAATCCTACAAGGGGCTTTCCTCCTGGGACACAGTGTCTGCTTCTCAGAAACCTTCTCCATCAGAGGTTCGTTTGGTCTTCATTTAAAACAAGGGAACCAAGGCCCAGAGAGGTCAAACGACTGGCCTGAAGGCACACAGCTGGCAGTGGCAAAGCAATACCAGAAGTGTAATTATTCTTTCTATTTATCAGATGGGAAAACTGAGTCCTCTATTTTTCATGCAATGCCTGACTTTTTGCGGCATACTGCCATTCAGTGGAATTTCAACTAGGGAATGCCATTTATGACACACAGCACGCTTTTCTTCTCTCTCCTTTGTGGCCCAGCTCAAATACCTCCTCCTCCAGGAAGCCCTTCCTGACTTCACTGCCCACCCACCTCACTGATTATCTGCTGCACTGGCTACTCAGCCTGCTGAGGGCTGCTCCCTGTGGGCAGGGGCCTCAGTTGCCATGTCACAGGGTTTTGCTGCCTTCTCTGCACCAGGCACCAGGTTGAGCGCTGATGTACCAAGAGGGGCAGGACTGGATTCCTGCCCTCAGGCAAGCACGTCCTTCCCTGCAGCAGTGCCCGGTCCAGAGTTTGGGACACAAGAAACCAACTGGCAATGGCCCTGCACAGGGCTGGAGCTTGGCTGTGTGTTGCTAAATTTCCCAAGGTCTATTAACCCAGGGTCCATGGTCTTTGAGGAGGTCTACACTGATATTATGAGCCACTTCTGTTGTGTGCTGTTGGGTAATTTTCTGAGGATAGGGGCTGCAGCTTCCATCAGGTGCTCTATGGAGTCTGGTGACCAGGGATGTTTAAGAACTTCTGCCCCGAAGGAATCTCCTGGGCCCCATTCTAGAGGCAAAGATCACTCAGACAAACCCAGCTCTTGGCTGGCGGGCATGCTGCCCTGATGGCGGAGGTGCCTGTGGATGGAGCACCGGGTTCCCATGGACCATTCTGCCAGGATGGGTGACAACACCCAGAGCACCCAAGCAGAGCCCATCTTCCATCTGAGGGCCACATGCGGCCGTTTGCAAGCCCTGTGCTAGAATCACACTGTGAAGAAACGATATGCTTCCTCCCCAATGCCATCCCCTACCCCCCAAAAAAACAAAACCCAAACAGCACCAAGAAAGAAAAGGTGCCTCTGAATCTGTGCCAGGGTACAGCAGATAGGCAGAAGTGTCAGTGAGAGCAGCCAGTCTGGGAAGCAGGAATGGTCTTAGCTTTTCCTCCTGACCCAAGAGAAGAGGGCCCCAGTGGGAAAGGGCCACCCACTCCTGGGAGACACCAGGGTGCCAGGTGGGTGGAGGGCCACAGTAGCTGCGAGGCTGACTGGCTGGGCCAGGTTTGCAGCTGGGTCCCCGAGCAGCCTCTCAGGCAATGTGTTCAGGCTGAGTTCCCACAGTGCCGGCCAGGGCATGCCACCCAGGAGCTCGGGGACTGCACGGGAGAGAACTCAGGCCTCAGATTTCTCATAATCTAGACACTGCCCCCCTCCCAGGCATGGGTCATACCTGGGGGAGGGACTGTCCTCTGCGTTTCCCTTACCATAATAATGGCTGCACTTAGTGAGCACCTGCTGTATGCCCAGCCCAGCCTGGTGAGTCAGGTGCTGGCCTGTTCTCCGGAGGAAGGCACTGCGGGGTCAGCACAGTCTCACCGAACAAAGTTACAGGGTTGGGGGACATCAGGGCAGAGACTCACATCTGTGGCCCTTCACAGTGAGGAGAAGGTAATGGCAGCAGTGGAATGTGGGGGTGGGGACCCAAATTCTGGGCTCTGGGTTCTCTCCAGCTGCTGCCTTGCTTTGGTCCCTTCCAGAGAAGCCCCAGGAGCTGAGACCTTCTTTTTGGAGATTCCACCCCTGCTCCTTTTGGCAGTTGCAAAAAAGCCCGACCCTGGGGCAGGACAGGCAGGAAATCTGTCACTCTCCCCGCAAAGGCCCATCTCTCTGTGCTCTGTCAGTCCAGCAGTTCCACAGCCCACAGCTGCTGCAGAGACAGGGACCCCACGCCTGGATTTGGGAGAGATGGACACCATCCCAGCACAGCAGCAGGGGCTGGGGGAGCCGGAATTGGCTGCACATGGGCAACACGGGGGTTCCACAGTCAAGCTTAGAAGGTGGGGTACTCCTGGGGCCTGGGTGGCTAGACCCCAAAACCAACCACTGAGGGCTGAGTGAAGAAAGCAGAAGCCCCCCTCCCCCCACCTCCCCGAGCTCCTGCTCAGGAAACATGGCTTGGCTCCACTCTGGCCCCACCCAGCCTTCCTCTTTCCCCACCCCGAGACTGGAGGCCTCCCACATTCTCAGGGATGAACCCACCCCATGCAGTTTTGTGGATCCACTTTGGGCTGATCTGGTGCCTTGTTTCCAGAATGCAGCCTTGCCCCAGCTCTACTCCTGAGTTTCTCTCTGCAGGTGGCTTGGTCAGATGCCAACCCAGGATGGAGGAAATAGAGACTCCCTTCCCTAGCTTACCCAAAGGGACAAATACAGCTAGAATACACTAGAATGGCCAATTTGGCATTTCAGCCAGTCTGAGACATGCTGGTTGCTAAATATTTGAATACTGCCCCTGGAGCCCACCCAGCTGGTGGCTGCAGGGGCTGCAGCCCTGGGTTCAGGGCTCTGCACCTACCTTCGACAGGCGAGGTCTTGAGGTGCCGGCAGATGGCTTCTGTGTCCCCATAAGTCTCCTTGATCTTGACCACAGCCTCAGTCCCCCGCAGCTCCATGAGCGAGCGGAGCTCCTCCATCGTGCACCCGAACTCGCCCCCATGGCTCGACTCATTTCTTTGGTTTTTGGAGTAAAAGTCGCTGTTGGTCATGTCACCCATGTCTGCCGCGGTCCCCACTCGGGGTGAGCCCGAGGGTCAGCGCTGGACGAGAGGCTGCTGGGAGGTGGCTCCGTGTGGCTGTCCTCAGCACGGCCTCACTGGACAGCTCAGGGCCCAGGCGGTTGGCTCCGGGTCCCAGGGGGCGGGGGCGGCCGAGGCAGGCTGGCGGCAGCAGCGGCGAGCTCCACGGGGCGTCCCCGGGTACGGGGCGAGGTCCAGGGGCCGGAGGGGCTCAGGGCTGCAGACCCAGGAGTCTCCATTCAGCAGGGCCCATGCTGCTTCCTGTAGCGAGTATCTACATGGTCAGAGGTGGCGGCTCCTGCGGGGACAAGCCCAGAGCGGGCGGACAAGGGTCAGGGAGCTCAGGAATGCCCCAGCAGAGACGATCCGGACACTATGTCACACAACACCCCTGAACACACCAGCACATGCTGTGTATCCAAAAGTACCAGTGTCCACCCAGGCACAGCCAGATGCACCTTGATAACACACCCTCACGACGGGCCATCACCCTCCATGCTGTGTGACACACTCACTTCACACACTCATGCCCTGGTGGGCACATGCCCTCGGGCACAGCCAGATCAGAAGGCCCCATGACATCGCGTATGCTGACACATGGCCCCATGCACACGCACGCACATGCTTTTGCCCACGCCCACCACACATTGTCACATGCAGACACACTTGTAGGCCGACATCTTAATGCATTCCCTGCCTTCCTTCAAAAACGCCTTCATCCACAGCCCCTCGGGGAATCCACGGACCCCTGGTTGCCTCGTGCCCTCACTATCTTCAACCTGTTCACACACAGCCCTGTGCCCATACTATCTAGGCAATACCCTTCCCACACACACACTACACAGCCCCCAGGTCACACACATCAATGCTTTCCCATCCATGTTTCCAACACCTGCCTATATCCCCAGCTCCCTCAGCTCCCTCCCTGTTCCATCTCACAGACTTGGGGACAGGCTGTGGGGCAAGTGGGAGAAAGTGCCCGCCTCCACCCAAGCCCACAGCCCCCACCCACATGAATCAAGCCCCTCTGCCCAGCCTGCATATTCTTGAGGACGTCATTAAGCTCCCACTTTGGTATCACAGTTCTTGGAGCCCTCACCTGGGTGATCCTCCCGCAGGCCAGCACCACGGACAGCGGCTGACAGGTACCTCTGGAGGAGGAGGAGGGAGCACTAGCTTCTCCCTGCCCTCCCGGCCACCCTGCAGCAGCCAGGCATCTGCAGTGCTGCCAGGAGAGAATCCAATCCACCCCGACACCTAACACCAGCCACCGAGGCCCCGGCAAGCGTTGGGTGACAAAGGGCCCCTGCTGAGCTCGGCTGGGCCTGGCACAGGGACTGGCCCCACCTGGCAGCCGCAGACAGCTGGCCATCCTAGGCCCAGGACAGGGATGGGGGAGCTGACAGGGGAAGACAGGACTCCAGTTTCCCAACACTTCCTCTTGTCCATCTCTTCTGCCCCATCTCCCCTTCAAAGTTCCCGCATTCACAGAACTTTTGAGCTGGAAGCACTTGGGAGCTAAGCTCATTTCCCAACGATGAATATGAAGCTCAGAGAGGGAAAGGGCTTATCCAGAGCTACACAGCAAGAAAGTGGAGGAATCCCTGAGTTGGGCTGGTGTCCTGGCTCCCAGCCCAGGGCTCTTTCCCCTCCCCCTGAAGGGCACTCCCTCCTTTCTCTCCGAGGAGCTGAGGCTGGTGGGAAGACTGTACCAGACAGCAATAAAGAACATAGAATCTGGACTTAGAGAGTTCTGGGTTCAAATCTTAGATTTCCTAAGTCCTGGCTGTGGGACCCTGTGGAAGTCACTTCACTTTTTGGAGCCTCAGTTCCCTCATCTGTAAAATGGAGAATAACAATAGTTACTCTCACTTACTCCCAGGCTACCTCCCCAACTTACTGAGAGCTGATTACAGACCATGTTCAAATCTGATGTCTTTCTACCTGGGGTACGGGGGCTTCCCAGAATGGGCAAAGGGGTGCTGGAGCCACAGGAGAAACCTGTCCTGCCTTACACAAGGGGCAATTTTACTCAGGATGCAGCAGGAAAGTGTTATTTTTACTTTGGGATCAACGGATGTCTTATGCAGTAGAACCTAAAGTGGAAATGATTCCTCAAGAGGATACATGAGACTAAGAAATTGTGTGCTGGGTGTCCTCACCCACCCTTGATTCTGCAGGGGTGTTCATGCTCCAGGGCCATCCAAGCATGCACCACCCCTGGAATCCATCCCTGGGGAAGCAGGACCAAGGTAACCTCCACCACCAGTATTTCTTGAGCATCTACTATGTGTCAGGCCCATGCTAAGAGCTCAGTGCATAGTATCATTGGAAGGCAAATTCTAAGAGGAAAGGGAGTTAGTATGTTTTATTGACTGATATGGCTAGAAAAGTGCCTGGCTTCTCATAGGTGCTTGATAAATAACTCTCAAATGAACAAACAAATGAATAAACAACAACTAAACCAATGAGATCTCATTGAGCCCTTACAACCATATGAAATGGGTACCATAATTATGCCCATTTTACAGACAAAGAGAACGAGGTTCAGAGGGGTGAAGTCACCTGTCCAAGGTCACATAGCTGAGAAGTAAAAGATCTTTTTAACCTTGGATCCTGAGTTCTTGTCTACCACCCCGTAAGAAAGCACTGGTTGGGGCCTGTTTCAGGATGCTGAAGCTGTTTGGGAAGAGAGGTGCTGTTTCTGATTTGGGCTGGATGCTCTCCTTCTCCAGCTAGAAGCTAGTGAAGGTCCTCAACAGGGCCCTCTCTCCAATCTAGGACCTCTCAGACATATGAGCTCCTCTCTCAGGGCTGGATGAGGCCCTGGACCCAATGCAGGGAGGGAGCAGGTGGCTTCTGTGTTAAGCAGTGTCCTTCCTACTGCCTGCTCAATGTGCACGTGTTTTGTCTGAGTTCAGGAAACTGGATAGAGAAAAAACCAAACAGCTGGAGAAACACAAAGATTGATGGAGGCACATGAGGTGCACAGCCATCAGGGGAGAAGGAAGGAAAAGAGGTTGGGACTCATTCAGGCCAGCAGAACAGCTGGGCCTAAGAAGGGTCTGAGCTGCCCCAGAGAGGCGGCTGAAATGGGAATCTTCCAGAATAGGCTTTGCTTTCTCAGGGACAAGCACTGAGATGGGGAGATGCAGACCTCCTATCTAGAAGGAACTCAGGACTCACTGGAGCTCCAGGAAGCCTCTCCCCTCAGCACTTAAATGGGCCAGGTGAAGGCAAAGCCCTGTGAATCTGCAGGACCCCCAGCCCTGCCCTAAACTTAATGGTGTAGTAGAAAGATCACTCTGTGACCTTGAGTTAGTCATCTGGCTTCTCTGAGTCTTGGTTTCAGCATCTCCAGCTTGGGGATAACAAGATAAAATAACACTAAATTACTAGCACGACAGCAAGCATTTACCAAGTGCTATGTGCCTGGCACTCTAAATGCTTTTCTGAGAACATCTATCTCAGAAGATGGTGTAGGGGTTAAGAGGAAATGCTCTGGAAGCTACAATTCTGGGGTTCAAATTCTGGCTCCTTCACCTCCCAGCTTAACGCAAAGCAAATTAACTTTAGTTTCATTCTCCAGAAAAAAAACAACAGAAAAGGGAAAATAATATATCTCTCTTATAGATGTGATGAGGCTCAAATGAGGCATTTCATGTAAAATAATTAGAACTCAGCCCAGCACTTGGTAAGCACTCAATGTGCACTAGTGATTATTACCTGTCCGCTTTATGAGATCGGTAGTCTTGTTGTTTCTATGGTACAGAAGGTGAAACTGAGGCCAAGAGAGGCCAAGTAACTTGCCCAAGGTCAAATGGCTAGCGAGCAGCAGTTGTGAACCCAGGCAGTCTGGGTTCTAGAGAAACCTTCTTAATCATGATGCTTTGCTGCCTCCCCTGGTGAAGCTGCCTTGTGGGGTTCTTATGATGCTTAACTGAAGCACTGTATGTGAATGAAAGTGTTTTATAAACCACAAGGGACTTTCTAAACCCGAGGTGCTGTTTTCTATCTGTCCTCCTGCTACCTGCGGCGTGGCTTACAGGCACTGATAATTACTTCTCTGACAGCACGAGCTATGAGAATCGTTAGCAGCAATTATATCTGTGATGACAGCAGGAGGCATGAGTTAATGAACCACTGATGATTTTAATGACTATTGTTTTAAGTTGAACAATGATCTTCAACCATCCACCCATCTAACCATTTACCTATGTATCTACCCATCCACCTAGCCAACCAGCCATCTGTTTGCCCATTTGCCCATCCATCTGCCTACTCATCTACAATCCACCCATCCACCCACTCACCCATCCGTCCTTCCATCCATTCATCCATCCATCCATCTATCCATCCATCAGTCCATTCATCCATCCTTCAATATATCCCTTCATCCCTTCATCCCTCCATCCATCCTTCCATTCATCCATCCATCCATCCACCCACCCACCCACCCATCCATCCAACCCTCCCTCCCTCCCTCCATCCCTCTTTTCATCCATCCATCCATTCAGTAGTTGTGTTTTGGGTATCTAACTCTGCCCCTACACCATGCCAGACACTGAACAATACAGACATGGTTCCCGCTATCTAAGAGTTGACAACAGGGAATAGAGACAATTAAATGAATGAATTCCATGACATGATGGTTTTGCCATGATGGGGAAGCCCAGGTGCTGTGGACTCCCAGAGCAGGGAAATCTGACCTGGCCTACGGTATCAGGGCAGCCCTTTCCTTTCAACTCCAAGTAAGGAATAATTATTTTCTGCAGGTTAAGCAGGACTTTAGTTGAAAGACACACGAGGAAGAAAGTGAAATATACAACTGTCTGTTAGTAAAAAGTTGAGAGGGACATAGAATGTACAGGAAGGGACTAGAATAAGCTTGCATGGAGGGATGAAACTCTGGGATAACAAAATCATTTAGAAATCAGAACTCTGTTCCTGTAGGTTTGATCTTAAAACTTCCTTCTCTGAGATTTCCCGCTTCAGCAGCCATGTCTTCTGATGCAGTTACCCACCCATCATTGCCTGCTCCTGCATCTCACATGTGCCACCCCTGCATGGGGGACCTTGGATTTTCCTTCTGCATTGCACAGCTCACTTTGGCACTGGATTTGACTGTGGGATCTGCTTTATTTGAGGTCATGAGGCCCACTGGCACAAAAGCACTTGCATGCTATTATACAGAAGAACAGACAGATTCAAAGAACTGAAATTAATCCACAAGCTGCCTGAATCCTCCAGAGCCTGCCCTGTATCTGGATAGGACACTCTCCAAAACCTGGGTCTTTGCCTCACTTGCAACTGCCCGTCCTGCTCAGCTTCAGTGTCCTTTTCTTGGGAAGCCTTTCCTGAGCCACTCAGACTGCATAACACTCCTGCTCGGTTCCCTGACTCCCAAATACATCCAGTATAGTAGCACACTCTGCACTTTAGTGCTTCTGCCTGCTTACCTGTCTGCCTTCCCCAGGAGACTGAGAGGTCCATGGGGACAGGAGCCATGCCTACTTCATCCCTAGTGCAGTGCCTGGCATCCAGAAGGTGCTCAATAAATGCTTGGTGAATGAATGGATATCTGGGTCCACTATCAATGGCGGTTTGACTTGAGATAGGTCCTCAGACCTGTTTCCTCACCTGTGAAGCAGGGTTGTGATTCCTACCTTGCCTACCTTATAAGTTTCTTAGTTTTTCTCTTTGAGATGCACCCCATCCTCCATTGTCCGGTTTTCCTCTTCGTAATGAGGGATGGGTTTGAGGCTGAAGCTGGGACATGCAGCTACCCCCTCAGCCACAACTCTACCCAGATTCTGATTGACATCTTTGCTGCCTCATCCAAACATCACGTGATCCACCACTCCCCTGTTGAGGAGCTAAATTAGCCCTGTGACCTTGGAGAAGTCACCTAACCTTGCTAGACCTGTAAGGTGGAGATGACCCAGTGAGACAGTGCTTCCCCAACTCTGAGCAGGGCATATACCCAGTCCTGGGACCAGAGAGGTTGAGTAACGTGCTTGGGGTCACACAGCCCACGGAGGCCAGAGTCCACTGAGAAGCCCCTCTCTGGTCCAAGCTCCAGCCATGTGACCTTGGGCCTCATTTTCCCTACGTGGAAAGTGAAGGGATTGGACACTCCAAGGTCCCTTCAGTCTCTGACATGCCACACCCTTCAGAATCCCAGAGAACATTCTGACAATATTGGATTAATGCCATTCTGACAATATTGGATTAATGCATTTCAGTTTCATCTTATTAGCATTTAAATGACTCTATTGTTACATTTCAATGACTCAAGAATAGGTTGGGGTGCCTTGATAAAGTCTTTGCCAGGAGGGACTCTCGCTGGCAGAGGAAGGAGAAATTTTTTTTTTTTTTTTTTTTTTTGGAGTTAATTTAACAAAGAAGGAATCTATCTTTCGAAGGAAGGATTTAAAAAAAAAAAAACCCAAACCAACAGCTTTTCAAATTCTAGCTGAAGGATGGTAGCTGGGACAATTGCAAATGAATTACATGCTAAAATAACTTTTGGATGCTAAATCCTTCTGTTTTATGATGTGCTGAATTTAAATGCCATGTTAATATGTATTTTTAAAGTTGCCATTTCCTTTGGCTTGTTCCTGGCAGCAATGACAGACAGGAGTGGGGGGAAGGGGACACAGGCCCAGTCTGGACACCCTAGGTGGCAGCTGTGTGACTTCAGCAAAGCTCTTAACCTCTCTGTGCCTTGGTTTCCTTCTCCCCCAAATGGACACAACCAGACTGCCTACCTCAAAGGGTTTTGTAAGACTAATTGAAGTAGAGCTTAGCACAGTTCCTAGAATGGAGCAAGCACCTGCTAAATGGTGATTGTTCATACTGTAATAGTTTAACTCACTCCTTGCCTTTAACCTCTGTGAAACCGATTGTCCCCCACACTGCTGTCTTAAAACAGAACCCAGATCTGACCTTGTGATTCCCACCAGGCTCCCAGTCACCCCTGGAAGCCTTGTTAGCACTGCATACAAGGTCAGTTTCCCCTCTGCTCTGATCCTGACAAACTCATGGTCATTTCCAAGGGGTAGAGAGTTTCTTTCCTCTCCTGGACTTTCTGTAGGGGCCCCGCTGGCCCAGAGATGGGAGTCCTTGCCCTCTGTGCCAAGCCCAGGGTGACAACTGACCTTAGCCTGGTTATTAGGGGTGGAGGGGTGACTGCTACTTCCTCGTCCCCAAAAGTCTTTGCCATTCCCCTGGACACACCTCTCAAGGAGAGGATTTCCTCTGTGTGTGTGTGTGCGTGTGTGTGTGTGTGTGTGTGTGTGTGTGTGTGTGTAGAGAAAGACAGATTTGGTGTGACCCTGTGGGTGTGCGAGTCATGTGGATGTGCCAGTGTCAGGATGGGTGTGTCGGGGCCAGTGGGAGTATGCTTTCGTGGACGCACCAGTGGGACCCGGCCGGGGCCTGAGGGCACACCTGGGTCAGGAGTGTGAAAATGTCAGTGTCGTATTGGGTCTATAAGTGACTGTGCATGTGTGTCAGAGGTTCCCTGTGGTGTGCCAGCAGATGTATGCTCAGTGTCGGTGACACCGAAGGACAGGGTGTGCTGTGCAGGTCCAGGGGAACGTGTCTCTGAGTTGTGAGTGCACTGGAGAGGCCTGTGTGCACACCCATCTGAGTGTGTGAGCCCAACTGTGTGTGTGTGTGTGTGTGTGTGCGTGCGCCAAAGCTGATGATGGCAATCTCAGCTTTGAGTTCTCACAGTCAGGGAGAAAGAACAGGGAAAGAAGAAAGGAATTGAAAATGAATACCTCAGAAGCAAATTTAGTGCTATTTTTAGAACACTCCTATCCTGCTAACCAGAAAAGGAAAATCTAAAAAAAAAAAAAAGAAAAGAAAACCTGCTAGAGAAACAGCCGTACATCACCCTTGAAGGCAAGGGTGGCCAAAAGCAGTGACGGGGGGTGAGCATTTAGGGATCCAGGGCTTCTCGGGTGGCTCTCACCCTCATGCCTAGCATGAGGGAGGGTGGGTCCAGCTCTTAGCTGCCCACCAGGGTCAATTCTTCCCACTGCCCCAGGTTACCAGAGGAGCTACCAACGTTAGATGATAGAAAAAAATGTTTCATTTCTGGTTCTCCAAGTGCTTATCTCCACACCCATCCACCCACTCATCTATCCATCCACCTATCCACTGATCCACCCAGACACCCACCCACCCATCTATTCATCCATCCATCCACCTACCCATCTACCTATTCACACATCCATCCATCCATCCACCCACCCATCTATTCATTCATCCATCCACCTACCCATCTACCTATTCACACATCACTCATCCATTCATCCATCCATCCATCCACCCTCTACCCATCTATTCATCCATCCACCTACCCATCTACCTATTCATCCATCCATCCATCCATCCATACACCCACCCACCCATCTATTCATTCATCCATCCATCCATCCTCCTACCCATCTACCTATTCACCCATCCACTCATCCATCCATCCATCCATCCACCATCCACCCATCCATCTGCCCACTTATCCACCCACCCATCCATCTGTCCATCTGTCTACTTTCCCATCCATTCATGCATCCATCCATGTACCCATCCACCCATCCATCTGTCCATCTTCCCATCCATCCATCCATCTATCCATCCACAATCCATCCATCCACGCACCCATCTGTCGATCTATCTTCCCATCCATCCATCCATCCAATAAACTTAAGGAGGTGCATTGCAGGCCCTGTCCCAGGCACTGGGATTCCAAGGTGAGGGAGAGAGATACTCAGACGCTCCTTCCTGCTATTTAAGGTCTGTTCCCTCTGCCACAAAGAGCCCCCCAAATAGCTCCATGGTCAGGGGCTGCAGGCCAAGGTAGATGATTCCTGCACAACTCTTGCTTCAGTTTTTTGGGGGATAAAACTAAAATGACCCTTGCTTGGACCCCAGATCTGCTGGGTCCTAATCTTGGCCTGATGCTAATGTTAATAGTGACTGCTTATCGAATGCCTTCTGTTGGCTTTGCGGAGTTGCGATTCCTATCTCTACTTTCCAGGTGAGGAAGCTCAGGCTTGCAGAGGTTACACCACTTAGCCAAGGTCATATGGGTAGGACTTAGCATAGTTTAAAAATCATCTAGAGTCTAAAACCTCTCTTTCCCATTATGTTCCACTGCCCTTCATTAACTCACTGTGCAGCCTTGGGCCAGTGCCATCCCCCGTGTCTCAGTTTCCTCATCTGTAAAGCAAGGGGCTGATGTGGACAGATACTCAGTCTTGAAGGGCCATTTTAGCACCATCCTCAGGGATTCTCTCACCATCTGATACTTCCTTCCCTGGGCATGCCACCTCCTGGGCCTCCTTGCTGCCACCTCAGCCCCAGCAGGAGTGGACATCCCAGTGGCAGGCCAAGTCCTGCTTGGCTGGAAGCCAAAGGCAGGAGAAATGTCTTAGAACCTGGAGTCAAGAGCTGATCAGGATTCAGCTGCTGCGTCTGACACTGGCTGCCCCTCCTCGGTCCCCTGAATGGCTGTGTCTGACTTTCAAGTTTTATCCCCTTTATGCACTCCATATTTAGAGATCTTACCTTAAATAAAAAAACAAAACAAAACAAAAAAAAACCTTTGCTAGTTTTCTGATGGAACGAAAACAGTAAAGTCACTAGCAGACAGAAGCAAGAAAGCCCAACTGAAGCAGAAAAATGTTGGGGAGGTTTCACTTCAGGCTGCGAGAGATAGGGCATGCGGTGAGAAGCTGGGGGTGGTGGCCCTGCTGGATGGACCAGCTGCTCTGGACACTGTTCTCTGGTTCCAGCTGAAAGCCGCCACCATCTCCTCAGACTCACCTCTTGCCTTTACAACTCTCTCCCCATCACTGCAACAAATACCTTGAGCCCCCTTTGCAGCCTTGGCTGCCCCCAGCCTTCCAGCCCCAACTGAACTAACCGGCTATAGCCACACTGTCCTCTCCTGCCTTTACTCCCCACCTCCGGCTCTGTCCCCATGGATTCCATGGCAGATTGGGGTGGTGAGCAGAGGTCTGAAGGAGGAACAAAAAATAACAATAACAGTAACACTTACATCATGTCTACTATGTGCCAAGCCTCATCCTATGTGTTTTACATTTGTTATCTAATTTAATCCTTTACAAAAATCCTATGACTGCATCCTACTGCCAGCATCCCCATTTTACAGAGGAGAAACCAGAAGCAGAAAGAGGGCAGTGACTGGTGTAAGCTCCTGTGGTTGGCGGGTGGTGGGAGCCAGGTCTGAAGAGGCAGGGGGCAGAGAGTGGTACCAACAAACCATTTTGGGTTTATTTTCTGTCCCAGGTCTCTGCTTCTCTGTCTGCAAAACGAGGAGACTGGAAAATATCTTATTGTTTTTTTTATTAGCATAAATGCTATTACTCCAACTTCAGCTGTTCCCTTGGAGAAAGGAACACTTATTCCCCCCCGATCACATTCCAAGAGCAGGGACTTCAGTGAGATCAGCACCCTTGTTCTCTCTTCTCCTTCTCACACTTCTTCCAAGGTATCTAATTGGTGAGCTTGGGTGATCTGGGATGCGTGGCTCTACTCTCTCCTCCTTGGAGCCAGCCTGTCCTCAGGATGCATCAAGACCACAGGCAAGGAGCTGCTTCCTCTGGGGAGAAGTGGATAGGTTGCATAATTCTGGAGAGCGTGTGTGGGGGCAGTAGCAAGAAACTCACTGGACCCTAGATCTAAAGTCACATTCTCCAGTCTCCTCCACAGGAATTAGGTGGTTTTCTCATCTCCAACTGTCTGACCTCTGGGTCTCTTTCAAGTGGTCCCAAATTGGATGAGTCGGAGGGACATGGTTTATTGATAACCGCCCCCTCCCAACACTGGCACATCCTCGTCCTGGGGAGCACAAAAACTGGTTCTGTCTAGTCCCAATTACTTCTCTGCATCTTCTTCAGGCCTCAGGGGTCCATGCAGGGTCAGTTTCCTCACGAAGCCCTTCCCCAAGCCCTGCCTTCCTCATCTGCTGCTCCTGCTGAATCTGTGCTCTCACCTCCACCTAGAAGAAGCCCCTCTTGGGCAGAAACCACAACCCCCTTCCTTTGCCCACATCACAATGATGCTCAAGGCACTCCATGAACAGGCTCTACCCTCCTATTTTGCCCTCTTTATCCAGATCTGAACAAGCTGCACCAGCCACGTTGTCTCCCTCAAGCCATCTGCTCCCTGTGTCTCTGTGCTCCTGATCACATCACCCCTATTTGAGAAAATGCATTTTTCCTCCTCTCTGCCCACCTGAATCTACCTGTCCTTCAAGGCACAAAACAGAGCTAGTGGTCTTCCCAAGCTCCCCTTCATTTCACTCAACCTGTATTTACAGAGAATCTGCTGTGTGCCAGGCCCTGTACTGGGCACTGAGGATACAGAAGGCAACAAGACAGGCAAAATCCTGACCCCACAGAGCCAATGTCTGTCTGTGTGTGTGTTTGTGTGTGTGCAATAAACAAAATAAACAATAGTTTATTTGTAACTATAGTTTACGGACCTGAAGGAAACAGGTCTAGCGAATACTGGGGTGGAGTGACAATTTTCATTAGGGTAATCAGGAAGCTCTTACTGAGGGGTGGAATTTGATCAGTTCTTTGGTCAGCGCTCTGGCCACACACAACAGGTCATGGCTAATTAGAGTGCTCAGCCTTCACCTCTGACCGTGGAGGGCTGGGGGACCAGGGAGCTGTCTCTGGGGATGAGGTGCTGATGGATGAACGGAGGTGGGCGCTGGGGAGGGACTGGGTGGCTGGGGTCAAGGAACCTGATAACCGCAGGCTCCCCCTCTCTCCCAGCAGGCTGATCTGCAGAAGCTGGAGCGCTGTCCACATAACCGTGGTGCTGAATGACAGTGCCCCAGGGAGGACAAGGAAGCTGGAGAAGCGCTGCTCCTGGGAGCTGTCCTTAAGGCTCCAGTGCTGACTGGAGGTGTGGGGGTAGGCTTTGAGGACCACGTGCCAAGGAGCTCTCCACGTGCTGTGGTGCTGACACAGAGCAAAGGGTTATGAGTGCCCCTAGGAGCTTTCCAGGACAGCGGTGCTGACCAATGGAGTGTGGGCTGAGGGAGGGGTGAGTGTGGGTCAAAGGAGGCCAAAGTGGCTCCCTGTGCCGGGGCAGCTAGATGTGGATGGAGAGGGGAGGGCACAGGGCCTTTTCCATATGCTCTGTAAGCAGACATGGGAACAGATTTCAGATATTTGGTGTGAAGATCAAAGCCTGGTTTTCAGGCAACAGGACTGTCCCAGTGGGCAGGCCGGAGACAACAAAGCAATACTATGCAAAAAGCCATTCAGGGTCACTTAAGTGCACGCACAGAGAACCCACTTCTGTCCTTCAGTGCTATCTGTCACTGATGCCTGAAATTCCACCATTAATGAGTCATTCTTTTAGGCCATGCATGGTCCTCTCCCTTTGGTTCCTTCTGGGACAGGGAACGTATGTATGTGGTGACATCTCAGTCTGCCTGGGTTTATTAAATTCTTTCCCCCATGGGGTGGTGAGGCAAACTCAGCCACAGAAGTGTCAGGAGATGAGTCTAAGTTGGGAGATTACTTTTGAATAAGTCTAGTGAGTTGCTTGGGGTCCAGAACAGAGAAAGGCCAGGAAACCTAGCCATATTAAGAGACTAAAAAACAGAAAGCAGAAAAGTAGGACTCCTAGATTCAAAGGGTGGAGTCAGGAAAGCTGCAGACCCCGGCAGAGGTCAGTCTATGAATATGGGGGGAGGGTCTCTTAGCTTTATTTCTCACCACTGAGAAATCCAAGTGTGTGGCCAGTTACTGTTTGTACTGGTTTGAATTACTATGTCCCCCAAATACCATTATCTTTGATGCAGTGTTGTGGGGCAGGCTTATTAGTGTTGAATTAGGTTGAAACCTATTGGTTCAGTGTTTCTGTGGAGATGTGACTCAATCAGCTGTGAGTGAAACATTTGATTGAATAATTTCCATGGAGGTGTTATCCTGCCCATTCAGGGTGGGTGTTAATTGGATCACTGGAGTCATACAAGGAATTCACAGACAGAAGGACAAGGGAGCAACTGAGAGTGACATTTTGAAGAGGAGCTGCAGCCAAGAGAGGACAAAACACCCCAAGAGAAACACTGTGGAGAACGGCATTTTGAAACACAACCTGGGAGCTAGCAGACACCAGCCACGTGTCTTTCCAGCTAACAGAGGTTTTCTGGATGCCAATGGCCTTTCTCCAGTGCAGGTACCCTTTGTTGATGCCTTACCTTGAAAACTTTATGGCCTTAAGACTGTAAATTTGTAACCAAATAAACCCCCTTTATAAAAGCCAATCCATTTCTGGTGTTTTGCAAAAAGGCAGCATTAGCAAACCGGAACACTGTTCTATCTCTTCTAGGCAAGAGCAGTTGTTCTTGTTTTGGTGACTGCAGGTTGGGCATTTCTGACCCTGCACCTTCTGTGCTTTCCATGTCTGAGTCCAGGTTACTTCTACCTGGAGTCTACTGGTAGAAAACCAGAAATCTCTTTGAGGCTACTGATGAGGTCTCAGACACGGAGGAGGCAAATTAAAAGGCCAGGACAGGCAGTCGCAGTTGTGTTCTCCAAGTTACCGTCTCCCTGCTAGCCCTATGGGATGGCCTTCCAGAACTGTGATCCAGCTTCTGCCAGCATTGCCACTGCCTGCAAGGGGGCTGAGCCCAGCAGGGGCACCGCCCAGGGCTTTATGGGCAAGAGGCTATAGCAGGAGTTGATGACCCTCATGATGTCTGGCGACAAAGGAATTTCCACCTACACTTTTCAAGTGGGAGGGGACCATCCATGGAGCAGCTGGCACAGTACATGAAGACTTGATGTCTACGCTCTCCCTGGAGTTCCCCAGTGGCTACCCCTACAAGGTGCCCATGGTGAGGTTCTTTATGTCCTACTCCTACCCCAGTGTGGACACCCAGGGTAACATCTGCCTGGACATCCTGAAGAACAAGTGGTTTGTCTTGTACGACATCAGGACCCTCCTCCTCTCCATCCAGAGCCTGCTGGTTCGAGAACCCAACATCGATAGCCCCTTGAACACACATGCTGCCGAGCTGTGGAAAAATCCCACAGTCTTTAGGAAGTATCTACAAGAGACCTACTCAAAGCAAGTCTCCAGCCAAGAGCCCTGACCCAGCCTCTCTGGGTTGTCTTTTTATTTCCTTATTTGCCTTAGATGATCTCTTTTTTCCTTCTGTATAGGTGGTGTCATTTTTGTTTTGTTTGTTTTTTAAATTAAGTCTCTGTACCCTTGTGATGAACACATGACTATATAAATGGATTTTTTTTTTTTTTAAAGGCCAGGACACCAGAGGGGGAGCAGAGAGCAGGCAAGAATGATTGAGGGTCTGTACCTGGGGTCCCCTGGGGTATAGGTTTCCTTTTCTTCCTATCCTCATAAAGGATTCTTGGGATGGACTCAGGAACCCCAGAGCAGGGCTGCTCAAAGTGTGGTTCCCTGAGCACTGCTGTGTTGCCATCGCCTGGAGGCTGGTTAAAATGCAGATTCCCAGGGACCACACTGCACAGATAAATCAGTGGGGCCTGGGAATCTTAAATAAGCAGAACCACTGTTCTAGTGTCTTGGGGCTCCCAGTCCACCTCGGTAGGCTCCCTTCCCCTTGTAGCCAAAGCTCCCCACTTCTAGCTTTGTGGCCCAGCCTGTGGCTCCTTGTCCCTGCCCATCCAGGCCTTGCCCTTGGGTGGCTTCTGGGGATGACCCCCACGTACTGCCTCCACGACCCTTCTCCCTCTTCATGCTCTGACATCCCTCCTTGTTCTCCCCTCTGTCCTATGGTTCTCTGACCATATCTGCCCAGACTTCTTCGTGGCTTCTCTGTTTTGTGAAACTGGGGGCTTTTCCCATGGCCTTCCCCTGACTCTAGTAACTCCTCACTATCTCTGGCATAAACTTTCATCCTAATATGGACGGTTCCCAGACCGATCCTGCCACCCTGCACTTTCTCCCCAGCTCTAGAACCAAACTTCTGATGGTTGCCAAATGTCCCCTCTGAGTCCTCAGGCTCCCCCAAGTACCCTTACCCTTCTGTGACCCCTGCGTTACTTTTGACATCCACAGCAGCTTCCCAGGCCCCCAGAGTGGATTCTCATGGTCACTCTTAGCTCTGATCCCTCTCTCATGTCCAATCAGGTTCACAGACCCAGAGAGCACCATGATCATGGCCCAAGCCTCCTCCTTCTCGCCTCCCGGGCTCCTGACCTTGGCCCAGGCTCCCCATCGGCAGCCTCCTGACTGGTCCCACAGTCCCCAGGGACCCCAGCCTCACCCTCCCCTCTTGTACAACCCCCAGAATGATGCCGATGGTGACTTCCATTTACTGAGTGGTTCTCAAGTGTCAGAATCTGGGTTACAGCTCTGAATATACCTTATCCAACAACAACGCCAAGAGATAGGTGTTCTTATGCCTATTTCACAGATGGAGTCTGGAGGCTCAGAGAAGTGAAATAACTGGCTAAAGTCACACAGCTGCTGAGTGGCAGAGCTGGGAGGAGAACCAGGACCTCCCTGATTCTAAAACCACCACGTTATGCTGCCTCTCAGATTTTAGCATGCCACTCTCTGGATTGAAAGCTACTGCTGGCTTCCCAAGCAGGAACTATTTAAAAAAAATTATTCATCACCACGGCATCCAGGGTCCCACCCAACTGCTCCAAGCGAGCCTCACTGGGCTCTCTGCTCTCGTTGAACTCCTTGCCTTTCCTGAGCGACTCCTGCCTCCCATCCCCTGCACACGCTGCTCCTCCTATCAGAGATTGTCTACCACCCACTTACCTGTTAATCAAGAATCTCACTTTCCAAGGCCCAGCCCAAATGCCAAGCCCTCTGTGAAGTTCTCTCCACCTGTTCCACTCCACATTTCAACCCCTTCCGCTGCCAGCCCATCACGTGGCTCATTCCTTGACTTTGCACCCGCCCATCCACTGCCTTGGGAGTGGGTTTTACCAGTCTGCTTTCCCAACTAGACTGTGAGGTCTCTGGGAACAGCATCTCCCAGCCCCCAGCACAGGGCAGGCATCAACAAATGCTGGCTCCATGACCGAGCAAGCAATCTGATTAGGAAGGACAAGGAGGCAGGGACCACGAGCTCTTGGAGTGAACTCTGGATTTGAAACGTGGACATGTGCCAGCCAAATGGCAGGAATAGTTCACGATGAAGTGGGTGTCCTTCCCATGTGCCAGCTCTGTGGCATCAAACAGGCAAATGCACCCGAGAACCCCAAGAAGTAGCTGCTCTCCGTATCCCACTTCACAGATGAGCACACATTGCAAGGTTAGGAAGCTGTCTGGAATCCCCTCACTGTTGAACTCAGGCAACAGCCTCTGCTTTTAACCACAGCCTAAATGCTCCCCCAGTAAGGACTCGGGGCGAAGCCCTGCATGGTGGTGTCTCAGGAATTGTGACACCCTGAACCATGCAGGTGGAGCGGAGAGATATTCCAGTCCCCGGATCACACTGGTCAGGCCCGTGGCTTCTGCCCCACCCAGTGTTAGATCCAGACAGGATCCTTACAGTCTGGCCATCATCTTTCCCCCTCCATTCTCCATCCTAACCCTGAGGTCAGGGACTAGGTCGGAGCACGACATTCAGATCTGCCAGGAGGCAAGCCCAGGGACCAGGTGAGCTGTGTGGGGGCACCAGGATGCCCTCCACTATAGCTTGTCCCCTGCGTGGGCTGCCCTGGCCCCAGGGCCACCCCGCCGGCAGCCCCAAACCCTGGGTCCCAGGACCTCCAGAGCCTGTGGAGCCCCGTCGACTCCTGCATCCAGCAGGTCAGCACGGGGGCCTGGCCAGCACGACAGCTTTTCCCCTGACTTGGCATGGCTGTCCCCGGCCACTGCGGAGACGAACAGCACCCGCCCGGCACCTTGAACAGATGGTGCCGCTTCTAAAAATAACACCGCACCACGCTCCCTGGCAGCGCCACAGTCGAGTCCCTGCAACAGAAGGGGGTGCGGGTGGGGGCGCGGGCTGCTAGCTGCTCTCACCAGCCATCTGCACGGAGACAGATGTGAATACAGCCTCCTGGGGGAACGTGGGCCCAGGGGACCCCAGCCTCGCCGAAGCCGGGCAGAGCCACGGGTCTGCAGCAGAGGCTCTGAGGCCACGAAATGAAAGTAGGGGAGGACGTGGTGTGTGTACAACCCGGCTCCTCTCGATCCCCATTATCCATGGCCTCCTGCTCCAGCCACCCTGAGCCTCCCTCCAGCAGCCTCACCCCCACACACTGTCCGCTCCTCTCTTCTCTGGGTCCCTAGATCTACAATCTCCAGGCCCAGTGCCTCTTGGGAGTCTCTTTCCATCCCCAAGATATCCTTCCCTCTATGGATTCTCAAGCCACTTTTAATGCAACTTGTAACTTAACCAGGTCGGAACCCTTTTATTTGCGGCTTTGAGTCAGACGGGTCTCCTGGGTTTGAATCCTTGCTGTGCCCTTGCTGAGGGATGGTGGGGTGGACCAGCTCAGCTCTCTGGCTTCGGATGCCACATCTTTAAAACCGAGGTAATAACAGTAACTGCCTCATAGGGTGTTAGGAAGTTAATGCAGGGTACAGTGCTCAGCCCAGAGCCTGGCAGAGAAGAGACACACAATCAACTGGAATGACAGTGATTTCTAGGCGGGGAGATGGACTCTGGGGCCACAGAACAGGTGCTGGTAGGGTGGGCTCAGACCCAAGGCCTCTGCTAGAGATCTCACCCTCCTGATCCCACTCACTCCTCTCTAGCTCCCAGATGCTGCTGCGATGTGCCCCCACCCTTTATTTTTGGACAGCTGGCCTTGCAGACCTATAGGATCCCTTGAAGATACTTCCTCCCCATTTCTAGCCAAGAACCAGCCCTGGGCTTCCTCTCCTCAGAGCCCTGGACTGACCCCTCCAGCTTCTCAAGGAGTTTCAAGTCCTGCCCCAATAAATCCCTCACTCAGGAAGTTTGTTAAGAACTCAAGAGCCAATGTACTTCCAAGGTCCCAGGAGACCCCAGACCTCAGGCCCTGAAGGTAACCCAATCCAACGGCCCCTCCACAACGGCCCCCAAAGGCTCTGCTCTCTTATGCTTTCCCAGCCTATTCCAAAGCCCCAAGTCTGATGATGAGGCAAATTGGCCTCGGCCAAGTGGGACTGGGGACTTGGTCTGCTTCTCTCTTCCCCTTCTTCCTCTGTCACCATTACTCTGCACTCCCCAGGTAGTTCTCCAGCCACTTTCTCCTCCTCTTTCTCCCCTGGGGATCCCCAGCAGTTCCTGTGCTTGCATGCCTCTCTTGACAGGGGGCTCACTTCCTTCTTTGTTGATAATTTATGTCAAGGCTGGTGGTTACAGAGCTCTTTAGGTTGAGCTGAAATTTTCTTCTTGCTAACAAAATAGTATTGTTTGACATTTAATGAGAATTTTCTGACCCACTCTTGGTGCTGCACGGACCATACCTGCTCCCTGCTTCCCACTAGAAGTTCACACCCATGTGTGTGTTCATAGATACATGTCTATGTGGGTCAGGACATGAAAAAGTGTGCATGTGGTTGAATATAAAGGGCATGTTCATCCAGAGAGCATGCCGTGAGCAACTACTGTGTACTTACCCAGTGCTGGCCTCCAGTAAGTGTCAAAGCTATGGCTGAACCAGAGGAAGTGAGATAACAGTTGTGGCAGGGAAGTGGCCAAAGTAATGAAGGCATAGGAGTAGAAGTAACAACAATAATCATAATCTTAAGAGCAGCTAAGTTTTATTACTACTAAATGCCACCCCTTCTATTAAGCATTTATCATGCATTAGCTCATAAATACCCACAAAAAAACCCTGAGGTGGGTGCTATTATTTTCCTCATTTTAAAATAAGGAAATTGAGGCTCAGAGAGGCAGAGTGACTGGCTAAGGTCACACAGCAAAGTGCAACCTGGCCAAGATTTGCATTTGGATCTGTGTCTCAAGGTTGTGCTTGTAACCTTGGCACTAGCCAGACCACATGACCCAGAACCAAGTCAAATGGAACCGACCTGTGGTGGGGACATCAGTGCAGTGAAACGCGGGAGGTTGGAAGGAGATGAAGCCAGGGGCTGCCCCATTCCTTCTCCCTGAGATGGAGGCACAGTACCCAGTGTCTAAGGAGGCTGTGGCACCAGGAGGAAGCCTTTAGGATATCTCCAACTTTAGTGTCCACAAAGGGAGCCCCCAGAGGGATTCTGCTCCCCTAAACTGCAGACAGGTGCAAGGCGAGGGCCCCTGTGCAAGTAAAGGTGTGGGATTATTTGGCTGACCTGGCAGGCTGGGTGCAAGCACAGGGAAGCAGATGGCAGCCCCTTCCTGTGTTTGGAAGAAGTCGAGGGTGAAATTCTGGAGCCGTCAGGCCGGCCACATCACCTGCTGTTAGAAACGGCCCCCGGGCCAGAGGGCTGGCAGTCACCCAACGTGGCTTCACTGACGAATGGCAGGCTCATGGAGACACGGCCACCAGCCCACCCCTCTCCCAGGGCACTGCTATCCTGTTACATGTAAGGATTGCTATTTGAAGGAGCTCTTTACAGCCTAGCTCCCTTTGTCTTGCCTATAACTCTGAAGCAGAGGGAGCAGGGTGATCGTTTTAACAATGAGGCCCAGAAAGGGCAAGGGACTTGTCTGACACACAGACTAGGGTGAGGCAAGTGAGGCACTGAGAGTGCAAAATGCATGGAGGTGCTCATTCTCCAGGGTGTGTAAGTGGCAATCTCTGAGAGTAAATTTGTGCCCCAGGCCCCTCTCTTGCCTCACCCTAGTCTTGGCTCAGGACTAGTAAGTGGTGGAACAAGACCTAAACCCTGACCCCTCCACCATCTGCCTGCCTTGCTATATAATTCCAGCTGAAGCATCCATGGGCCTACATAAACCACCCCTCCACCTGCCCCCGCCACCCAACAAAAGGCAGAGACTGAAAATCTACAACGGGATCTCAGACACATTATGGGAATTTATGTGCATGATGCTGCTGAAATAGATTCTAAGGGATACCCAGAGTTCTGAAAAATGTTTACAGCTAATGTCTTGGCTCTCAGTTCCCTGAGCAGTGACGGATTTCAAGAGCTTCGTTTGGCAAACTTTTGCTGTGGGTCTACCAGGCGTCAGATCCTGGACAATGCAGTGTGGACAGAGAGGAATTGGACACAGTCCCTGTTCCCTCCCTGCCTGGCTCGATGTCCACACAGTATTATAATTTAATAAAATAATAATGGTGAGACACTCCTGTTTATGGGGCATCTCCTATGTGCTGAGAACCTTATGTACTTTGTCTAGTTGACCTGCACAACTCTATGAAGCAGGTAGTCTTATTATCCCCATTTTACAGATAAGAAAATCAAGGCACAGATTGGTTAAGGAACTTGCTGAAGGCCATTCAGGTAGAACACATTTGAGCTGAGATGGCTGCTCAAGAAAATATCCGTGGAGCGAATAAATGTTGAATGGCGTGGGTGCAGGGTCTGTGTGTGTGTGTGTGAAAGGATTTGTTAAGTGCTGGGTCCAGGGCCCACGCAAAGCACTTTGGGAGCCCAAGGAAGCCACGTCAGGGAATTCTCTGTGCTCCTGGGTACACTTGGGCTGCAGACTTCCAGGAAGTGGGTGGCGGTGATGGCCGTTCTATCAGTTATCAGCGCAAGGAGTCTCCAATTTCTTTGAGCCTGACCGTGAGTCCTGCCTATAAAAATATCCCCAGCTAATGGTCCCTTTCACCCCGAGAAAGTGAGCAGATTCTGAGACAGGCTAGGGTTGGGCAGATCTGAGAGGAGCCCTGAGCCCTCCTGCCCTTCAGCCGCCCGGTGCCAGGCCTCTGGCTGGTGGGGAGGGGGCCCTGGCTGGAAACCCTGACACCCAAGCCTCCCGAGCTCACGCTTCAGTTGCCAGGCAACCGTGCAGAATGTCCCGCACCCCTGGGCTCAGGTTTCGGGGGCAGAGGACAGGGCCCTGCTGAGGACGTCCATATATAATGACAGCTCTGACCCAGCCTGGTGGGGCTGCTCGAGACACACACACAGCTCAGATATGGGCAGGGCCAGAGTGGTCCTTTGGCTGTTTCACAAATGGGGAGACTGAGGTCCAGGAGGAGAAGAGAGCCACAGGAGGCAACAGTGAATTAGGGATGAAGGCAGGAAAGTCGGAATAGAAACAGCCTTTCAGAAAGTGACACCACCAATAGGGATTCTAGCACCACAGACACGCTGGCTATGAGCGAGGCCCTGCGCTGTTTCCCCCGTAGGCTCATTTCATCCTCGGAACAACGCAGGGAGGGGGAGAGAATGTTTTCACTCCCATTTACAGAGCGGGAACCGAGGCTCCGAGACATCAAGCCACATACTTAAGGTCATCTGGTCAGAGAACGGCAGAGGCCAGGTACAAACCCAGGTCACTAAGACTCTGAGGTCTGCAAACTTCACCCCTAGCCCCTGCCCCCACACTGGTTCCAGAGACTAATAAGAATAAAAAGGAGGGCTGGGGAGGACGCCACAAACCCGATCCCAGCTAGCTGACTTCGCTTTCCTCGCAACCCTGGGAGGGAGCTATCATTTTTCCTGTTTTCAGGTTGAGGAAGCTGCACTCTGAGGGGTAGTCCCAAGGTCACCTCGGGAATAGGAGGTGATGCAGGACTTGAACCCAGGTCTCTCCAGCTGCAATGCCTGGGTCTTACTCACTTCAGGCTTCTCTGCCCCACCCTCCCCCAGCAGGGCGACGCTTCCAGGGGACAGGACCCCACTCCCCTCCACCCAAGAGAGCTGGCAAGCCCCAGGCTGGAGCGGTGACCTTTCAGTCCAGGCCACTGGACCTCTCCTTTGCCTGCCCCCTCCTGCCCCCGCAACCTGAGCCTCAGCTGGATGGGGCCACACAGGTTGCCATGGTGACAGCACACTGGATACTGACCTGGGGGCCTGCTGTAGGTGCCGGAGAGGAGCTGGCCTTGCCTCAGGGGGATGACTGGAAGGGCGGAGGACAGGGGTCCCAGGGGCTCCGCAGCCGCTGTGGCTGCTCTCTGGGCCAGGCCCAGCCGAAGCTGCTATTTATAATTCTGCTGAATGGGCCCAATGACCTGATCTGCAGCCTGACCTGCCTGGGAAGCCCAGCAGCTGCACAGAAGGGCAGGAAGCAAGCTCGGAAACCTCCTCCCCTGCCCCACAGAAGGATCCCACCACCCAGCTGCGAGGACGGGAAGGGGGAAGGCCAGGAGTGTTGGTGGGAGTGGTTAGAAATCCCCCTACCCCTCTGATTCCATTAGCCTCAACACCCACCCCTCTGACCCCATCCCAGCCAGTGCGGGAAGCTGGGGGAGGCGGGAGTCTGGGGTCTTTGCAGAGGTTCAGAGTGTCCCTGTGTGTGTTTTTTCCAGGACACATCTTGTTGGAGGGGGAGGATAGGGAGGCAGAGGAGGGGAGAGAGAAAGGGGAGAGAAGCTGTAAGGCAGAGGAGCACAGGAGAGGCTGGGGATGGGGGCAGGGGAAGGAAAGGAGGATGAAGAAGGAGAGACGGTGAGAGGAGAGAGGAGGAGACAGGGACAGGGAGACACACAGGGATACAGAGAGAAGGAGTCAGAGAAGGGAGGGAGAGAGGGAGACAGACGGAGAGGGCAAGAGAGAGGGAGGGACAGAAAATCAGAGGAACCAAAGCCAAGACACATAGACGGGGACACAGAAAATGGGAGCCAGAGAGACCCAGAGACTGGACAGAGGGGCAGAGGCGGCACTCCGAGCATGTGCCCTCTTGTCTCCTGCCAATCCTAGGTCCCAGAGGTCAGGCCACTGAAGCCAGGATGCCAACACCAGAGAGGCCCGATGGGAGGGCTTGGCGCCCCAAGTGCACGAGTGATAAGGGTTTATGTCTGTGCTGCCCACACTGACCGCTGGGCCCCCCTGCCAGGGCTGGCGCTCTGTCCTGGGCATTCTCCTCTGCCTCCCGGAGGGTACGGGGCAAGGCAAGGGCTGCTCCAAGGTCGACAGAACCCAGCCGAGCTGGGTCGGGAAGCAACCTGGCGGTGGCTCCTGCAGCTTGCCAGGCTGTCCGCCCTCAGATCTGGTTTATTTTGGGAGCTGAGCAGCCCGAACACATACCCCCCTCCTCCCCTGTTCATGGGCCAGTGGCTGCTGAATCCAAATATTCTCTCAAGGAAACTATCTCCCCAAAACCCAATGTCACTTCCTTTGGGAAGCCTCCCCTGACTCTCCCAGAATGAATTCTTGGCTCCCTCAGGGCCTGGTTTACCTTTTGTCCAGCGCTCATCCTAGGGAACCACAGATAAACCAGGCAGAAGTTTATCTGCCTGCCTGTCCATCTGACTGGGAGCTTCTGGATGGCGGGGCTGGTTCAGAACCCCAGGACTGAGCACACATGACACACAAAGCCTTGATCAGCAGACCCCAGAGCAATAGCTTCTGCTAATGTCTTTTGAGCACTCATGATGTGCCAAGAACTCTGCACACACCATCTCATTTACTATGTCTGTAGCCCTATGTGCAGGTTTCTGGAGCACCCTCTGTCTTACAGATGAGGAGACCTAGGTGCAGACAGGCTAAATGGTTTGCCCAAGGTCCCAGAGCTAAGAAGTTGTTGAACCAAGATCTGCACCAAGGCCATCTGACTTCACAACCCAATCACATGACCAACAGGCATGGAGCCTCTCTTGCTCTAAAGAGCACTTCCATGTCTCCCTCTGCTCAAGAACCTTCTGTGGTTCCCCAGTACCCCTAAGATCAAATCCAAATGTCCCACTTGGTGCTGATCCCTTCTCCATATCTGCCCTTCCATTTCAGGGCTCATTCTCTCACCTCTGGTCTCCCACCTCTAGCCCCCTTTTCCTCTGAGGTGGGAAGGCGATTTTTTTTTTAATAATGTAAAGAAGGCCAGCTGGTATGGGGCCTGAGAGAGGGGAAGGGAGAGCTGAGGGAAGGGCAGGACCCAGATCCTGCAGGGCTTTGCAAACCACAGTGAGGAATTTGGGTTTTATTTCAAGGGCAGAGGGAGACCTCTAAAGAAATGCAGATGGATTCGCCCTAAGGTTTTTGTTAGTTTGTTTGTTTTATCTCCACCACCTATTGGTGAATGGACTGTCAGTGGGTGGGAGCAAAAGCTGGGTGAAAGCCAGGGGGCTACTGCATCCTCCAGGCTACTGGGGTGGGTGGGTGCAGGGGTGTCAGTGATGGTGAAGCAAAGAGGGCTCCCGGGAGGCAGGCGCAGGATGTGGGCTCGGAGGTTGGAGGACTGGCTGGGGAGAGAGCAGGGGAGGAGCAGGGATGATCACTGAGCTCTGTCTTGGGTGCGAGGGTGGATGGTGGTGACATTACTGCCATGGGAAGTCTGGGGAAGCAGTGGGGCTAGGGGAAGGGTGCTGGGGAGGGGTGGGTGGGTGTGAGCAAGATTCCCCTTTGGGACAGGCTAACTTTGAGATGCTTGTGAGACGTCCAAGTGCAGAAGCCAAGAGGGCAGCTGGAGGTGTGAGCTGCGAGCTCAAATAAGACGCCCCAGCTGAAGATATAAATACGGGACTCAGCAGTTTAAGGACGGTATTTAAAGCCATGGGACAGGATGAGATCATCAAGGAGAGGGCACAGGGAGAGAAGGGAGGGGACTCAGAGCTGGGCCCCTGACGTGTAGAGGTTGAGTGGAGGAGGAGAACAGCCACACAGCCACACTGGCTGACCGGGTTGTGTGGTTTTCCTGCTCAAGAGCCTTTAGTGGCTTCCTACTGCCCTGGAAACAAGTTCAGAAACCTCAGCCCAGCACACAGGCCGAGTCTCTTATCTGTCCGTTCCTTCCTGTGCACTTTCTTCCAATCATAATAAACACCTCATGCATGAGGTTCCAAACCTCTAGGTTTTTGGCCAGGCAGCTCCTCCTTGGTGAAGTGCCCTCCTCTGAGCCAAGGCTAATAAAGCTAGCGTGTACTCTTTGAAAGTGCTGGCCTGGGAAGCTTTCTCTAACCCCCGGGCTGACTCTGAAGCACCTGCCTCTGTGTTTCCGGGGCCTTCTGGCCACACCACATCATCACTGTCTTTCTGGGAGCTCCTTGTGGGGAGCAGGCTGGGCCCTGCTTGCGTCTTGGGCCCCACATACCCGTGGCTCACGGTGAGCTTCATGCACTCAAGTGTCCCAGTGGGAATCTGCATCAGGGCTTGGGTGGTGGACTGAGAATCCCCGGCTATAACCACTTCCAGTTTGAGCCCCGGCTGCTGCTCTGCACAGACTCAGAGGAAGGCAGGTTAGCAGAGGGAGGAGAGTGGATGCCAGTGCAGCAGGAGGGACACAATAAAAAGCAAAAAAGCAGCAGAGAAAGACCGGTCCAATTCGTCTCCCTTCATTACTGCACTGAGCTCACGATAAGAAGCTTTATCATGCAGGAAATCATAAGGCACTTTGCGATGGGGTGGGGTGAGAGGGGATGGTACAGTACTTGGCCTGGGGTGGGGGGAGGTCATGTCAAAACTCCCCCACCCTCCCCTGGGTCACGCTTGTTCCCTCTTGTCTTTCATTACCCCTGCAGGCTCCTGCAGGAAGCCTCTCTGGCTAAGGGCCTGGGGGCAGGCAGGCCTGCCTGTTCACTGAGCATCTACTATGTACCGGGCACCGGGCACCAGGCCCCTGGCCAAGGGTGCAGAATTCCAGCTCTGCCACTTGCTGCATGGCTTGGGCAGGTCCCTGCCTCGCTCTGGGCCTCAGTTTCTTCCCCTGTGAGATGGGGGTATTTACACGAGCCTGCCTAGGCTTTTGGGGAGGTGCTGTGCGACCACATCTGCAAAGCACTTTGTGTGGTGCCTGGAACACAGCCATCTCCTTTCATCTTCCCGGCAACCCTGTTATTAGAGCGTTGCTCCCACTTTACAGACCAGGAGACTGAGGCTCACTGAGGCCAGGTTGCCCAGCCAGGATGGACAGAGCTGAGGTCTGAGAGCATCTCTGCCTCCAAAGCCAAAGGCCGCCTTCCCATGTCCTGATGCCTCTTTCATTGGGTCATTTAGTGCATTGGTCCTGGGGCCTTGGCTTGGACGCTGGGGATTCAAAGGTGAGTCAGACAAACACTCCGCCCTCCTGGAGCCAGAGCCTCCCACCACTAACCACTTAGTACCTCCCTCCTCCTCCCACTCAGAGAAGCCAGGGTGGGAGGAGTGGGGATTCCAGATCACACAGGAGGACAAAGTGAGCTGGAGAATTCCCAGCCCGTGGGTGCAATTACTCCTTCAGGGACCAAACATCAGGCAGACAGCATGGGTTACCCCTCAGAGCCTCAGTTTTCCCATCTATAAAACTGGCATAATTACATATCACTGAGAAGATAACAAGAGGGTGACACAGGCTGTGCGAAAACACTGCATGACAGTGGTGTCATGACGGTTCGCCCCAAGTCAGGCTCTCTTTCGCTAAGGTCCTGAGTGGGATGGGGTGTAGCTGCTCTGGGAGGGGTCCGCGGACCTGCTGGGATTCCTGTGTGGATTTGCGCTATTCTGGGAGGATTCCCAGGGCCTTCATCAGCTTCTCCAGGGGGCATCTGTACCCCTTGATCCTGCAAAGACCCAGAATCACTGTCTAGTAGAACCAAGTCAACATCCTGCCTCCCAATGAAGGCCGAGCAGAAACAGAACCAAGAGGGCAGGCCCAGGAGATGTGGGAAAAAGAAGGGCCTGGGGATGGTCAGAGGGAGCAAGGTGCAAGGCTCTGCATTGTTGGAGACCCCCAGCAGGGCCACTAGAAAACCACTCCCTCCTTGCGGAGTCTCCAACTTTTCAGTGGCCGCGTGGCTTGGATCCTGCTTGCCAGAATGACGGGAGAAAAAAACCTCTCCAAGGCTGCTCATTCCCAAGCAGAAAGCAAAGCTAATTATGCCAGACACCAGGTTCCTTTAGTCATCATGGATCAGCCTCTAGTTTAGAGGAAATTAGATTTCATCTGACTCCCCCATTAGCCCTGGGGAAGGGAGTGAAGGTGACAGAGCAGCGCAGGGAGCAATTAACGCCGACGTGGGTGAGGTTTGGCTGGAGAGGAGGTAGACAAATGGTCAGAAGCAACACGTGCATCGGGGGCCTTGTCAGAGAAGGCCCCTTGGAAACACACTTGAAGCTCATCTGCTTGGACAGCCGCAACTGGACCCATCCTAGAAGAAGCCCAAAGTCACTTAGTCCAGTCTGGTGGGTCCTAAGGCAGGTGACCCCACTGTGGACTCAAGAAACAGACTGTATGAGTCGAAGACAGGAGCCTTGCACATGGCTTCCTCCAGCACAGGTCTCCTCTCTGAGCTACCCACTTTCTACGTGGCCTCTCCACCTGCATGTCTCCCCAACACCTCCAACTCTACATACCTGAAGTCCAACTTGCCTGATATTTTAAAATATTATTTTATGATCAGTGTTTTTTGGGTCCACCCTAGGAAATCTTTGCCTACCCCTCAGCTGTGAAGATATTTTCCTATGTTTCCTCCTAGAAGCTTTATAGCTTTAGCTTTGACGTTTAGATCTAGGATGCTTCTCAATTTAATTTTGTGTGTGGTGTGAGGTAGGGGTTCAAAGTCAGCAGATCTGAAATGCATCCCTTAAACTGAAGCTTCCTCACCCAGGCCCATCCTCTCCTGTTTTATTTTTTTATTTTTTGGTTACCGTGGAAGTCCTCATCTTGTCTCCAGGTAGCTAATTCAGAAATCAAGAACCACCTGTCACCTTCCCCTCCACCATCAAAGTCCTATTGATTTTACTTCCTAAATTTCCTTGAAACTTCCATTCCCCCCCTTCTCCACAGCCCCTGTCCTTGTCCAAATTCCCTTCATCTCTTCCCTGGAAGGCTGCAGCTGCCTCTTAGCTGCCCAGTCCCCCCAGCCCTCACCCCATCCCAGTTGCTACTTAGCAGTGAGAGATATTTCTGAAAGCAATTCTGATCCCATTATAACTATTCTCCTCCAATTCACTTCACTCTTAGGATAAAGACAAAGGTTCTTAATGCAATCTTCAATGCCCCGAGGGATCTGCTCCTCCAGCCTCATCCAGCCCCCCATTCTTCTTACTCGCTCTGCTCCAGTCACACGGCTCCAGCCATGTGGCTCACTCCCCCCACCAGGACTTTGCCTGTGCTGTTCCCTGTGCCTGGAATGCTGTTCCCTCCCCAAAGTCTGGTAAACTCCTACTCTTCCTACTCTGGCCTAATCCCCACCTCCTCAGGGAGGCCTCTCCTGATTTTCCTATCATATACTCTCCTTTGTTATACTCTATGGTTGTATTTTACATGTCTTTGCATGACTGTTGGATTAATATTTGACACTAGACCAGTGAAGGCAGGGCCTGTGTCTGTGTTTTCTCCTCTTGTAGTACCATATACATAATATAAAATTTGCCATTTTAACTATTTTAAGTATACAATTTAGTGGTGTTAATTTCATTCATGATATCGTGCCACCATTACCACCATCCATTACCAAAACTTTTCCATTATCCCAAAACAAAAACTCTGCACCCATTAAGCAATAACTCCCTATTCCCCCACCCCTAGCCCCTGGTAACCTGTAATCTACTTTTTGTGTTTATGGATTTGCTTATTCTGGATATTTCACTTAAGTGGAATCATATAATATTTGTCCTTTTGTGTCTGACATTTCATTTAGCATAACATCTTTAAGGTTCATCCATGCTATACCATGTATCAGAATTTCATTCCATTTTACGGCTGAATAGTATTTCATTGTACAGATATACCACATTTTGTTTATCCATTCATCTGTTGATGGACCTGTGTTTTTTAAAATCACTATGTATTCCTAGGGCCTAGCACGGTGTTTGTTACACAGCAGGACATCTGTAAATGTCACGCAGGTGGTAAAAAGAATGATTTCCTTTGCTATAAAGCTTCTTCCCAAGTGGGGGTTCTCAGACCCTTTGAAGCTATGATATGTTCAGTGCTTGACCTCCAGGGGAAGGGGGTCACACTCACTTTCTGTCAATTTCACATTTACTGAGAACTTACTATGTGACAAACACCATGAGGCCCTTCCTTAGCCTCAGTTTCCTCATCTATAAAAGGATGATCACAACAGCTCCTTGCAGGATTGCAAAGATAGCGTATGAGAAAATGCTGGGCCTCAAAACAGTACTTCATAACCGACCTTGAGCCCAGCCATGTTCCCAAACCCAGCCAAACTCTCCTGGGTTCTCTGGGCCACAGCATTCTCTTTGTTAGCTGCCAGAATTGGTCATGGACACATCCTTGGAAAGATACATGGAGATCTGAGCTCCTTCTGAAGCCTGCAGTCTCTGAGAACTGCCCCAGGTACATGCCAGAGCCAGCTGCACCTGGATGTGGCCATACCTGAAGCCAACACTGTCATCAACACTGCCAACAAGCCTAGACTCCAGGCTATCTTCCCTTACATATGACTCCAGCCAGTCTCCTTGGTGGACAGGGGAGATCCCTCAGCTGCCCTTAGCTGCCAAGTAAATGCCAAGAGAGGTCCTGTGACACTCTGGGACTCAGCCTTGACCTTAATATTTCTTTCTGGGCATTTTGGCCTGCCTTGGACCCAGGAATGATCATGGTTGAATTAGGAGGCTCCCTGAGCTCTGGGCTCCCACTCTCTGCTGGATGAGCTCCCTGCCCTCTCAGCCCTCCTCCTTCACAGCTGGGGCCATTTGGCCCCCAATGGAGGCTACAGGCTCCCTAACTGGGGGGCAGAAGTGGGTGTGTCAAAAATTCCCTAGGCCCCTAGTCAGGGGTTCACCGACATGTCATCTGGGCAAATGGCCCCACCTCTAGGGACTGGGCTCCTGCCTTGTCCCTGGCACAGATCCTTCAGGGCTGAGACCCTGGCAGCAGCCCCTGCCTCCCGTCTAAACCCCAAGCTTGGCTCAGGCTCTCTGCTAAGTCTCTCAAATCCCTCCTCCTCTCTCCATCTCACTTCCACCATCAATGATCACCTGGACTATCCCGGCAGTCTCTCGGCTGCTGCCCTGGCCACCCCTCCTACCCCTATACTCCCTTCTCCCCACAGCAACCAGAGTGGGATTCCTGATTCATAAATCGGATCATGTCACCTCCCTGCTGACAACCTTCCAGGGGTTCCCAGTCCAGAGTGCAGCCCAGTGTTCCTGCCCAGCCACCCTCCCCCCATCTCTTCCTTCTTTCTCGCACACAGTCTAGCCCTCAGTCTGCTCCCAGCTGCCCGTCCTGGACCTGAGACCAGACACTCTCTCTCTGTTGTGGTTACAGGCTGCTAGATCTGCCTGGGGCTTCTGGGACCTTCCGGAGAATGAAGGTAACTCGGATGCAGGCCGAGCTGAGAAACGGGACCTCATTTGAGTGGCAGGAGAGAGCCATGCCTGAAGCTGGCCCTCCCTCTGTTTTTTTCCTTTCAGATCAGTCAACACATTATTTTCTTCTTCAGCTAATTTGAGCTGGTATTTTTATCACTTGCTTCTGAAGGCAGTATCAGTTAATTCAACTGGCTGACCCTCCTCGCCCCAGCATAGCCTGGTCTCTGCTCTTAACTTGCCAGGAATGTTCCCACCGCAGGCCCTTTGCTTGTGCTGTTCCCTCTGCATGGCATGCTCTTCCCCCATATGTCCACAAGTCTCACTCTTTTATCTCAGGAAGCCCCGGCTCAAGTGCCACCTCCTCCGAGAGGCCTTCCCTGACTACCCCTTCAGAAATAATAAGCCCCACTATCGCTCCCTATTGCCTTACTCTGAGTTATTTTTCTTTATAACACTTAAACCACCATGCATTTATAGATTTACTTATCGTCTGTCTCCCTCCACTAAACTGTAAACTCCATGAAGGCAGGGGTTGTGTTCAGGTGGCCAGCTGTCACAGCTTGCCTGGAACTGGGGGCTTTCCATGCTAAAACCAGGAATGTCCCAGGCAGACCAGGATGAGTTGGTCACTGTACACCTCCTTCCCTGTTTACTGGAATATCCTTATTGCCCAGATCAGAGCTGGTACACAGTTGGTGCTCAGGGCATGGTTGAAATGGGGTAAATGCACGCAGGCCCTGTGCCAGGTAGAGCTGTATGATATGTCTGTGCAATATTTCATCTCATCCTTCTGACCAGCCTAGGAGGCGGGTTCTGTTATTCCCCCCACTTTACAGATGAGGAGCCTGAGGTCTGAGCAGCTTGCCTGGGCAACAGAGCTGGCGAGCAGGAGAGCCAGGATCTGAATCCCAGCCTGCAGGGCTCCAGGGGCCAATGACTTAATTGCTGTGCAGAAGAGCAGGTCTCCTGGGTCCTGCTTGCTCTGCTCAGGCCCGTGGATCCTCTGCCCCTGGTGCCTAAGCCCCACCCCCACCCCCATGTCACCAAACCTGCTGGAGGGTTGGACAGGTTGGGGTGTGTGTGTGGGGGTGGTGCAGGTAGAGATGCACAGCCCAGGGGCTGGGGTTGTGCTGTAATAAGGTTGGAGTCCCAAAGGGTGGCAGCTACTCCTGGGACTCCTGAGAGTCCCCAGGGCACCCCTGGGCCAGGCCCCACCAATGCCAGGTGTCCCTGAGGCCCTGTGACAGCTCCCTTCTCAGGTAAGTCACAGCCCACCACAGCAGACCCCAAGACTGAGTTCACCCACAGGAGCCCAGACTAAAACGCCCTCCCTTCCCCAGTTAAGGGAATGGTCTCCCTGCTGTCCCAGACCTGCCACTACCCCTCATCCTATTGCACATGCCCAGCTTTTGGGGCCCATCCCTTCCTGGTCAGAACAACAGGGACCCACACTGAGGCTTCCCCCCAGGCCAATCGATCTCTCATTTTATCCTTACAACCAACCCTGGTGGTACGTGCTGCTTTTCACCCCCATTGCATGGAAGAGGAAACCAAGGCCCAGAGAGGTGAAGTCGCTTGTCCAAGGTCACACAGCTAAGGGGAAGAATTAGGATTTTCCAAGACAAGTTTAGGTCTGTCTCCCAAGCTCACATGTTATCTATACTACGTTGCCTCCCTGAGGAGGGTGATGATGGAGATCATAAAAGATGCTCCCGCTGATTGAGCCAGGTCCTTTACATGCACTATTTTTCCTTTTCGAACCACCTTGTGTGGTTGGTATAATTATCCCCATTTTACAGATAAGAAAACAGAACAGCAGAGGAGTTCAATGACGGACTTGTTTTACCACTGTGCTCCAATGTGCTTCCTTCCTTCCCTCCCTCCCTCTTCCC
This sequence comes from Choloepus didactylus, assembly GCF_015220235.1. NCBI lineage: Eukaryota > Metazoa > Chordata > Mammalia > Pilosa > Megalonychidae > Choloepus > Choloepus didactylus. Next base: position 240,296,990 of record NC_051307.1, read on the forward strand.
CCACTCTCCCTCCTCCTTCCCCTTCCCTCCCTCCCTCCTGTCAGCCTACCTACATAGCTATCTAACAACCAACCAACATTTATTGAGCATCAGCTATGTGCAAAGTCCTGACCTGACCCAGCGCCAACACCACCCCAAGCGCTGACAGCAGGGAGTGAAATCCTAGACTCCAGCCTGGCTTCTGGCCTTGAGCGGCTGCAAATCCTTCCTGAGAGGCGGCCTGGATTTCCAAACCAGGATCCCCTGGGTCCGATTATCGATCTACTTGGGAGTCTCTCCCTGGGGAACTCTCGGCAGGTTTAATTCTGGGATCTCAGCTGCTCTGTCCCCTGCCTGGCCACCAAGGAGCTGTTTTTCATAACAAAGTGGGGGCAGGAGAAGGGCCATTGGAGGTTTTCATAATTCCATTGCTGGAAATTTCCATGGCAGTGGAAAAGACCCGCTGGCTTGCCTCCAAACGCCTCCCTGAAGGAACTTCCAAAAAGAAACTGCTGGACTGGCCCACTCCAGCCTGGACAGATGCTGGAGCTACCCATGAAAGGGCTCAGGGGCCAGCATATCAGCCCCCAGCACAGGACATGGGTACCCAGAGGCCTGGGGACCAAGGAGAGTGGGAACTCTTCTCCCTGGAGAGAAGCGTGGAAGAACAAAAATGCCCTACAGGAGACTGTCCCAGGGCCCAGAGTCTATTTCTCTGTCCCCTGTTTGCTGTGTGACCTTCAGTAGTTGCTTGACCTCTCTGATCTTATCTCCACCTTCTGAAAAATGGCAGCCAGTGAGATGCTCCCTAAGGTGTGAAGCCTCTGTCATGTGTGCTGGCTCTGAGTTTGCATCTGAGGCTGGGAGGAACTGAGGAACTGAGTCGCTGGGAACTAAATGAAGGTATTTAAAGGGACCAGTGACTCTCTGGGGAAGGAGGGAATGGGCCGAACACCTGCGGGTCCTGGAGGGTGCCAGCTGGCGGTCCTGCAGGGAGCCTCCCCACTGCCCCAGCCACCACCTGCCTCTCCCAGGGTCATGCGGCACTCCCCAGCTGCCTGTTCATGAAAAGAAGGGACTGGCTGGAAGGTCTGCACAAAAGAGGATCCTGGGAACACCCTCAGCATCTCCCTTCATCACCCCCACAGCCATCCCACCAGGGCTCTGGGGGGCTCTGTGGCATTCGGAACTTTCCATGCCCCTGCCGTTGCAGCCACCACCCCCTCCTGCCTCTGTTAATTCCTCACTACTCCCCTCTCCCACCTGTTCCCAGGCTCCCCTTCCTCCTGGTTCTTTCTACATTCCCCAGCCAGGCTGGTCTTTGCACATCCCAGCACTGATCCTCTTGTGCCTAACGGCTTGCAGGGCCCTGCCATGGGCATTCAGAATTCAGGCAATGACCCAATGCACCCCCTACCCCTTTGTCTAAGACCACCCCCTCCAAATGCAGGAAAATATCCTTACACATCAGAGGCCCCAAATGGAATGTGACCTGAGCCAAAAACCCCAGGAGAATCCCGCACAGGGAGGGAAACGAGGCCACTTCCTCTGCAGAGCTCCATCTGGGCACCAGCTCCTCACTGTCTGGGCAGAACCCTGCATGGCTCTGAGCCTCAGTTTCCTCATCATGAGATGGGGGTGAGGATAAGAAAAGAATTAGCTAAGAACCCTGACACAGAGCTGGGTCCATAGCAGAGCAGACCTTTTGAAGGGGCTGGGGGAGGGCTCAGTTTGCAAAGCATGACTTTGGTTTGATGGGGCTGGAGGGGGCCTGGGAGGAGGGTGACCGAAGCCGCGGTGAGAGGTGAGGGAGGCTGGGGAGCCGTCGTCATCACCACCATCCTAAGAGCAGTATCCGTTTTCCAAACTGAGCACTTCCTATGCGCTATGTGCCAAGTCAGAGCCATTCTGTGGCTTCCTCACTGCAATGCCACCTGGGAAAGTAGATCACCTCCAATTTACAGCTGTCGAAACTAAGGCTCAGAGAGGTGAGGGCTGGTGCACGACATGGTGAGGACCTTTATCCCTGAGCCCTGTGCTGGGTGAGGGCACAGGAGGGGAGCAGCGGAGTGATGGAGGGATTAGAAGAGGAGGGGGGCGATGGTTTCATGTCCCCTCCCCTTGATGGGGAGGTCAGGGCACCCCTGGGGGACATCAAGCCACAGCCTCCTCCTGGCTTGACAAGGCCAGGGTGGGCTCTTCTCCTACCTCCACATGGGTCCATAAGGCCAGGAAATTTCTCAAGAGTGGTCCCTTTTGCTCTGCTTTTCACTCATCTCCTTAAAAAAGATTTCTAAAGCAGACCCTGTGACTACAGCAAAGAAACCAAATTTACTACAGCCATCTCCAAATGGGGAGGGAGGAGAACAAAGTCCATCCCACCTGCTCACCTCTGTGGAGAATCACAGAGGCTTGGGGTCTTGGGCAAAGGGTTTCCCTGCTGCTCCGCTCCTTGGCCCTGGGAGTTCGGGAGGGTCACTCTGAGAGGGTGCTATCTGCTGACAGCGGGTGCAGGCTTTTGCAGAAGCTTCAGACAGAACCCTATGAAATCTGTGCTCCCACTCCCACACCCCACTGGCTCCAAGTGGATGCAGGGACCAGGACATCACAGAAAGCAGCCAGGGCTTCCAGAATCTGCAGCGCTGGAGTGGGAAGTGAGATGAGGCCTTGTGGGGGGCAGTCTGCTCCAGGAGATATGGAGGACACTTGGCAGGAGCCAGCCGCAAGACATCACTCGCCAGCTCAGGTGACCACATCAGTATCCTCTAAATCTAACCCTACCAGCAACACCTCACTCTCCCATCCAGGAACCTTCCAAGGGTGCCCACTGACCAAATACAGGAGTCAGTCGCACAGACATGGGTTCAAACCCTGGGTCTGCCACTCACTAGCGGTGTGCCTCAGTTTCTCTGTCTGTAAAACAGGGATTTCATCACCATCTGCCAAGAATTGTTGTATGGATTTAATGAGACGATGATCCAGTCTCCACACAGCAGCTAGAGGGGTCTGTGCACGTGTCTCACTCCTGCTGAAGTTAAGACCCTCCAATGGCCTCCCGCTCACTCAGGATAGTCTACACTCTGTGTCATGACCCACAAAGCCCCGCGTGATCTGGCTCCTGACTACTTCTTCAACCTCATCCACTCTCTCCCCTTCACACACTTCACTGCAGCCACGATGGCCTGTTTTCCAGACTTTAATATGCCTAGCTCAGTCCCACCTCAGGACCTTTGCATGCGCCAGCTCCCCTGCTGGAACTGCCCTTCCTACGGATGGCGGATTGGTTAAGTGCTCCTTGTCATTGCAAATGTCACCTCCTCAGCGAGACCCTCTCTGAACACCCTACTCAAGCTGTCCCAGGCAGCCCTGCAATCAATTCCCCTGTTAATTTTCTTTGTAACAGTTGCCATTGCCTGGAATTACTTATTTTATTTATTAGCATGCCCCACCTCTGCCTTGTTCACCATTGTAAACCCAGTGCCTCAAACAGTGCCTGGCACCTTGCAAAGAATTCAAGAAATATTTGTTAAATGAACAAGATAAGTATGTAATGGGCCTAAAACACAGCTGGCATTCAATGCTTGCAGGTCCCCTTTCCTCTACTTTTCCCACAAAGCACACACATAGACGTATACACATGCACACGGGACCAAAACAACCCCCCAGAGGAAATCAAAGATCAAAAACTCTAATAAACAAGAAAACCCTGTGCTAGAAGGAGGGTCTGAGGGTCACCATGGATTCAAGGTCAGTCATAAGGTCTGGCCTGGCTTATATGAAGGTCTCCACCAAAGCTGCAGGAAGTCAAGGTCACAAGAAAGGGCAAAGAGCAATCCACGATTTCTCAGCACTGAGCCCAGGGGACCACTGAGCATCGGGAGTAACCTGTACCCTGTCTGGTTCTGTGGCCCTGGAGGGGGTGAATACTCTGCCCAGCGGGCAGGGACCATGTGTGGTTTATTCACACCATGTCCCCAGTACTCTCAGCACAGAGTAGGTGCTCAACGAAAACTCATCAATGAAGAAATGAATGATGGTGGGAAGCTGGACAGCAGGAGACAGAGAGGAGTGGCCATCAGTGTTGATGGGAGTCACGAGCTTGGGGAACAATACTGAGCATTGCTCAATGCCATCATCTGAGAGTACCTCCAACAGTGGTCACATCCTGTCATGCCTAGGCTCAAGAACCTGCAATGGCTCCCATTGCCTCTGAGAAAGTTTGGATTTTTTAGCCTGGCACTAAAGGCCTGCCTGCCTTCCTGCCTCCGTCCATCTACCCATCTACCCATCTACCCATCCTCCCATCCAATCATCCATCCATCCACCCACCCATCCACCCACACCCATCCATCCATCCATCCATCCGTCCACCAATCTACCCAACCATCCTTTCAACCAATGTTTGCTGAGTGCTTACCAGGTTCTAGACAATGTGCTAGGCATTTGGCTCAACCCAGCTCTTCCATTCTATATTTAAATCATTTCATCAAATGTCTATCCAAAAATCCTGTCTGCTCTACCTTCAGAAGATACTCAGAATGTAACCACTTTTCACCACCTCCACAGTCTCTACTCTGGTCCCAAGCCACCATCTTCTCTCAGCAGGCTCATGGCAGCAGCCTCCCCCGGGTCTCCCTGCCTCTCATCTCGCCTCCCCAGTCTGTCCTCCACATGCAGTTGGAGGGCTCCTGTTAACTCAGGCAAATCAAGTCCTGCTCAGAACCCTCCTGTGGTTCCTGGAGGAAAAGGCAAAGCCCCTACCATGGTGATCTGTGTCCCCCAACCCGGACCTCTCTGAACTCATCTGCTGTCCTCTTGCTTACTCCCGTCCACCCCACTGGCTCCCTTGTTCTTCCCTGAGCCCACCAAGCCCCCTTCCACCTCAGGGCTTTTGCACTGGCTCTTTCTTCTGCCTGGAATCCCCTTCCCCAGACAGTCATCAGGTTGTCCCTCACACCCCTCTGGTCTCTGCTGGACGCCACAACCCTCTTAGTCTGCTTTGTTTTCCTTCATAGCATCCCCTCACTGGAATGGAAGCCCCCTGAGACAGTGGAGTGGGCCGTTTTAGTCCTTCTGCTAGTTTCAGTGCCGGGCGCATAGTAGGTCCTCAACTCTCATTTGTTGAATGAGTGAATGTCCGCCACTCCTTTAGGTATGGGTGCCTATTTTCATTCTTTGAAGGACTTTCACATTCCTCCTATCACTGGTTCCCAGACTCATCTGTTCATAATAATCCCTTTAAACAGATTTAAACAGATTCCCGTAGACTCAGATTCCATAGGCTCTCCCCAACTTGTTTTTCCTCCCACCCTCTCCATCCCTTATAAATGGCCCCAATATCCAACTAGGACTCAACCTGGACTCCCCCATCCTTGCCCCTATCAGAGCCAAAGTCCTGTCCTCCTACCCCCACCCCTTGGGGAACTTGCCTCCAGCTCTTTGCCCTTGCTCACCTGGATGCCTGACCTTGCCTTATCCCCCATCCCATTATCCTCACTAGCACCTCGGGAATCTTCTTAAAGAGCAGATCTGATCACATCACTCCTTGGCTAAAAACCATTAAGCCCGAAGTCCTGGGCATGGCCCTCGCTCCCTCTCCGGCCACATGGCTCACCATTCCCTGCCTGCAGCCTTCTGCTCTAGTAGAACGGAGCTGCTGGTGGCTGCCGCTCCCTGCTCAAGCTGCACCCTTTGCCTGGAGCACCCTTCCCACGTCCCACCTCCCTTCCAGCTGGCTAACTCTTATTTATCCTTCAGACTCAGCTATGCTATGAAGTCCTCTGGCAGTTGTGCCCTGACACCCCCAGCAGGGGCCCGGGGCCTCCGCTTGGCTCCCGCATCCCCTGGCTTCCCCTAGCTGGGTTGTCGTCACACCGACTGGTGATTGATTATAGGTCTTCCTACTAGAAGGAATGCCCTGGGATATGAGGCTGTCACTGTCAGGGCCTGGAGTCAGCCTGCAGGCTAGGTGCCCGGGAACAGGTTCCTTTACGCCAAGGAGCCTCGGTTTTCCTCCTCTGTAAAATGGGTATAATAACAATCAGAACGCTGATGTATTAAGTAAGTTTCATAAAGCACTTAGAATAGTGCTTGGCACAACGTAAGTCCTTTATACATGCTGGAAAACAGTTTTCTTATTCAGAAGCTGGAACAGGGAAGGAGCTCGGGAGCCAGACTGTGACCCTCAGGTGGGTTTTTACAGACCTAGGCTCCTCCCAGTGCCAGCTGGATCTCTACCTGGCGGCGACTTGGTCAGGGGTGCCAGCCCCCTCCCCTTCCCCCTAGCAGACCACCTTGACCCCTCCATGTCCTTCTCCTTATTAAGAAGCCTCCATTTGCTTCAGTTGATATTTAAAAATATGCATTATTTGCTTTGAGTGTGAGGAACGCTTTTTTCCCCGGAGCGTGTTTTCGGCATTTGTTTTCTCTTCTGACCTTTGAGCCTGTTTTCTGATTTTTCCCTGTCCTTGTTTGCACGTAGCTTTTTTTTAGCCGACCTTTTGCATGCAACCTTTTTATTTGAGCTCAGACTCCCTGCCCTTCCCATGGGCCTCGGGACTACTTAGTTGGGGAGGGGGTGATGACATGCCCTGTCACCTCAAGGTGTCCATGTCATGGTGTATGTGTGGCGGGGGAGCTAAGCTAAGTTGGCTCTTTAATGTCATAATTGGGGTGCAGAGAGGGTGTACCACAGCTGGGAAGCAGCAGAGCTGGCAGCTCCAAAGCCCTTGTTATCGGCACTAGACTCTGGTGCAGTCCACCGCTGAGCGACAAAAAGAAGCCATGGAGTCTGTTTAAAATGATCACATTAGACAAGAAACAAAACCCTTCCAAAATCACATCTGTCAGTAAGTGAAAGAACAAGCAAGAGAAAGAAATAGCAAATTATCAAATTTCATCAAATCTAAGTTGGTTCGTAAGTCACACCATGATTTTACGTATCACTAGGAAAGAAAAAGTACTCCCACTGAAACTGTGACACACTGTCACTGCAAGACATATCCCGATTTCAGAGATGTTAAAATGTGAAAAAAAAAAAAAAAAAGTGCATCCTGGAATGGCCCAAATGGGAGAGGAACAGGATTAGTTTTGCTATAGACCCTTCTGTATCATTCCACTTGTTTCAACAAGCTTACGCTATTTCTGTAATTCAAATGACTGCAGTTAAAAAAAAAAAAAAGGAAAATAGGGGTTTCTGGGCTGTTGCTGCCTGGTTTCTTTTCCGATTATCCTCAAGGGTTAGGACACAGTAATTGGCAGCTCTGGGGTGACCTGACGGAGGAGAATGTTGGGGGCTTGGGTGCAGGGGAGCAGAGGGGAGAGAGTGGATAGGGCACCAGGCGAGAGGCACGAGGGCTGGTTCCAGACTTGGCCTGTGCAGGGCTAATCAGCTTCTGATTTATTTATCCCTTTATTAAGGCCTGGCCCCCAAACCCATCATTAAAGGCTCTTCAAGCTTTAAAGTACACAGAGGAGCCACAAACAATGCGACAAAGCCCAATTTACTAAAGAACAGGACAGCGGAGGGTACGTCCTCCCTGGAGACACCTTCCAGCTTGCCGTCACCCTCACCATTGCCCTCCTCTGCTTTACGCTACCTGCAGGATGCATCATGCATGGCTACCTGGCATTAGATGTTTACAGGTGTGTTTCTCTCCTCATTGCCCCTCTCCCCAGCAAGATGTCAACTGCAGGAGACCATGGATTGCATCTGTCTTGGATACCCCTCACCACACTCTCCCCCTCTCCCTGCCTCACTCCCGCCCTGGGATTGGGGGAGGAGGGGTCGTAATGGGAGGCTTGCTAAAGGCAGTGGACTGAGTTTGGGGTTTCTGATCAATCTCTCCATAATCATTCCTTCCGACTTGCAGATACTGGGTCAGGAGTGATGTTGAGGGAGGACTCTGTTCCAAACAGACCAGACCGAACTTGAACTTGGATGTGGATGCCACCCCAGAATGGTTTTCAAAGGACAGTTCCTAGGAAAGTGACTTCTCTGCTCTCCACACTTTTCACAGAAAGAACAGTTACAGCGTTCTGAGCGCAGTCCTGCCTCACTGGCACTACCTCTCCCGGCTTGGCCAGTTCATTCATTTGCTCATTTGTTCGTTCATTCATTCATTCATTCATTCATTTATTTTCTGCAAACACTTCTTGAGCACCTCTCCCTGTCCTAGGCCCTTGAACCCAACAGTGAGTGAGACAGACAAGCTTTCTGTTCTCAAGGAGCTGATTGCTTAGTTAGGAAACAGACAGCAAACAAAGTGATAAATTCATAAAATAATTTCATCTGTGATAAATGCTATTAAAAGGGAAACCAGCATTTATATGAGCCCTTAGCTGCCTGCAGTCCCACTTTAGAAGTTTGACTCAAGTTCACAGATTTGCTGGAGAAGCATGTGGAGATTCCCGGGTGAGGGAAGCTGGTGTCTTCATCCAGCTTGGAATTCCCCTCCCCAGAGGCCACATGGCAGAAAAAAACACAGAAAGACTTCATTTTATTGCCACTGCCTGAGCACAGGGGCAGCCAAGGTCACGGATTCCTCACTGCAGGCCTTCTGGGGGCATCCCCCTGACCCATTTCACAGATGAGAAAACTGAGGCTCTGTGAGTCCTGGAAGTTATCTCCTGGTCCGTGTCTGCTGTCAGGTACCCCTTCTACCCTGGGCTGCTGTGTCTGTCCAGTGAGAGTCACTTCTGGAGCTGATCCATCTGTGGGTTCAGCAATGGCTGGTACACACCAAATATCAGCCAATATTGGTTTTATCGATTTATATTTTTATCCTCTCTTCAAGATGCTCTGAGCTTAGAAACCAGAAATGGGCTAGAGGCGAGATGGGGAGAAAGGTCTCATTTTAATCTGAAGTGAGTCATGTACGTTGATAAATTTAGAAGTGGCCTAAAGAGCTCTTAATCTCCTGCCTTCAGATCATTGCTAGGAAGGGACTGGTACCCAGAAACCTTTGCAACCCAAATATGCATGCTGGAGCCCCACCCAGGCCCCCTCGAGCAGCCTGCGGCACCCACACCCCAGCTGCCAGGCTGCTAGGAGCTCACGGCTGCCCCCTCTTCTGGAGAAACTGCCCTGGGAAGGGCAGGAGCTGCCGTGCCCAGCAGATTGCACAGTCCCTCCTCCGCTTTGAGGGCAGCTCACAGCCAATAACCGACTGACAGGGGATACAATAGGCCAGCTCTCCTGCCTCAAGACAAGAACCAACTCTGTGGTGCATTTTGCGTTTCAGAGCTCCCCGTGGGGTCAGGTTCAGGCTCCAATTGAAACCACGTTCCCACTTAGCTCCTTCCCCTGTCCTAATCTTATTCCCTCATTCTCTTTCTCCTGGGCACTGTCTCTGGCTCTGCTCCCAGGGAGCTGGACCCAAGACACATCCCACCCTGCACACCACATGCAGGCTCAGGCTCCTCTCCTCGAAACTTCTCCCTTCCCCCACGACCTTGGCTATCAGGAATGCCTGGGCAATTTCAAATCTCAGAAAATTAAAATTGCATTTGGCCCATCTGGCCTCAATGTGCTTGTTCCAAAGATGGGAAACTGGTGTCCATAGAGGAACTGTGACCAGTCCAAGGTCACTTGGCCTGTCTTTTGGGACTGGGCTGCACACAGGTCTGTGATGCCCCTTACCCCCTGCCTCTCTTTTGTGGCCCTGGCACTGCCTGGTGGTTGGACCTGGGGGCTGGCTGGGACTTTTGCTCTCTCCAGGAGGGAGTTTTGCTGTGTCAGTGATGCAGCCACCACCAAGAAGCCATTTGGAGGCTTGTAGGGGGGCTGGCAGGTTCTGTTGACTGTGGGTGGGGTGGGCCGGGCAGTTTTTCCTATATTGTGTAAACAGGCAGAAATGTGAAGGAAGAAGAAAACTGCTTCTAACGAGAGCCACGTTACTCTGCCGAGCCCCCGACCTGGCTGAGGCTGCCAGGTCTGGAAACCCTCCCTCCTCTGCCTGGCAAAAACTCTATTTTGCATAAAAATCATGGAGTCCTGGACCCACCTGGGCAAGGAGGGCACCTGGAACCAGGTGCCTGGATGCTGGGGTCTGTCTCCAGCTCTGCTGAAAGCTTGCTGTGTGACCTTAGGTAAACCAGCATGCACCCTGGGCCTCGGCTGCATCATCTGTAAAATGAGTGCAGTCTCATTGTCATTATTTTATGGAGCCCAGTGTTTATTTTAGCTACCAATTATTTATCAAGAAGAGACTCATTAAAAGTTCATCAAATAATTGCCTACACTACTGCCAAGCATTGTCCTGAGCGCCTAAATTTTATTTAATCCTCACAACAATCCTATGCATTAGACGTTTTTGTTATCGCTATTTTACAGATGGTTGGTCTTAAGGCACAGAGAAGTTAAGAAACTCATCCAAGGTCACACAGCAAGGAAGTGGTGAAGCCACGATTCAGAGCCCAGGCATCTGGCTCCACAGTCTGTGCTTTAAATTCTTCCCTATACTACGGCCTTTGTCATTTGTTTTGAGCTGCCATGTGTTAAACGCCTACTACATACAGATACTCTGCTGGGCACATGACATACAAATACCTTGCTGACCTCTCACAACAGTTCTGAGAGATGGGTATTCTCAGGCCCTTGTTTCCAAAATGGAAACAGAGGCTCATGTGGGGCAAAGTTGTGCCAAAGGTCCTGCTGTGACCTGACTGAGCGGGAAACCAGGTGTGTCTGTGTGTGTGTGCGTGTGGAGGGGGTGACCCCTGACTTGTTTCCCACCAGCCTGGCTCTGCTCTAAGCTCTTTATAAGTTTTATCTTATTTACCATATTTCATTGACTCTAAGATACATTGATCATAAGATGCACTGCTACTATATGTATCATTAAGAAGGAAAAAGTCATGGCTGTTTCAACCAGCTGTAAGAGGCACCCTATTTTGGAGATGTCAAAATGGGCATCTTGGAATCCAAGTAATTCAATCTTCACAGTCAAACTGTTAAACGGCCAGCACTATTATTCCCATTTTACAGGTGAGGGCACCGAGGCATGGAGATTAACTTACTTGTCTAAGGACACACAGGTGGCAAGTGCCCAGGCCCAGGATGGGAACCTGGGCAGGGTGGGTCCACAGCTGCGCTCTCGCCCACCATGCTACATCGCTGCTAAGTCAGGCCACCTGGGATGTGCCCAGGGTCATAGCTTAAGAAGGCTGAATCAGCTAGAGTTCAGCACCCATTGCTTTAGGCTTTCGCCCAGTATGGAGGCTGCAGGCCAGCTGGGGATGCTCCCAAACAGCGACCCATGGATCCCCCAGCCCCTACACTGTGACACTCACTCCTTGTCACCCTTGAGCCAAGGTTCCAGCCCAGCATGGCGGGTGTGCACAGGAACAAGCTGTCATGAGCTCATCCAGACCATACTCACCCCCACCCAAAGTGGCCGTGGGGCAACCAGATGGGCCCAAGGGAGCAGCCCCAGACTCAGCCACAGCCAGTGCAGGCAACACCACTGCTTTATATAAAATTGCCTTCAGAGGTGGCATAGGAGTCCCAAAGAGAGCCCTTCCTTCCTTTGAAGCAACATGGCACTTGGACCGAACGTGGGGTCATGTGCTCTCGGCTGCCTCCCACAGCTCTCCCAGCCCCATGCTCCTCTATAGCGTGACTATTCTGGGTTTTTGAAAAAAATCAAATCCACCCCCTCTTGGGCTAGGATTTGCCTCTTCTGAGGACATCTTTAAGGAACCCACTCTTGGGGACCCTTTCCCAGAAGCAGGATGGAAGTGCAAGCTATTTCAAACACCTGACAGGACCAGGACACCATTTGAGACAGTTTCCCATTCCTATCCTTCATACATGGGCATGGGAGGTGGGTTTCCTCAACTCTGTTTTACAAGTCAGGATTGGAGCTCAGAGAAGCAAAGCCACTGGTCCAAGGTCACACAGCAGTACACTCTGACATTAGGATTTAAACTTAGTCTCTTGGATTCCACAAGAAGGCCGCCTTAACACCTATCTTTTATCGGGTGCTTTCTCTGGCCAGGCCCTGAACCAAGTGCTTCTTTTGCATTACACTACCAAAGCCTCCCATAACAAACGATGGCATAATAATACGATTATTATCATCATACACATGAGGAAACATTCTCTGTCCCCTGAACTGGACCATATCCTGGGCCAGGCCCTTTACTTGTTCCATTTGCATCTCACAACGACCGGGATGGTGAGTACTAAAGCTACCCCCTTTTTACAGAAGAGCAAACTGAGGCTCAGAGGGATTAAGTAACTTGTTCGACATGCAGCTAATTAATAGTAGAGCCTCTTATTAGGACACGGCTTGGATTAAGCAATTACCCTCCTGCACATTAAATGAAAAATCTGTAAAGTGCTCGAGGCTACATTTTAGCTATGAGCTTTTTTTATAGTATTTCTTTTTATAAAAGCCCGTGTGCTATGTCAGTATTGTAGGAAATAAAAAATAAAATCGTCTATAAGAAGTTTTTAGTTTTTAAAGGTAATGGCTATTATGATGAGCATTTTAATACTTGACAGATTACCCCAAGAGGCTGACATTGCTGAGCCCATTCTCCAGATGACACTGAAGTTCACAGTGCATAAGCAATGGGTGTAAGAAGGGACTCTGGGCTCTGGGCAGCCTTTTTGGGGCCCTCACACCTCCAAATCCCCCTCACTGTCTCCAGCCCTTCTTTCTGGGACCAAGGAGCCCCTGCAGGCCCTGGGTCTCCACAAGGCTGGCTGGAGTTCCAGCCCAGTGGGTTCCAGGCTGTGGGCCCCCATGGGGGTCTCTGGACAACCGCATGGCCTCTCTCCCTGTCAGTGTTGGGCCAAATCCACCAACGTCTCTGTGTGACGTTGGGCAAGAGACTCTACTGTGCCAGGCTTACTTCCCTTCCCCGAGCATGAATTGAGGGACTGGGTCTAGAGAGAATATCTGGAGTCCTTTCCAACTCCAAAAAAGTGAAAGGAGAAAGAGCAATCAAGACCTGGGTTCAAGTCCCAGCTCTATACCCTTCACTTGCTGTGTGACTCAGGCACATTCTTAACCTCTTTGGTCCTTGGTTCCGTTAACTGTAACAATGGATGCCAGGGAGGAAACAAATGAGACAGTGTGCAAAGGATGTGCCAACAGGGCTGGCACATAGTAAACAATGAATATTAGTGGCTTGAGGGGGTTGAATAGCACGCCCACCCCCACCTGATTTACATCCATCTGGATTCTCGAAATGGGACCTTATTTGGAAATAGGATCTTTGCTGAGGAAATCAGTTAAGGATGTCACAATGAAATTGTCCTTGATTGAGAGTGGGCCCTAAAGCCAGTGGCTGGTGCCCTTTACCAAGAGACCCACAGAGAAGGCCTCGTGGGGTGATGCATCTACATGCCAAGGGATGCCAAGGATTGCCAGCAATCAGCAGAAGCTACAAGAGAGGCAGGGTGGTTTCTCCCATGGAGCCTCCAGAGGGAACCAACTCTGATTTTGGATTTCTGGCCCCCTGAACTATGAGATGATACATTTCTGTTGTTTAAAGCCACCCAGTTGGTCAGTCTCTTGTTCCGGCTGCCCCAGGAACCCAAGACAGCAGGCGTAACTGCTATTGCCCCCATTGCTAATATCCTGGACTTGCAAAGCCTCAGACCTCTCACCCTAAGGGCCAGCCTGCATGAGATCCTACTTGCCCAAGGTCACCCACCTGTGGCTGAGGTGGGCCTGGAGCCCAGGTCTACTGATTCTCAAACCAAAGCTTTCTCCCGCAAACCCAGTGACCTCTGTAGCCTCGGGGACCCCAGGCCTGTCCCCCTTGGCCAGACCTGGTCCCCTTGCTCCCCCATTCTGGCTGACATTGGTTCCTGGCCATGCTTCCAGAATGCTCCTATCCTGCAGAGATCTTCCTGGACTGTGTATAATGCTTGTAAAGGCCTTAAAAACACCCATTCCCTACATTGCTGGGTTTCCTTCTGGAGATCGGGACCAAGCCCTCAGCACACTGCCAGGCATGCACCCAGGTTCTTAGCAGTCATTGGAGAGATCAATACCCATTTTCTATTTTAGACGTACAGCAGCCCTATGCATTTTCCCATTCTGCAGATCCGAAAAACCCAGGCTTGAGGAGGAGAATCGACTTCCTGGAGGACAGCCAGCTGTTGAGTGGCAGAGGAGGTCTGCAAGCTGCACTCTCTGATTCTCAGACCATGCTTTCTCGACAACCTGCATTCATTGGGCCATCAACCCGGGCCTACCCCAAGCTCAGCACTTTGTTTGGATTACTTCCCCAACTTGCCTCTCCCAACAGCCTGAAAAGTGGGTGCTATTACCCCCATTTTACAGATGGGGAAACTGAGGCTCCATCCTACTGCCCTGAACACCATCCTCCCCGTCTACTCCTAAATCTTAACGAGGGGCAAAACCAGACACCTGACCATTTCCATCCAGGGGACTTTCTCCCTAAATATTTCCTGATCTGAAACATCCGCTGGGAGGGAGAAATGAATCGTGGCAGTTTCCATGCTTTGGCTTTTGGAGGCAGCAATGTGGGCTGGGACACCCAGATCCCAGGCAGGAGGCGCACCTCTGCTTCCCACGTGGTTCTGTGTGTTCCAGGCAGGGGCTGGGGGAGGGAGCCTACCCCTCCCACCCCCAACAACATAGGTGCACCACAGCACCCAGTGCCTGCACCCCGGACAGCTCCACTGAGGGCGGTCTGCACCTCAGGGCCTGGTCGCCAACCTTGACGCTGCACCTGCTCTGTGCTGGCTGCTGCACACACATTACTTTAAATCTCTCCAACAGCCCTGCTTGGGATCCCCATTCTAGAGAAGGGAAGACTGAGGTTTAGAGAAAAGAAGCAGCTTCCCCAAGGTCGTACGAATGGGAGAGGCAGAGGCAGGATTCGAAACCGAGGCCTGGTAGGACTCTTTGGAGCCCACCTCTCAGTCACACTGTGGAGAAAGTACCCTCCTTTTGGCTTTGAGGGCAGACCTGCCCTTGGAAGGGTCTGACTGAGCTGTGCAGAGCAAAGTCTGGGGCTAGGGGTGAGATAGGGGGTGGCAGGCAGGGGATCTGTTTCAGTCTCCGACCACTACCTACTCATCAGGTGACCTGTTTCCTCAGATGTGGCAGGAGCAGGGGGGAATGGCATGATGCCTGGGTCACCCCCAGCTCTGAGAGCCTATGAGACACTCCCCCACATACATCTCCATCTGCTCAGCTCCCAGGGTACAGAGCTAAAGAGATGAAAACCTTGGGGCACCTGTGACCATGCAGCCCCAAGGACCTTCTGGATTACCAGGGGTAAGCCAGAAACCTGCCCCCGACCAGGTTTTTCTTTGGGTCCGCTGATGCTTGACACCCATCATGCTAAAGACTTCCCTTCCTTTTCCCACTTCCTGACCTTGCAGTTTGCCAGTCACAGTAGCAAGGTGCTCACCTGCTCTGACTCCAGGCCCTGAGGCCAATGACCCCTTTGTCCACAGCCCTCTACAGAGTCCACAGCTCTGTGGTAGCCGGGGGTAAGGCCGGGCAGGAGCAGGCATGTCCTTGCCACAGCTGAGGAAACTGAGGCCCAAAGAAGTGATGCAACTTGCCCAAGGTCACACAGCTGCACGGGAGCAGAGGCTGGGCCCGGCACCCTCATCCTTTAGCCATGGAGTCAAACACTTGGGGAAAACCACGGGCCCAAACAGGTGCCTGCTGCTTCCTGCCTAGGACTTGCAAGAGCTTGGTGGGATTTTGGCTCCCTGGAGAGCACAGTGTGACCTTGGGCCAGGGTGATAAATGCGCCCAGGCCGGGAGATGTCCGAGTGCACATGCATGCTTTGGTTTTCTACAAGTTTAGGATGGCAGAGCCACTGGCTGCCTAAGACAGGGTCACGGCTGCCTGGGGCAGGGTGGGGGCCACTCCAAATTGGAACTGGCTTCACTCAGGAGGGGAGAGGAGGTTCTAAGAGGGAGGGTGCAATTCCGACAGCCTGGCTTCCACCCTCTTCTGCCATGTTCCAGCTGTGTGACCTTGGCTAAGTGACTTCCCTTCTCTGGCCGCAGCTACTGCATCTGTAACGTGGGGATAACGGGGCTACAGGAGACCTCTCAGAGGCCATGCATGCAAAGCAATAGCTCAATGACTACTATTATTAACCAACATCCCCCTACCCATGTCTGCAGCTGGGTAGGGAGAAAGGGAGTGGGGCACTGGAAAAGCAGGAGGGGCCCAGCATTTCAGGCTCTGCACACAGCATAAGCCCTAGGTAGCTTTTCTGAACTTCTGTTTGGAGAGGACTTTGGGGGCTGCTAGAGGTGTCCCAAGCCCCAGCTCTCAGAGACTCCACATCAGCGGGCTGCTTTCCTTGTGGCAGAGAAGGGGGTCGGCGGGGCCAGCCAGGCTCCTGGAAGTCTGGGTCACGTGTAGCAGGCACAACCACCCCTTCCTCTGTCTCCTTTCCAACTCCAGGCAGCCTTCTCCACAGAACATCTCCACAATAACCCAAATGGCCTGGGCTGTCCCTCAGGCCAATTGGGAGCCAGTGTCCCTGTGTCCTCACAGGCACTCTACTGAGGGTAAGCCTTTCCCCAGCACCCATGGAGCGCCCCCCTTCACTCCCATCCAGGCTGCCTGCAAGCCAAGGGGGTGGTCGCTGCAGGCTGCAACAGCAGAGGGGCTGCATCTGTGTGCCCGCTGCTACCTTCTTACCTGAGCAGCCTACCTTCACCCCGAGGGGCACATCTAGCACCCCTGGTGGCTGCCCACTGCACTGACACGTGTGTAGACGGCACTCGGAGCACTGTATGTGCGTGCTCCTCGCTTCATACCGGGCCGCCCTCGTGTGGGCACACACCACCTCTGTGGCTGCAGCAGGGCACTGCCTGTAGGCTGATACATTCACAGGTGTGTTTGCAGGTGTGCATGTGTGCACTGCATTCATGTGCAGGCTGTATTCACAGGTGTGTGTGCATGTGTGTGCGCGCACTGCATTCGTGTGCAGGCTGTATTCCCAGGTGTGTGTGCACGTGCATGCACTGCATTCGGGTGCCTGCTATATTTGCACAGGAGCATATGGCATTCAGGGATGTGAGCTATACTCACGTGTACTGGGGTGCCTCTGTGGGCATGGGGTGTTCCATGTGTGTGCACATGATTTGAACACATGCAATGAATTACTTATGTGTACTATATTTGAACATGTACATCCAAGTGAATCTGTGGATGTGTGAACGTCCTGATGAGAACGGGAGCGGGGGGTACAAAGGTAGCTAAATAAATGCAGGCCATCAGCATCTTTCCTGGACTGCCTCATCTCGAGGTTCCCTCCGAGCTGCAGCCCCTTCCCCATCACTACTCCTTCAACGAAGTTAACAGGCGGAGGCCCTCGCAGCCTGCGTTCCCAGCCCCCTCCTACTGCACACGTCAAAGGAGAATTTCTCCGGATGGCACCCGCCGCTCCTGGAAATGTCCCAAACGTCAGCTCTGCCTCCTCCCGGCGATTCGGAGAGCAGTGCAGGTGAGGAGAGGAGCCCCTTTCCGCGTTGGGCATGGGGCGTGCAGTGTCACACCAAGACCCTCTGCCGGCCAAGCTGGCTGCTCACGTACCCTTCTGAAGGTCGAGCCAGGTTGGGTCTCTGTGCCCAGGCCCTGAGACCCTGACTGGGGCAAGCCAGCTGCAGAGACCCCTCTCCACACAGCCTGGGTGAGCAGAGGGCAAGCCGAAGTGTGAGCTGGCCACTCGGCTGGAGAGGGGTGCCTGCCTACAGCAGCCCCCGCCTTGGGACGTCCAGAGACCCCCTGCCAGATTTCCCAATCCCGACCCTGCAGGGGGCAGGGAGGAGCTCCAGGTGCCGGAGAGCTCAGCCAGAGGCCACCAAGGCTGACCGGAGAACTGGGCTTCTGGGCTGAAAGTGCCAACTCCACCACCCAGCATGACTGCTACAAAATGGCCTGGCCACCCCACTCCTGCCCCGCTCCTGACCATCACAGGGACCTGGGGACACGTCCCCACCACCACACACGCCAGCTGGCCAGCCTGACCCAGGGGGGTTCTCACACGCAGCAGCCCACCCCACCAAGGGGACTCTCTGTGGGGGAACTCACCCCGGCGCTTTCCCAGGACCCTGGCTGGACAGGCAGGGGGCATCCTCCAGTCCTCTGCGCCTCTCCCGGACGCGGCTCAGAGGGAAGAGAACCTTGCCCCCCGCCACCAGCTTGCTGGCCCTTGCGTAACATCCCTTGGAAGCATTTGCTCTCCAGAGGCTGCCGGCGTCTACCTGAGACCCCGAGCATCCGCACGTCCGAGGACCCCTGCCCGTGTCCCCAGCATCCCAGGCTCCCCCGCCCTCCCCACCCCAGACCCTCACACCAGTGTCTCCCTCAGCGGCGGCTCCCAATGCAGCCTCGGCTGCTGCCAGATAAACAAGCCTCGCTCCCACCCCCCCTTCCCGCCGCCACCGCCACAACCATCAGCTCTGAAGAAAAAAAAAAAAAAAAAAAAAAAAAAAAAAAAAAAATCAAACGAAATGAAACAAAATAAAATGGGTGAGGGAGGAAGGGGAGAGCGGAGCGGGGCGCTTTTTATTTTTTATTTTCGCATGCTGGGGGATGCCGGTACTTACTTGGCTGTGAAAATCACCACAAATCTGCACGGTTTCCAGGCGGGCAGCCCCGTAACCGCGGTGCGGCAGCTGGTGCCGCGGCTGAGCCCCGCCGGCGTGCCCGGGTCCCTCTGCAGACTGTACCATCCTGCCCGAGCAGGTGGGGGGGCGGGGGGGCGGAGGCGCGGGCGCCGGCTTCTAGGAGAGCATCTCGCCGGCAAAATGCAATCTCGGGGGAGGCCCGGGCCGCCCCCGCCGCTGCCTGAGGCTGGGGGAGGGGGCGGGGAGGACGCGGGGAGGGACGCGGGGAAGGCGCGGTTCAGGTGGTGCGGGGACCACGGAAGGGGGGGGGGGCGTGTGGACCTAACCACCACAGTGTTTTTTGCGGTTTTAATTCCTCCGGTGGGATCAGGAGGAAACGAAGCTGGCAGAGTCCACCCCCACCCACCCCCACCCCCAAAAGCGGGAGGGAATGTCAAGGGCATGGAGGGAATAGGGTAAGGGGTTGAGTCGGAGGGGAGGGGTTCCTGAGCGCGGCATTGTGGGGGTGGGGGGAGCGCAAGTGGAGAGGAGAGGATTTTGCTCCAATGGACCCAAGTCTTACCCTTACCCTACTTTCTGGGGTACTCATTCAAATGGGCAGCAGCTCATTCAAATGTGTCAGGACCCCCCCAAACACACACACACACACCTTGGGAGCAAAGGTTGCATGGGAGTGAGGGTAGAAGTGGACTAAACCCAGATTGAATATATCTGCACTTGCAAAGCCAATGGAGCAGATCTGCCATTCTCAACACTCCCCCTGCAGCCTGGCAGCAGGGGCACTCTCCACTTGGCTCTGGCAGAAGACCCCCATCCAGGGGCTATTTCTGGTGACAGGTGCCACCCACAGGGGTGTCTGCCTATGTCTCAGGCTTCCACATATGATGCAGAGACATTGGTGACAAGTTGGGGCGCTGATCATGTTGGGGGGCTGGTCATGTCCAGGGGATGCCAAAGATCCCCTAGAAGGGGTCTGTAGGAATGGATAGTTCCCAGCCAGCTGTCCACTTCCTCCTGCCTCATCTCAGGGTCAACCTGCCGCTCCTTTAAGCAGACCCTCTAAGGACAACCTACAGGCAAGGTTAGGGGGTCAGGGCAGACCCAGAGATCTTCTCCGGGATTCTGAAGACTCCCTCCTCATAACCCTGATCCCTCCAGGGGACATGGCCTGCTTGGGGCCAGGGCATTCAAGGTGGAAGGACCTTCAAGGACCAGTGTCTGAGGGGCACCTGTCAGCACGGAGAAGGTGATCGTAGCAGGGGAGCGTCAGGGCTGGGGTTGCCCCAGGAGGCAGCTCCAGACCATGGAGCCTCCTTCCCCTGCTCCCCACCCCCCTGCCCACCTCTGAGCCGCCTGCCCCAGCGTCCCAAGCTGCTGCTCCATCCCTGGGCTGGCACGGAATATCAATTTGTCTCGTTAAGCTGCAAGTCTGCACTGCACCAAAATCAGAACCTGGCCGTGCACAGGGGCTGTGGGAGGGAGAGAGCTGGGACTGCCAGTGGCCGGTCCCATGAGCGAGACCCACCCTGGGGCCCCCTTGCTCTTTACCCCCCAACTCCAACAAAGGGGCTGGCCTGCCCCCAGCCGGGCAGAGAGGCATCAACACAGGGAGGATGCTGAGAAACTAAGGAAACCGAGAGCTGAATGGTCATTTAAGGCCCTGGGCTCTGCTGGGGCAGGGTTGTGACTCAGAGACCGGCTGGCAGGGAAACCACCTGCTGGGATTCAAGCAGAGCAGCCCAGGACACCCCTTACAGAGAGGCCCTTAGTCCCGCACCAAAGCTCAGGACAAGGACTCCCATAGCAGACCCTTCTTGGGGGTGCAGGTGGAGGATTCCACTGCCCCCCACCACAGGCAGGCTTCTTGGTCAGCCCTGGCCCAATCAGCCCTGACCCAGGCTGGGGCCAAGCCAGGAGCCTCCCCATCCCCTTCCCTAGGGCCTAGAGACAGCCCTCATACCCCCAAACGGGGCCAAGTAGCGATGGGGTGTTCCAGCTAGAGATGGCTGGGTGGGGGTTGGCAAAGAAGGGCAGAAGGTGAAAGGCCCATTACAGTTCACATCTGGACAGAGCAGACAGGTTTGGGCCAGAAATCCCACCATTTTGACTGTGACAGCTCCTGGGGGCAGACCACTTTCCCTGATCACAAAACAAGCAGCCACAGAAGGGGCCGGTTATGAGCCACCATTTCAACAATAATAGACCCTTCCATGTTCAGCACCCTACAGGCTGCAGAGACCACCCACAAAGCAGGAAATCCCTTGATCCTTGCAACTACCCTTCAGGTGGCCACTGGGAGCACCCGAGCTACAGATCAGGAAGCTGCGTGTGGTGGCCTAGACAAGGTCACACAGCTGGGAAGGGGTAAGCCAAGCCTGGGACTGAGGATGCCAAGTCCAGGGCTCCCTCCAATGCAGGCCAGCCTGGTGCAGGCTGGCCAGGAGGTGCACTCCCACGACACTTGTCCACTTGGAATTCCCGAGTCCTGCTTGTCCCTCCAGGAACAGCCCTGCTTGGGGCAGGCTGTGCCTTCACCATCAGACACCAGAGGCCAAACTCTTCATACTGATGGATTTTGGTTCCCAGATTTTTAAGACTAGAAATGGCATGGGCCAAGCTCCCATCTCCTTGGCATTCCTGGTGATGGGATGCTTCCTATCTCTTGAGAGGGCCCAAATGTTGGATAGCATAATTCAAAGTTTTTCCTTATGCGTAAACACCAAACTCCTATTCATCCTCCAAAGTCTAACTCAAATGACCCTTTCCCAGATAGCCCTTCCTGACTACATCAGCAGAGTTAGTTCATACCTTTGTACAAGCTCTGACCACCTCCCTGGGCTGTACCACATCAAACATATCCCCAGCTCCCAGCATGTGGGAGGTGGAATAGTGAAGACTTGAATGAATCTGCTGTCATATCGTTTTGATTCATCAAACATAAACACTAGAAGAACCTTTAAGGATTCCTATCCAACTCTCCCATTTTCCAGATGAACAAACTGAGGCCTCTAGAAAAGGATATAAGTGGCTTCCCCGAGGTCATTGTTGAGGGCAGAATCTGGCCGTAGACAACTGTCCCCCAATCTGCTCTGCCACCTGTCCTTCCCCTCCCTGCAAAAGACACCTGGGTCATCTGCTCTGTCCTTCCAGGATATGTTGGGGTTTGGAGGGTGGGGACTGGACAGGCAGAGGTGTTGTGAAATCAGACAAACAATGGTGCTAGTGTCGCAACCTGGGGAGAGTAGGAAATGACAGGTCAGGGTCATGCACTGGGAGGAGGGGGAGAAAGGCAGGAGGCCACTGGGAGGGCTGCAGGTACAGCCTTTGCCTCCAGCGTGATTTTAGTTTGGGGAAGATCTGAGAAATAGGGCAGGGTAAGGGAAGGGCCATTCCAGTCTGATGTTCAAATGGTGTTTAGTGGGTGAGACCCCGTTTCCCTCCTGGAGACAGATCCTGGAGCCGGGGAGGGTGGTGGGGAGTGGAGAGCAGCTTGGTCCAGTCTGACGGAGGCATGGGGCACCGGGATGACAGATGAGGGAGGCAGAATGCATATAATCAGGCCAGCTGTGCCCACACTGGGGAGATGTGGGCTCTCTGTCACCTCCCTTTTTGGGGCAAAGCAGGAATGAAAGCTATACCTGCCCTCACCTTGCTTGGCCCAGGGTCTTTGGAGGCCAGGGCAAGGGTCCTGGGAGAGCTCTCTGGCTGGCTGTTGCCACATAGGGTTGCTGGGCTGGGCCCCTCAGGGGATGAGAAGGTATTTCCAGAGGCCCCTCACATCCCTGCCTCATCTCACCTCCACAGATCACCCTTGGACACTTGGCTTCTTCCGATTTTACAGAAGAGAAAATCAAGGCCTGGAGACCTCAGGTGACTTTCTTAGGACTTACAGAGCCAGAGAGGGCCAGGACCAAGATTCAAACCCTCATCTCCTCCCTTGAGTCTTCAATCTTTCCCTCTCAGGCCTAAAGTTAGTCAAGCCTGAGTGAGACACAAGGCTGAGACCCTCCTAGGCCCATGACCTTGAGGGGTCATCGAATGTGGGTGCTGAAGTCCAGAAACCACATGGCCCACATGGCCCAAATCTCCCCTCTAGCCACTTGAGCTGAGGCTTTGTGGCCAGACAGACCTAGGTTCAAATCCCAGTCCCTCCATTTTCTTGCTGAGAGACCTCGGGCAAATGACTTGGCTTCCCTGAGTTCCTGTTTTCTCATCTGTAAAATGGGGGCAACAGTACCTACTCAGCAGGGTTGCAAGTGAAAGGAGAATGGCAACTGTTGGTAGTAAAAGATACGCAGGGGGTGGGATTCTCCAGAAGACCCCTGGGAAAATGTTAGGAGCTGGAGCCTCCCCTAACTTCTCCTACTGGCACATGAAAGTTCTCAGAGGTACCACTTAGCAGGGGCAGTTAGGGCTGGTGTTTGGGACCCCAAAAGGCCCAGAAGGCAGCCCTGGTGGGACTCGAACCCAGATCTCCCAGTTCCCGGCTCGGTAAGGAGGGTGCAGGCCTAACCTCTGGATAACTCCAGCCACTATCTGAGTAAGCATTCTGCCATGGGCTTATGTTTCTCATTTCTCATACCACCTGATCCCTAGGAGGTAGGTCTTATTTTTATTCCCATTTTACAGATGAGGAAACTGAGGTACAAAGAGGTGAAATGATATTGCCCAAGGTCACAGGGTACTTGGGGATCTGGTACTGCATGAGGCCCCGCCCTGATCCCAGGGCCCCCTTGGGAGGTCCAGGGAGTCACATAGGACCCAGGTGCCCTGCAGCTGTTGGCGTGTCTTCCTGGCCGCACAGGGTCAGCCCCAAGGACCTAGGCCAGTCTCCCACCTGGGCTGGGCAGGTATGTGGGGATGGCTGACCTGGCCTTGCTGCTGAGAGGTCCAGAGGCCAGGGACAGGGGCTTGAGGTCACAGCTCCTGCAAAAGGAGCCTGCAGAGGCCAATTAGGGAGCTCACATGCCTGACCTCCTAGGAGAACACATGGCCTGGGGAATCCGGAGCTACTCTTGGAGGACCCACTAGGGGAGGCTGCCTTTTCCAGGTTGGGAAACACGACTTCATCCATGCTGTCTTGTTAACATTCTCTCTCTCCCTCTCTCTTTTCTTCTCCCCCTCTTCATCAAGCCTGCCTCTTAACCTTGGCCTCCTGGCCTCCTATCCTGCCATCCTCCCCCTATTCTTTCATTGCCCTGCAGCCTTAGAGAGCTTCCTAAATTCCTCTAAACCCTTCTTTGGCTCCCCTGTGCCCTCGGCATAAACCCAAACTCCTCACTGTGAATTGGTGAGGTTTGGATGACTGTTTCAGACCCCTCCCACTGTCCAGTTTCCTCTATCAAACCCCCACTGCTCCTCAAATATATCTGTATTTTCAGGCATTTGCCAGGAATGCTTCACTTTTCTTCTCTGCCTAGAGAACTCCTAGTCATCGTTCAAGACTCAGCTCCAGCAACCTCTCCTCCGTGAAGCCTTCCTTGATTTCCCCTCCAGCATCCTCTCCCTTCTCCCCACCAAGAAGAGTTAAAGCAATTCAGCTTTTTTCTGTGAGTCTGTCTTGTCCATCAGGCCAGGGCACTGCCGGGGGTCTGCCTTTCTGTTGAGGCACTGGAAATAGAGCCTCAACAGATATTGCTTGAATTGGCGAGGACAGGTTTGTTGAATGAAAATGCAGTTCTGCTGCGGTTTTTGTACTGGTGTTTGCATCTCTCTGGAGGACTCGCTTGGGGGTCCTCGCTTAAGAGTTGCTATTTCATGAGCCTGTCAATAAGTGGGGGTCAGTCACCACTTTTGGGGGCTTCCTCTGCATGCCCAGCTTGGGAAGGAGATAGGGAGACTTCACTTGGATATGACTGCCCAGAGATGTCCTAACTAGGGCCAGGATGCCTGATCCCAGGGCTGGACTCAAGGTGAGCTGAGCCCTCAGGGAGGGGCCCCTGGCCCTACAAGTGACCCCTCCCATCCACCTACAGCTTGGCATTTCACCATTAGTAGTTAATTTCTTTGGATCAGTCAACAATTATTTACTCAGAGCCCACTGAGTGTGAAGCACCATGCTGGGGTCCCTAGTTAACATGTAAATATTTGTGTGTGTGTGTGTATCTGTGTTCACTCCTGCTGGAAGGCTGACTCTCTGGAGGAAGAGGGGGAGGAAGGAGGAAACAGAGGCACTGGGGAGCAGAAGGGTGGGAACCCAGAACATTGGAGCTGAGAAGACCGCTGCTAACCTGTGGATGGTCAGACATTCCCAGGACTGTACCTAATGAGAAGTTAGAAATAGAACATGGCTACCCTGATGTCTGCAAGCCCAGTTGGGAGGGGCTGGGGTTCACAGGAGTCTCACCAGCTACCTTTGCTGAGCTCTTCCTGGGTGCTAATGCACACACATGCACTCATGCATGTAAATCCCCTTCTCCCTACAACATCCCTGCTAGGGGGAAGACTATCACCCCCATTTTGCTGATGAGGAAACTGAGGTTTGGAAAGTGGAGATGACCAGTGCAAGAGTACACAGCTGGAGGCAGAATCAGAACTCAGAGCCTTCCTGGAAGGCTGCAGGTATAGCAGGGTTCTAGGCTTATCCCTTATGAAGTTCCCAAGCAGCCAGCGTCTTGGAGGGACCACTGTCCCTGCCCCCTCATTCAAAGCTCTGTTCTCTGGGCCATGGAGGAGCTCATTCAGCCTCTCAGCGGGGGTGTGGTCCAAAGAGCATGGCATCTGGAGGCAGCTTGACCTCATTCCCATCCCTGCTCTGCCCCTCAATGGCTGTGTGGCTTTGGGCAAGTTCCTCAATCTCTCTGGACTCAAGCTCCTCATCTGTGAAATGGGGATGATGTGACTTGCTTTGTGCTTCTCATCCGCTCACATATCCACTGAGCACCTACTACGTGCCAAGTTCTAGGCTAGGTGCTGAGGATGTAGTAACACACCAAGGAGCCCATGGTGTCTGCTCTCAAGGGGTTTTAGAGACAGATGTAAACTCAATGATCACACAAATCAATCTTAATTTACAAAGGAGTATGAGAGGAAGGGGCAGAGGCTGTGAGTGCATGCAGCAGGAGGAGCTGGCCAATAAAAGGAGCTGGATGGAATAGAAGGAGGGGGCAGAGAAGGCTTCCCCACAGGGCAACGATTGAGCTGGGATCTGGAGGCTGAGCAGGAGTTCACCAGGCAAAGGGGGGAGTTCCTGGTGAAGAAAATGGCATGTGTAAAGGCTGTGAGGCTGGAAAGAGCTCAGCAATTCTCAAGGAATCTCAAGGAGTCCTGAACGACTTGAAGGGGAGAGTATGGGCAAGAGGTGGGAAGGGGACAGGGGTGCCTTGCAGGTTACACCACAGATTTCTGCCTTTACTCTGGAAATGGGGGGAGAGGGGCCTAAGAAGGGTTTTAAGGATTAAATGGAATGATGAACATAAAGTCTCTGGCAAGGGGCCTGCCACATAATAGAACTCTGCAATGTTGACACAGTCAGCTCCCACCTTCCCCAGGAAACTCATTCATTCAGCAAACCCTGATCCAGGGCAGACTCTGGGCTGTGGGAACACTGGCGAGCAGGGAAAGGGCCCTGTTTACACAGAGCCTTGACGAGAAGGACAAGACCAGAGGGGTAGATGGAGCAGGCATTTACAGAGTCCTCAATATGCTGGCAGCTGATGGGAACCACCTGACAGGAGGGGAGACTGAGGCTGGGAGAGGTGACTCATGGACCAGTTAGTGGGTGACTGAGATGAGAGCTGTGGGCTCAGGACTCTCACTCTAGTGCTCACATCATGGCCCTAGGCTGCCCCTAATGGCAGCCCTGCTTGATGTAATCTGCTTTCCCCCAACCCCAGGGAAGCTGGGTGGGACGGCTGCAGGGGGAAGAAGAGATATTACTACAAATTACAAGGAGTCATATTGAAGGGGTCACTGACTGAATACTTACTGTGTGCAAACAGGTACTGTTTGTCCCAAGAATTTTTCATATTTTGACTTATTTGTCTCCTTTCAAGGATCCTTTAAGGTACTTTGGATTATCATCCCATTCTACAGATGATGAAACAGAGAGACAGAGATGCTGGATACCTTGGCCGAGGTCACCCAGCTCGTCAATGGAGTTGGGATTTGAACCCAGATGTCTAGCTCCCAAGCCTCCCCGTTATCAAGTCCATGCTATAGGTCTGGGAACGCCCAGGTCCTGCCAAGGGGAGCAGGGGCTAGAGCTGGGCCTGAGAATGGATGGACAGATGGACTGGCTGCCTCAGGTGATGGGTGATGCTGATGGAGCCTCAGTGGCCTCCTTAGACTCATCCCCACAGGGAATCACACGTAATTCCCAGAGGCCACTAGGCCCAGAAACTGTCTGGGAATTCCCTTTCGAGTTTGTCTTTGGAGCTGGTTTACATGGAATCACGGCCCTTGGGGCTGGGAGGCTCTGTGTGTACCTCTGTCCAGCCCTATCCTCCCATTTTACAGATGGGGAGCCTAAAGCCCAGAGAGGGGAAGCCACTTGCCTTGGACACACAGCAGAAAAGCAGAGACTGGGAGGCAAGTGCTCTCTCCAGGTAGCCCTATAACCTCATCAAAAATCCCTCCTGTCAGCTTGTGGGCCCAGTGTGCTCAGACTCCTGCACAAAACCCCCCTTCTTCATCAGGCATGGCTCCAAATAGCTCCTGTGCAGGGATTGTCCCCACGCTCAAGGGAGACCCTGCCATCAGTGGGGACTTCCCAGGACTGGGTGTCCCACTTGGCAGGCCCTCTGGGGACAGCAGTGCCCTGAAGGCTGGGCCACCGGCCAGCAGCCCGAGGCGGTGGAAAGGGCACTGGACTCGGAGGCACCAGAGGTGGGATGAACTGCCGTGGGCCAGGGGGATGTCCTCCTCCCTGGAGCTCACCTTCCTGCTCTGGCAGCCTCCCTGTCTTGCCCATCCCACAGGCTGGTTCACAACAGTTGAATACAAGAAGGACAAGGAAGGGTCTTTGCAACCATAGACTATAAGAGGCTTCTCAGCTATTCTCTCTGTGGAGACAGTGTGGTAGAGATTAAAGAGATGTGGGCTGACCCCAGCTCTGCCAAAGGACTAGTCACTGGGCCAATTTGAGCCTCAGCTTCCTGATCTGTGAAATGGGAATGATAATACCTGCAATTATGGGAGTGCTGTGAGGCATGGATAACTCCTGTGTCCTTGGCACATAGTAGGAGCTCAGAAAAGTCCAGCTTGCTTCTCCATCTCTATTCTGCAAAGGTGACAACACTTTAAGTGGTAGGGAATCCGACTGAAAACAAAATGCGTGAGAGAATCTGAAGATATTATTGGCTCATATCTTCCTTTATTCAGCATTAAATGACCACCTACTATGTGCATAGTGGTATGAGGCTTCCCTCCTGGAAGCAGGGCTTCAAAGGAGCATACTCAGTTGCAAAGAAGGGAAGGAGAGAGGGAGGGTTTGGGGAGTCCAGTGGGGTTCCAGGTGGGGCCTCTGCCTGGGGTGGGGGGTAGGGGTGTGTTGGGGGGCATCTCACCCCCATCAGGGTCTCCCTAAGGGTGGTAACCATCTCTCCTACAACTTGATGGGAGCTCTTGGCTGCCAGACCTACAGAGGAGCCCATCCATCAACCCCCACCTGAAAACCTAGTCCCAGTTCAGAGACTCAGAACCACCCAAACCGAACTCCAGATGGTGCACGGCAGGGGCGCAGGCCCCAAACTCATCCAACCTGGTTTCAAATCCCTTAGGCAAATTGCTTTGCCTCTCCGAGCCTCAGTTTCCTCATCAGTAAGATGAAGGCTTGTAGTTTCTCCATCAGTAAACCTGAGTTTCTTCACTATAATATCTACCTCAAAGGGCTGTCCAGAGAATTCATGGAGACACTATGTGTAAAATACTTTGCCCGTCCTGTGTTACCTACACAATTAATGGCAGCTTAAAAACACCCACAAGCCCCTCCTTGGACCTGAGTTCTCTCCATCTTGTGTGGCTTGGCGTGGCAGCAGCCTTGCCCAGTGACGATCTGGAGCTGCTGCTGATGGCTCTTGAGAGCCAGTCGTGGGTATCAGTGATTGCACGTTGCTAGCTTGCAGTCGGCTAAGGTGGGAGCATTTACACCACCGAAATTGGCAAATGCTATGAAGCAGGGTACCCATTCCCCCGAGAGCTGAGTGTTAAGCATTTACCGGCACTTCACTGAGTCTTGGGCAGGATCTCAGCACTGCTGCCTTCTGGGTCTCAGGAACCCTTCCTGAGCTGGGTTCCCCCTGCCTGCCCGTCCCTGCCCCTGGCTGCCCTCACCCCGGCCCCCACCTCAGCGGGTACCCATGCCCACTCTGGTAACCTGCTCCCCACACCTCTCTCTTCCTCCTCTGGCCACCAGACTTGCTGGAGGGTTGCTTCTCTGCCCAAGGCGACTGAAGCATCCACAAAACGAGTCTAGACATGGCACAGCCCTAAAACACTGTCAGCCGATTATCTTCTCTCTCCCTCTCCCCCATTTTCCTCTCTCATTGCCCCACCGGAAGGCCCTGTCCCAGCCCTCCTCCTCTCAGCCTCCAGCGCCCTGGTTATACCACCTTCTTGCTGAAACTCCCCTCCTGAAGTTTCCACGATGCCCAGCGCCCACTCCTCCGACCGTTCCATCTGCAACTCTTCTTCCTTTAATCCCCAAACCCTCCTGGAGGCCTGTGGCCCAGATCAGCCCTGCCCTGTTCCTTCTTCCTCCCTGCGAAGAAATAAGCTACTCTGCTTCTCAGAGGCTCAGCAACGAGGAAACTTACGCAGCTCTCACCAGCCATGCATCAGACACTGCGCCAGCGGCTCTCCCAGCCCCTCTCATTTTTTAATTCCTCATCTGCAAAATGGGAATGAAGAAGGCATCAACCCACGGAACTGTGCGGTGATCCCAAACGGTAGATTTTGTGACATTGGCTTCTCGATTGGTGACTGCCACGCTCATGCTGCTTTTTTGCTTTGAAGGGCAACGCTTGCTTAGATTTACAATTTTTAGATGTGCGTTAAAAAAATGCCATAGCCATGTTATTTATAGGCAGCTCCCATACGTGTATTTTTTTTTTTAAATCATTCCTTGCCTGCTCTGCTAAAAATAACAAATGATAAAGGTCATGTCTGCGTCTACCTATCAGAAGGATCCACAAAGAATGAAGCTTTTGATTCACAGCCTCAGGGAACTAACCGGAAGGCTCTGGTGCAGGCCACGGCCCTTGAATTCCTCCCTGGGCCATGTGGGCCCAGAACTCACTGAGGGGGGTCAGAGAGGGGAGCTGACAGAGCTGGGGAGAGAAGCCTTTGCTGTCTCCGTGGGCAGGTAAGACCTGGGCTCTGTCACCTCCTTCCCCAGCTCAGAGATGGGGACAGGGGTGGGGTGGATGGGTGAAGTTGGTGGAAAAACCGTAGACTGAAAGACAGGAGGCCTGAGGTTCTGGTCCCAGTAGTGTGGCCTGGGCCTCAGTTTCCCCACATTCAAAATAAGAGGGGTGGATAACGAGTTGCTGAGACTTTTCTTCTGATCCTGAATGCAAAGACGTTCTATTCTTACTTTCCTCCCCTCCCACATGCACCACTGTGCACTTGTGTAATAAATGCATAATACATAAATGTAAATATTTAATAAACATCCACGGGCCCCTAGTAATGACAGCGAGAAGCATCAGAGCTGGTATTTGTGGAGAGCTGATGCGAGCAGGCACTGGGCTAAGGAAGCATGCAGGCGGAGTAAACCCGTTAAATCGGCACATCTACCCTTGGGGAAGGGACATCATCATCTCATCTGGCACATGATGGGGAGCCCCTGTGCACAGTCCCCATCAGGCAGTGACGGTGCCAGAATGTGGACCCCGAGCTGGGCCCGGCGGGTAGGAAGACAGAGACCCACAGCGTGCTTCCGAGATGCACACGTGGTCACGGGGATGACCCTCTCATGCGGTGAGGGCCTGGGCCACCTTCCCAGGTGAAGGATGGAGCGGGGCAGGCTTCCAGGTAGAGCTCAAGGTGCCTGGGGCTGGGGTGTGAGGACGGAGCCGGGAGCAGAGGGAGGCGGAGTCACAGAAGGCACTTGGGGAGGGCGGCAAACCCCACAGCAAGGGGTTAAACATTTGACCTATGGCCCTCTGGTAATGAAGTTTGCCGGTTCCATTGTGCACTATTATACAGCAAACATTTGTCTTTAAACCAACTCCCCTTTTAAGCACTTACATGCCTACCTAATATTACCCTAAGCATTAATAGCCAAAATTCATGGATCGGGGTTGTCACTATTTTTCTTCTCACATACATTCACATAAGTGCACAACCATTAAAAGGGGGTGCATTTGTGCTCCCTCCACGATGGCAGTGTGGGTCCTGCCTTTTGGGAACTGCTGCTGTGTCCTCCAGGCCACCAGGGGTGATCAGATCTGGGTGACAACAGACAGATCTCTGGGAGGTTAGAAGGAGCAAGAAAGGCCTCCCTGGGGTCAGACCCTGGCAAAATCTGGGGGCCGGGAGCACCCCTCGTCACCCCCGGGCCGCCCCCTCCTCCCCAACCTCAGCTCTCCCGCTTTGCCGGTGCCCAGGAGAGCCGACTCCTGCCTCCACCCTTTTCCCAGAGAAGAGCCGCTGCGGCCGTTCTGACCTCAATGACTAACACAGATTCCTGGCCTACTTAGAAAGCCCCTAGCCTCTCATATTTATAGCCACCTCCCGACGATTCTGTTCCTGCCTCTGAGGGAGGCCTGGCCCCTCTTCGGAGCCTTCTTTCACTACCCCCACCCCTGCCCCAAGTCCCGCTTTCATGATAGGTGCTGTTCAGCAATCCTCTTTGGGGGAGACAAACAGAGCAGGGACTTGGTTGCCAGTGGCTGTGGGCAGTGGCTTTTCCTGCCCAGACCCCATCTGTAAATAGGGTGGGAGGGCAGCTATACTGGCTGGGCTGGGTAGTGGCGAGGACTAAATGTGCTCCCAGTTCTGAGAAACAAGTAACGCCTAACGCCTGCAGAGTGCCACATACCAGGCCCTGCTCTGAGCACTTGGCACGTATGAACTCATTTCATTCTCTCGACAGCCCTAGTTCACGCCCATTTTGCAAGGGAGGAAGTGGAGGCACAGAAAGGTTAGGGCACTTGCCCAAGACCACACAGCCAGATTCAAACCAGACACCGGAGTCTGCCCCTGTGGCCACCGTGCTAACTTTATGGGTAGTCGGTGAAATTAGGAATTTTCGTCCCCTTTTTATCTCCTTCCTTTGGGGTTCCCTTTTTTTAGTTAAGCATGACACCAACTGTCTGCGATGAAGCTGCTGGGGTGGGGGCAAATAACGAAGGCTTCGTGCTGGTCTCAGACATCACCAGAGCAATGGCCGGCATGACTCAGTGAGGACAGAGCTAAGGAGGGGACAGAGAGGACGGAGCTGAGAAACGCAGTTGTGATTTCCATCAGGGTGCTTCTTCTTATAGAGGACACCCAGGCCAGAAAAGGGAAAATGGGGCAGGTGTCAGGTGGTAAGCAGGAGGTGTTGGGGCCACAGGAGTGGGCGTCAGACCCTCAGTTCCCAGGCTCCCTGCCCTTACCCCCATCTCTGACTTCTCTTGCCCTTGAATCTCAAAGCAGAAAAACATCTCATCAGATAAATCTGTTCTTATGACGGTTTTAGGAATGGGAGTCACCTTGTCCCATGCATGCTTATAGCTAAAAGAAAAAGGATTCCAAGAGGGGTGGAAGAATATATTGTCTGTGTATTTACTCTGGAGATGGTATTGTGCTAGGTACTTTACAGTCACTTGTTCATTCAACAAACACTGGCTCAGTATTCGCTCTGTGCTGGTGGCTTCATATATCATCTCGTTTATTTCTCAGCAGCTCTGTGCAGTAGGCGCATCATTACTCCCTTTCACAGATGGGGAAACTGAGGCACAAAGACACTTTGCCTGGGGGCACACACCTAGTAAGAGGCTGGGCTGGGACTGCATGCAGGGGCTTTCCCACACCCTGCAATAGCTAAAGGTGGATGTGTGGCATCAGCACAGTGGGTATTTTTGAGGAGAAGCCATAACTTACTTTGGCTTTCCATACTCCTTTTTCTAAGCTGCACAGATTTGGACACACCCTAGCCTTGCAGGCTCCCCAACCTGATGCCAAACAGTCACCCTGACATGGTGCCAAGGAGCAGTCGGAAATGTCATGTCTTGCTGCTCTTCCTAAAATCAGCCTTAAGAGATAAAAACCCTGTTCTTGAACAAGCCAAGGTTTCAGGATCCTGGAACTGAGGCGAGGTGTGGCGCTGCCTGTCATTAACCAGAAAATTGATGTCCGACTCTGAATTAATTAGCTTTTTCTTACAATGATTTAGGGAAGCCTGTAATTAGCTCAGAGGCCCCGAGGAGGTCGGGTGTCAGAGCCAGCCCTGAAAGAGGCGGCAAGCTGGGGGGTGGCATGGCTAGGTTTTAAGATCAGACTCCTGATCTCACCAAGGTGACAGAAGGTGGGTGCACCCCTCGCTGCCTGTTGGAGAAAGACCTGGGGGACTGAGGGGATGAGGCGGGATTCGAGACTGTGCCTTTGCATTTTGATTTGCACTGGACCAAACTTTATATAGCGGATGCAACTTCTGCAGACAGCATGTCACTGTGGGTTCAAAGGGTGGAAATCAGACTAAATTGCTGCAGATTAACCCTCACAGGCCCTTAAGGATGGTTGTGGAGCTTCTCCAGCAATGCCAGGTTTTTGAGCAGGATTTTCCCCGCTAATAGCAGGCTGAACCCTGTTCCCAGTTCTGAGACGGAGGCTTCCAGAATAGGATCTGCATTGCATGCAGGGTAGGTGGACTTTAGCCAGACACTGGTCAAGGTCTTGCCTGAGACCCTTGAAGCTGCAGACTTCAAGAGCATGCAAGTCCCTAAGGGGTGGATTGCCTCTCTGTGGGATCCATGCCCCCACAGGGAAACCCACCTTTGTGGGTTGCCTCAAAGTTGTCCCCCATGCCTGCATCCTCCCAGGGAATTTAGCCTCAACCTGGAGGCATTGGTGAAACCCATAAATAACCAGTCAAGCATGGTGCAGAGTTTACAGTCCGTCCGGAGACTAACACCCACAGCCTGGGGCCAGAAAGCCCTTCATTCCCCAACTTGTACCCTAAACACTTTCACAGACACAAATACACCCACAGCCAATGGACGGTGTTAGCGGATTGGTGTGGGTGTTTTAATCCCTGCCAGCCATTTGCTTCCTGATCTGGAATGATCTACCTGTTGACACTCATTTTCAAGGTGTTTTATGGACATTCTTAGCCCCACCATGCCCAATCGATACAGAAGTGGTGAGAGTGTGGAAATTGCATAAAGAGACTGTGGGAACAGAAGTGAAAAACTTGTATTGTGTCGTCTGAGATGTAAAGACAAATTGATTATGAATGCCTCAGGGAATTTAGTCTGCATGTGAGTAGAGCTGGCCATGGGCAACACTCGTAAAAATAATAGCATCTTTTTTTTTTTTACTGCTATTTTTGCAGAAAGCCTACTATGCATCAGGCACTATGCCAGGTGTGGTCACATACATTATCTCTTAACTTCTACTACAATCCTGCTAGCTAGGCAATATTAGCTCATTTTACAGAAGAAGATATTGAAGGTCAGAGAGGAGGTACCTTGCCCAAGCAGACCCAGCCAGAAAGGGCAGAATTTGAATCTGAATAGTGTTCTTCTACACTTCCCAGAGGTGGGGTAGTGGGGCTGGGTATTGAAAGACGAGGAGGAGTAAGTGGATGGGCTGCATGCAGAGAAGAAGGTGAGTGTAAAATTCAATTTTTAAAGTACAGTCAATCCTCATTATTCACAGATTTCATGTTTATGAATGTGCCTACTTGCTCAAATTTATTTGTAACCCAAAATCAATCCTCGTGGTCCTTTGGCAGTCATTTGCAGACATGCCCAGAGTAGCAAAAAATTTGAGTTGCCTGAAGAGCATGTGTCCAGCTGAGGTCGAACAAGACGATGCTCTGCCTTCTTGTTTTTGCTCTTGGACTATAAATGAGTGTCCTTTTTACAGTATATTTAGTGCTAGGCTTTTCACATTTTTTGTGCTTTTTTTTTTTTTTTAGGTGATGTTGCTGTTTAAAATGCCTCTAAGTGTAAAGCTGAAATGCTACCTAGTGCCCTAAACGCAAGAAGGCTGTGATGTGTCTTATGGCAAAAACACATGTGTTAGGTAAGCTTCATTCAGGCAAACAAAGCTCTAGTTCTATTGGCACTATATCTTTCATAAATGTTCATAAACCAATAATATATATTCAAGTAGGAGTTTTTAAACAGAAATGCATAAAACAAGGCTAGGTATTGATCAGTTGACGAAAATACTGTGATCAGAGGCTCACAAGAAACCTAACCCTGTATTCCCCACCCCCCTCACCGAGCAATGGTCCAGCGTTTGCTAATTTCGTGTTTGTGGCCACTTTATAGAATGTAACTACTGTTAATACGAGAATTGACGGTATGTGCTGTGCATTTACTGACTCAAGTCACAGAGATGGGAAGCTCGCCCTGCCTCCCTCCAGCTGCTCCCAGCCCTGCGGATGTGTCCGGCTAAGTCCAACACGATCAGCCTTCCTTTTAGTGCTTCAGCAGCCTGCTCCCCTCTCCTGGGTCCCCCAACTAGTTTCAAAGCTCGGCCATCCACCCCAACAAGGTCTGCAACCCCAGCCTTGGACCGGCACTGGCCCCAGTGGATCCCCATGCTTTGCTTCTTGTCAACTGCCATGCTTGTTCCCTGCCCATCCCAACTTTGAGTCAGGCTCAGAGAGGTTAACATGCTGGCCCCAGGTCACACAGCTAGTAGGTGGAAGAGCTAGGCTTTGAGACCACATCTGTCTGATTCCACAACCTAAGGTCTCCCCCAGGCCCATCAAGCCCATCTCCTTTCCACCTCCAGAGTCCTTCCACTGGAAGTCCTTTCCACCTCCAGAGTCCTTCCACTGGAAGTTACTTGCTGTGTGCAAAAACCCCTGGCACTTGTTAGCTGGAGGGTGGAGATACATTTTGGATACCACCCAAGAAAAGGACACTGGAAATGACTTTTCTCTGCAGCTCTTGCTGCCAGAATGCACTGAACCCTGGACAGGAGCAGGCCTCTGCAAGACTCACATCAACGCTGCTCATTTGTGCTGAGATTTACCGCTGAGTGTGCACTTTCCCAGCCATTGCCCAATAGATCCCCACAGCAGCCCTGGGGTGGGAGTTCTGAATCCTCTTTTACAGAAGAGGAGGCTGGAGGTCCAGAAAGGTGATGTGGTCTGCTCAAGGTCATGCTAGCACCAGGGAGGTGACCTTGGGCAAGCCACATTCCCTCCCAGAGCCTCAGGTTCATCATCTGCAAAGATGCTGTGATGTTGGCTCCCCAGGGTTGCTCTGAGGGGCAAGGGGGAGAGTGTGGTGGAAGGGCCTGGCGCACGAGAGGTGCTCCACAGCTGACAGATGGACTTGACTCTTCAGACGGAGTGAAGGTCACAAGAAAGTGGAGACTTAGGCTAAAGTAAAGGCCAAGAGCCAAACTGATTCTCAAGCCACCACTGGCATCGACAGGCGGACTGGCTGCTGCCTCGATGATGTTGATGGCTGATTTCTAGTGTGTCAGACTCTGCCTTCAGTCCTCCATCTGCATCATCTCATTTCACCCCCATCACAAGCTCTAGAAGGTGGTACACTCATCACCTCCATTTTACAGAAGGGAAACGGTGGTGGAGGTGGGACAAGTAACTGGGAACCAAAAGGCTGTTCTGTAATAGAAAAGAAACGACGACTCCAGTTTAGAGTATGACAAACCCGTCAATTAGCCATCTCCTTCCCCAATGTACCACCCCCTCCCCAATTATCTACAGACCAGGCCTCCCTCTTTCCTTGGCTCCTCCTGCTCTCACCAGTAACTTCCTTTTCCAGAACTCACTGCTGCTCCCCCACTCACAAGACACCTTAGGGACTGCTGCTCCCGGCACATAGTGACAATCAGGAGCCCCTGGGGACCCTGGACCCCATCCTGTTGGGCCAGGGGAGGCGTGAAGCTGAGGCTCTGCGTATTGTGAATCTTTGCTCCAGCTTTGGAAGTGGCAGAGGCTCCTGCTTTATAACCAGCTGTATCACTGGCCCAGTGGTGCAAGTCGCGTCTGTGTAACTTCCATCCTATTTCAAACATGCTACCGAAAGAACCCTGGGGAAAAATTCCTCCTCAACTCCCTTTCCACTGCATGGGCAAAAATCTGATCCAGTACTCGAGGACCCCCGTATCACTAATTCTTCAGGCTTGTAGCTGGGAGACAGGAATTAGGAGGCTGTTTGTTGGCTCCACTGAATGGCCAGACCCTATGGGGACCAAGCCGTCTCTCTGGGCCTCAGTTTCCTCTCCTCTAAAAGGCAGAAATAATTAAAAGAAAGCAAATCAGCAGGAGTGGACTGGAGTAGAAGCTGCAAACCAGCAGCTTGTGAGAGGCATCCAGATTAAAATAAAATGTGTTTGTTTTGCTCAGAGCTTAAAATAAAGTTGAACTAAATTCCAATATTTAAAAATGGGGGGGGGGGGGCGGCGGGAATTGTGCATAAGAATCCAGATTTCTGGCTTCTCTTGAAATATTGGAAGCACGACCCAGCCTGAGGTTGGTGGCAGGTGGGTCAGGCCCTGGAGACAGGCATCTGGTCATGGGTTCACACTGCTCCCTAGCTGACTTCACTAAAGTCTGCGTCTCCCCTGAATTTGGGAGGAAACTGAATTTCCAATGCCTGGAGAAAGGGAAGGGGTTCCAAAACCTTCCATATTTATTTAGCAAACACTCATTACACACCAGAGTTTGTTTTAAACATACCAGGTATAGTCCTAAGCAGAATTCACACATTAATCAACTACTTAATTCCTGCAACCAATCAATTTATAGATGAGGACACTGAGGCACAGAGAGGTTAACCCACTTGCCCAAGGCCACACAGCCAGTAAGTGTTGGTGATGGGATTTGAACCCTGGCAGTCTGGCTCCCACATCTGTGCTTTAACCGCAGCCAATGCCACCTCCCCACTTTCTGGATGAGTGGCCAGTCTTGGGACATTGTCCAAGTTTCCATTTCCCAACATGAAAACTAAATCAACCTCCCCAGGGCCCTTCTCCATCCCTCCCCTCCTATGGTTATTCCTTCCCTCCCTCAAATGCCAATCGATTCCTTTAATCCTCTCAACCCTGGAAGGCAGGCACTATTACCATCCCTGTTTTAAGATCAGGAAATTGAGGCACAGAAAGGTTGAGCCACTTGTCCTGGCTGCAGAATTATGCTCTTGGCACCCCCTTTTTAACCCCACCCAGACCACCCTCCCTTGCCATTCATTTCTTCCCTCCTCCATTTCTTCACTCACCCATGCATCCAACACCTAGCTAAGACCCTGTGCCTGTGCCACCCCGGTGCTGGGCAGAGGTGACTCAGAGACACCTGTGAGGTGTTCTGAGCCCCAGTTGCAGGGAGGCCGAGGCTGGCTGCGGCCGGGAGATGGCTTCTCGCCCCAGAACAGGAACTGCCTGTGACTGCTCCCTTTGGAGCCAAGGCCAGTGGGAGAACTGGTTTCTAACTGGCCTGGAGAGCTCAGGAGGAGGCAGCAGAGAAGCCAGGGTGGCCCTGGCGGCAATGGCTCCCATCCTGAGGGAGAAAGAGCAGCTTCCTGCAGGGTGAGTGTGCAGAAGGCACTCACAGGTTCTGGGGACGCCAGCAGCCCTTGCACCCACACCCCCAATCCCACCCTCTCCAGGGGGACACTGACCAGCCTTTTAGTCCTGGCTCTGCCACTGGTGTCCTTGTCCGGGACAAGGGACTTTCCCCTTCCAGGCCTCAATTTCCTCACTTGGAAAATGAGGGAGTTAGACCACTGGGGGTCGCAATATTTGCAGTGTTGTTATTTAAATAACCTTGTTTTTCTTTCTTTCTTTTTTTTTTTAAGTTTTAGGTTTGCAAAAGAATTGCAAAGATAGTACAGGGAGTTTCCAACCTAACACCCTTTTTCTGTCCCAGGTTCCCTTCCAGGATCTCACATTACATTTAGTCATCTTCTCTCCGCAGGCTCATCTTGGTTGTAGCCATTTGGCAGAGTGTTTTTTGTTTGTTTTAATTAAACCAGTATGCCTCAGAGGGAATGTTTTGGGTACAAGAAATATTCTATATTTTGATCTGGCTGCTGGCTACCCAGGTGTAAACACAAGTGAAAATTATCAAGTGGGATAGTTAAGATTAGTGCACTTCAGTCATTTCAATGTATGCATATCAGGCCTCAATTACAAACAACTGAACGACTCTCTGCAATTTGCCACAGTCCCCAGCATTCCCTATTATCCACTCAGAGGCTATCAATCTTTTGTATCATATGCTGGGTCCCAGTCGTCCCCACGTGGTAGACAAATCTATAAAGCCCCTTCCAGTTTGCTCATCTGTAAAATGGGTATAACAACTCTTTCCACCTGATAGAGCTATAGTGAAGACAAACTGAGACAACAAATATAACATTCTTAGCACAGTGCCTGGTGCAATGAAAGTGTTCAATACATGGGGACAATTAATATTGGTTGTGTAATATTTGCATTATTAAAACAGCTACACAAGTCTTCTTTCTCCTTAAAGCAAACCCCATCGTCTCCCTTCCCTCTCTCCTCTGCCTTCTTTTCTGTCTTCAGCCTGCCAGAAGAGGCTCAAACTGTGGTAGGCAGAAGCTGAAGGACCCAGTGAGAAGCCTGCAGAGGGGGTCCCCATTCTGCTGACAGAACCAGGGGACCCCTGAGGACAACCTCCAGATCTGTCCCCTGAAGTTGGAAACCCCAATTCTTCCCTTGTTAAGGACTTCTTGAGGTGCAAAAGGTTCTGCAATTCCCAGCCATCTGCCCCCAGAAGCTGCCCCCCTGACCCCTGAGGGATTTCTTTCCCTTGGCCAAGGAGACCTGGGGACAGTGGGGAAGCTGGAGGGCTTTTGGCAGGGGGTGCTACAGAGATCATGAGGAGAAGGCAGCAACCCCACAGTCTCGGCTCTCTGCTGGTCCAGCTGAGCATGCCCCTTGTGGGGACAGCAGCTTCCTCTGTGTGGCACCCCCAGACCTGTGACTGGGATGAGGTCAGTGGGGGGCAGGCTCCAAAGGCTTTGAGGTGACCATTTGCAAGGATTACACCCAGCTCTAGGCAGGACCATAAACAGCAACTGGTGATGGGTGGGTTGAGGGGTGACCCAGACTGGGTGAAGGTCACTGAAGTGCTGAGAGGAGCAGGAAGGACAGGGGATGGGAGTTGGGAGACTAGGGCTGATTCCATCTTGCCCTCTGATTTGCTGTGTGACCACTGGCAAGTCCCATCCCCTCTCTGAATGTCCCTTTCATCACCATCACGATCACCATCACCACTACCACCACCATCATCGTCATCATCGTCATCATCATCATCATCATCGGCAGCAATAGATGGTGGTGAAGATGACGTCTGCAGGAGAAACAGAACTAAGCCCTTTATGTGTACAGCATAATTTCATCCTTACAACTATCCCATTAGGAAGGTCCTGTCATTATCTCCATTTCACGAAAGAAAAAATGAGGGTCAGAGGTTCAAAAATTTGTCCGAGGCTTCCCAGCTAAAATGTTTGCAGAGAGGATTCAAAGCTGGTCTGTCTGACTCCAAGTCTGAGACTATAACCTGTGTGCTCTCCTTTGTGGCTGCACCTGGGACACAAGCAGGTGGCTGAAAGGCTCTCAAAGCTTTCCTTTTGGGGCTGACCTTGCTCCCTCTGAATCCCGGTCCCCCGTTTGGGTGTAACAGGGAGTGGGTCAACGTTCAGAGCTAACACCTACAAAGCATTTACCTGTGCCAAGGGACTACATCTATTCTCTCACCTGATCCTCGCAACAGCCTTATGAAACAGGTCCTATCATCACCAACCCCGTTTCACAGGGCAGACAACTGAGGCACAGAGAGAACGAGATACACGTCTACAGTCACACACAGGGGCCAGGATTTGAACCTGGGCATTTGGGCTCCAGAGCTCCTGCTCTCACATGCTTTAGCGCGGCTTGGGAGGGAGGGCTCCTACGTTGCTGGGGGAGGCCCAGTGCAGGCTGCCTCGCCTAATTGCAAAGGGCTTGCCTGGATGGGCCTCTCCCTCCACCTCCCTCCCAGCCCCAGGACCCAAACATTGGCAGGTCCCTCTCCTTGCAGCAAGCTCCTTCGGGACCGGCCAGTCCAGGGCCAAGGGCTGGGCCCAGCAAGCCCACTCTCCCATACCTGGGCCAGAGATGGTGAAGCAGCCCCCGGGGTCCCCTCCGGGTCTCAGTCCAGAGGAACGAGTGCCTGCTCTGAGCTCTTGGCTTCCGCACCGACAGCCAGGCAGCCGGGGGCACGC